>NC_133122.1:190201933-190511933 GCF_033568475.1 Henckelia pumila | reverse complement strand
ACTTATACTAAAAGGATCACTTTCTTCTTTTTTCTTTTCTTTTTTTATATATTTTTTTTAAATATGAAGACGGCTTGTTTGATTTATGATTGGTGAGACCGTCTTATAATACTCTTATTCATAAAATTACTAGTACTAATGCAAATGACATGATTTGAACAAGACTTTGTTGAAGAAAAGATGATTTACACCACATAGGCTACACTCACAATTTGCGTTTTTTATTTTAACTTGAATTGCACTAAAATATTCTTAAAAATATAGTATATAAAATATTTTTCTGTGTAATATTAATAATGAACGATGGATTTGTAATACGGATCGATCCGAGTTATATTCATCATGAAAAATAATACTTTGGACAAAAAATAAGTAACACTTTGATTTGGATTTTATGTTGTCCAAGAAAAACAACACCTCGTGTTATCCTATTTTTTATTTTGAATTGAGATGTTATCGCGAACATATCAATTCAAAACAATAAAAAAAATTTAACATTTATGTGAAACGTGCGAACATATCAATTCAAAACAAAAAATTTTTAAAAAAATTTATGCAAAACGAATTGAGTCAGGTTGAAATTCGTTTCACGAAATTAACCCTACAAGAGTTGTTGCCTTTTTAAAAATATTTTAATCTAATCTTTCTTATATTTTTAAATTCGGTCATATATTTATCAACATTAAATTTTTAGATGACTATATTACTCCTAATAAAAATCTATAAAAAAATTATTAATATAACTGTTGCGAAAAAGTAAAAAGTAAAAACTCCAAAACTTAAAATATATCAAACTCTACACTTTATAATGTTTTTCTCTCAACTCAATTGTCTTTTTCATCACAAATGAAGACCTATTTATAGATCCACATTTGAGATTAGTCCAAAAATTAAAACATCATCATCTACATCATCACACACTAATTTTTCACATTTTACAACTCAATATTCAACATTCAACTTAAATAATAATAATAATAATAATAATAATAATAATAATAATAATAATAATAATAATAATAATAATAATAATAATAATAATAATAATAATAATAATAATAATAATAATAATAATAATAATACGAGTTATTTGCATCAGACACCCCTGTGAAATATTAAAAATACACACTTCTCCCCTGTAAAATTTTAATAGGCATCTTCAACCCTGACCTTTTAAAAAATTAGTACACTCGCCCCTTCAGATGAGTGATTGTTGCGCACGCGCCCCTCATGCGACTGGCCAAAGATTTTGATATATTTTTTTGCACCAAATACCCCTGTGAAATATTTAAAATGCATATTTGACCCCTGTGAAAATAATTTTTAAATCTATTCAACCCATAATACACAATTTTTATTAAAATTTATTTATAAAATATTTAGCAACCACTTTTTGTTTTATTAATTTTATTTTTAAATTTAAATTTATTATGATTATATAATTATTTTCTAAAAAATATTATTATTTTATCTTGTTATCATTATTTTATTAAACTTTCTTCTTGTTTCCAACTTTTCAATTAAAAATGCATTCATAAACAAGATTTAAATTCCTAAAAGTACCAAAATATTAAATCAAAATGATAATTTCATGCATATTACTTTTCAATTTAGGATTATAGACTTTTGAACCAAAATCTAAATTTTTTAAAATGCATTGCAGAATTTGCATTAAATAATATATAATACACAATATTTATTAAGATCTAATTATAAAATATTTTTCAAACATTTTTAATTTTATTTAATTTAAATTTATAATTAATTTATTTCTAAAAAAATTATTACTTTATCTCGTTATCATTATTTTATCAAATCACTTCGTGTTTTCAACTTTTCCATTAAACATGTTTCATAAATAAGGATTTAAATATCTAAAAATACCAAAATATTAAACCAAATGATAGGTTCATGAATGTTACTTTTTCGATTTAGAATTATATAAGCATGTTATTTTTTTATTATTTATTACAAATTGTGCAATGCATATTCTCAAAAAAATTAAATTTTGGTTCAATAATATATGGTTTTAAATCGAAAAAGCAATATGTTTAAACTTATCGGTTTATTTCAATATTTTGGTACTTGAAATTATTTAAATACTTGTTTATGAATGCATGTTTAATGGAAAAGTTGGAAACAAGAAGAAAGTTTAATAAAATAATGATAACAAGATAAAATAATAATATTTTTTAGAAAATAATTATTTAATCATAATAAATTAAAAATTAAAAATAAAATTAATAAAACAAAAAGTGTTTGTTAAATATTTTTTAATTAGATTTTAATAAAAATTGTGTATTATGGGTTGAATAGATTTAAAAATTATTTTCACAGGGGTCAAATATGCATTTTTAATATTTCACAGGGGTATTTGGTGCAAAAAAAATATCAAAATATTTGCCCAGTCGCATGAGGGGCGCGTGCGCAACAATCACTCATCTGAAAGCGCGAGTGTGCTAATTTTTTAAAAGGTTAGGGTTGAAGATGCCTATTAAAATTTCACAGGGGATAAGTGTGCATTTTCAATATTACACAGGGGTGTTTGGTGCAAATAACTCATAATAATAATAATAATAATAATAATAATAATAATAATAATAATAATAATAATAATAATAATAATAATAATAATAATAATAATAATAATAATAATAATAATAATAATAATAACATATTTTCAACACTCCCCCTTGTGATGATGATCGTGATATGATGACTGTCTTTATTATGTGTTTTTGTACTTCCTCGTTAAAAACCTTACTAGAAAAAATCCAGTGGGATAAAAACCATAGCAAGAAAAAAAGAGTGCAGCCACGTAAACTCTCCCTCATGTTAACATGAGTGATTCTTCACATATTCCGTAGATTGCGCATCTCAATATTATATATATGCTTTCTGAATATTGACGTAGGAAGTGCCTTCGTGAAGAGATCTGATAAGTTCTCACTTGATTGAATGTAACAGATATCAATATCTTTATTCTTCTCAAGCTCTTGAGTGTAGGCAAAGAATTTTGGGGGGATATGTTTGGTTCTGTCACTTTTGATGTATCCTTCTTTCATTTGAGCAATACATGCAGCATTATCTTCATACAGCGTCACAGGATTCTTGTCTACTGATAATCCACAAGAAATTTGGATATGTTGTGTCATTGATTTTAGCCAAACACATTCATGGCTTGCTTCATGTAGCGCAATAATCTCAGCGTGATTTGATGAAGTTGTTACGAGTGTTTGTTTCTGTGAACGCCAAGAAATTGCGGTGCCTCCACGAGTAAATACATATCCGGTTTGGGAACGTGCCTTATGTGGATCAGATAAATATCCAGCATCAACATAACCAATGATACTTTGATTGGTGTTTTTTTAGTACAAAAGTCTCAAATATGTCGTTCCTCGTAGATAACGAAATATATGTTTAATTCCGTTCCAGTGCCTCTTTGTTGGATATGAACTGAATCTTGCCAATAAATTTACAGCAAAAGATATATCAGGTCTAGTGCAATTTGCAAGATACATAAGGGCACCAATGACACTTAGATATGGTACTTCTGGACCAAGAATAACTTCATCATCTTCACATGGACGGAATGGATCCTTTTCTATGTTTAATGATCTTACAACCATTGGAGTACTTAATAGATTTGATTTCTCCATATTAAAATGTTTAAGGATCTTTTCTTTATAATTTGTCTGGTGAAAAAAAATTCCACATTTTTTTTGTTCGATTTTCAAACCCAGACAATACTTAGTTTTTCCAAGATCTTTCATTTCGAATTCTTTCTTCAAGTACATCATAACTTTTTGAATTTCTTTAGTCATTCCAATGATGTTTAAATCATCAACATATACAACAATAATTACACATCCGGATGTTGCTTTCTTGATGAAAACACAAGGGCATATTGGATCATTTACATATCTCTTTTTCATCAAGTGCTCACTTAGCCGATTATACCACATTCGGTCGGATTGCATTAACCCATATAATGATCTTTGCAATTTTACAGAATAAAATTCTCTGGGTTTTGAACTTTGTGCTTTAGGCATCTTAAATCCTTCAGGGATTTTCATTTATATATTACTGTCAAGTGATCCGTATAAGTAAGCTGTAACAACATCCATAAGACACATTTCTAAATTTTCAGACACTGCCAAACTAATCAAATATCGAAACGTAATTGCATCCATAACAGGAGAATACGTTTCTTCATAATCAATTCCAGGCCTTTGAGAAAAACCTTGTGCAACAAGTCAAGCTTTATATCTGACTATTTCATTTTTCTCATTTCTCTTTCGAATAAAAACCCATTTGTATCCAACAGTTTTTATACCTTCAGGTGTGAGGACTATAGGTCCAAAAACATTACGTTTATTCAGCGAATCCAATTCAACCTGGATGGCATCTTTCCATTTGGCCCAATCATGACGAGTTTTACATTCACCAAAAGATTTTGGTTCATGATCCTCATTTTCATTTATGATGTCACAAGCCACATTATAAGAAAATATCTCATCAATATCTTCTATGTCTTTTCGGTTTCATATTTTTCCAGTATTAATATAATTGATAGAGATTTCACGATTCTCGTCAGTTTGTGGTTCTGACAGAACATTTTCATCATCAGGTGTTTTTTTTGGAACACCATTTTCTATTTTATGATCATCGTGCTTCTCTATGCCTTTTCTTTTCCGAGGATTTTTATCCTTGGAACCGACTGGTCTTCCACGCTTCAAGCATTTTATGACATCATGAGTGTCTTCAATTTGTTTCTTTGGATTTTCAATTCGAGCAGGGGCATTTACAGCATGTATATATGATTTTGTTACCCCTTTTGTGTCTGCAAATGCATCTGGCATTTGATTTGCAGTTCTTTGCAAGTGCACAATTTTTTGTACATCTTTCTCACATTGTTTGGTCCTTGGATCCAAATATAACAATGATGGTACATATCATGTGATTTCTTTTTCGATGTGTTTCTTTTCTCCCCCTAACATTGGGAAGATTTCTTCATTAAAATGACAATCAGCAAAACGTGCTGTAAACACATCGCCTGTCTGAGGCTCAAGATATCGAATGATTGATGGACTATCATAACCGATATAAATACCGGTTTTTCTTTGAGGACCCATTTTTTATCGTTGAGGTGGTGCAATAGCACATACACCATACATCCAAAAATTCTCAGATGAGAAATATTTGGTTTTTTACCAAATGCAAGCTGCAATGGGGAGAATTTATGATATGCACTTGGTCTGATGCGAATTAATGCCGCAGCATGTAAAATTGCATGTCCCCATATAGAAATAGGGAGTTTTGTTCTCATAATCATTGGTCTAGCAATCAGTTGTAGACGTTTAATCAATGATTCAACTAATCCATTCTGTGTATGAATATGAGCAACAGGATGTTCAACAGTAATTCCCATTGACATACAATAGTCATTGAAAGTTTGGGAAGTAAATTCTCTAGCATTATCAAGTCTTATTTTCTTAATTGTATAATCGAGAAATTGATTCCGCAATTTTATTATTTGAGCCATTAATCTTGCAAATGCCACATTCCGAGTTGACAATAAGCATGTGACCGTCTGCTAGAGGCATCGATCAATACCATAAAATATCGAAATGGTCCACATGGTGGATGAATTGGCCCACAAATATCACCATGAATGCGTTCAAGAAATATGGGTGATTCTGTTTGGATTTTAGCTGGCGATGGTCTTATAATAAGTTTTCCAAGAGAACATGCTTTACATTGAAACTTATTATTCTGAAAGATCTTCTGGTCTTTCAATGGATGACCATGCGTATTTTCAATAATTCTTCGCATCATTATTGAATCAGGATGTCCCAATCGATCATGTCAATTGGTTAATATTGAAGAACTATTAACCACCATATTTGATTCGATTGGCCTTATATGTGTATAATGCAATCCAGTAGGGAGCATTGATAATTTTTCAACCACATATTTCTTTCCTGATTTATATATGGTAAGACACATATATTTCTGATTTCCATCAGTTATCGTCTCAGTATCATACCCATGAGAATATATGTCATTAAAACTCAACAAATTTCTTTTTGATCCTGATGAATATAATGCATCATTTATCAAAAATTTTGTACCATTAGGTAACAAAAAATGTGCTTTTCCACAACCTTCAATCAAGTCTACAGGACCTGATATTGTATTCACCATTGTTCTTGTTGGTTTTAATTCCAAGAAATATCTTTTATCTCGGAGAATGGTGTGCGTTGTACCACTATCGGGTATGCAAACTTCCATGGGTTTATCTTTGCTCATTGCATTTTCCATACTTCAAAAAAATGCAATAAAGAAAATCAAGGATAATATATATATGCAAAGTATAGCATGTTTCATAAGAATGCATGAAAAATATAGCATGTTACATTTCAGTCCCACCAATATATTAATCAATGTTCTCGAAATCATTTGAAAAAATCGACAGCATTGAAATAAGTTGAACCACTTAAATGGTTATTGTTTTTCAATAAAATTGATCACTTTTTCTTTCCCCTTTATCGATATTTTAAAGAGCTTACATAAGGGCTCAGGGGTATGTGACCAATGTCTTGAAGTGTCACATTTATAACAAACACTCTCATATCTTTTTGAGTGATTTTTATTTTCACTCATATTTTCATGCTGCCTTTTTGTGTGGTTCGTGACGTTCTTTTGAGATTAGTTATTGAAGTAACTATCTCGATTATTTTCATATTCACGGCCATAACCACGACCGCGATCATTTCTACGTCCACGTTCATGACCACATCCTCGACCTCGACCAAAATCTAGTTTATGCCTTTGATTTTGGTTTTCATTTTTTACTTACGACATTTGCTTCTGGAAATGCCGTAGATACATTGGGTCGGGATTTATGATTTCTCATTAACAATTCTTTTTTCTTTTCTAGTGATATCGAGAACAAAAAATTTAAGCTTTGCCAAATTTGACATGGTGGTACTAGAAAAATAACAATGCATTTTATAAGTTAATTTCCATTAATATGACAATACAAAATAATGGATAAACGACGAGTACAAGTATGTTTAAAAATAGATGAAAAGTGTGCGATGGATAATCGCCGGTGAGTACAAGACTCGTGAGCATGATGATTATAATCGTTATGAAAAATAGCCTTAGAAATGCCATCATCTCAATCTTCGAAAAAACCGAGGAGAAAATATTTTGAGAGAAAGAGTGAATTTTGGTGTGATTGAAAATGATTTTGAGTGAACATATTTATAGGGCAAAAAGTAGCCGTTTTGTTATCGTTTGTGACCGTTGGGGTAAAGAAAAAAATCGATTATGTGTTGAATAAAAATTCGTGATAATCATGCGATGCATATAATGATAATCATAATTAAATAATTATGTATATCATATCACATTATTATAAGGTCGGTGTCTTAGACAGCTTTTTATAAGGGTGGGCATCGTTCGGTTTGGTTCGGTTTTACTCTATTATGGTTTGGTTTTTTCGGTTTTCAAAATCTTTGGTCCGAAACCGAACTATTTTATCACGGTTCGGTCCGGTTTTTTTGTGTACGGTCCGGTTTTTTTGGTCGGTTTTATACGGTTTATGTAATGAATTAAATTTATTTTGCACGACTGCAAATATTAGTTTAGGGACAAAGAAAATTATGAATTTTTTAAAATAATTATGGATTTAAAACTAAAATGAAAACCAAAATATAAAAAGGTTAATACTAAAAAAAATTTAAGAACTAAAATGATATCTCACTTGATGCATGTAATACATAATAGAGAACTAATAACAATAAAACATAAATTATTCCATTAGAATTTACAATATGGACTTCAAGTAAAACAATAAAGCGACTATTAAGTTCCATAAAAACCATATTTAATTAAAATAGGCTTACATTTTGTAAGAAAAAAAACATAAAAATGATAAAAAAAAAAAAAAAAAAAAAAAGGCCCATTTGTAAAGTCCAATGGTCAATATCCATAAAATTCTTATTTTAATCAAAATTCGGTCGGTTCGGTTTTTTCGATTTTTTCGGGGCATAAAACCGAAAAACCGGTTTTCATACATTTTAAAACCGAAACCGGCCGAAAAACCGAACCAAAAAAATCCGATTTTTTTGGTTCGACCGGTTTTTTCGGTTTTAACCAAATTATGCCCACCCCTAGCTTTTTATATAATATTATGAGATTATACGAATATGATTAGTATATAAATACACAATAATATATATCATATCACGTTATTATAAGGTCAGTGCCTTAGACAACCTCTTATATAATAACATGAAATTATATATTGATATAGTTAGTATATATACATAATAAATATATATCATATCACGTTATTGTTTAAAAACCTTAGAGGCTTTTATACTTGTCGTATCCCTTACTGGGAGTGTGAATGTCGTCTTAACATCCTCCTAGGATTTATAACAAGTTTTTTTAAAAACTAATTTTTTTTTATCATTTCTGATAATAACATGATATTATATATTAAATATATACACAACAAATAAATAAACAATAAAATAAATATTCTTACTTTTGTTACGTTTTTCTTGTGTTTTGGAGCTTGGAAAAATATGGAAGACTTTCGAACGATCGTGCTGATAACGTGTTGTGAAAAAGTAAAAATTTATGATAAAAAGTAAAAACTCCAAAACTTAAAATATATCAAACTCTACACTTTATAATATTTTTCTCTCAACTCAATTGTATTTTTCATCACAAATGAAGACCTATTTATAGATCCACATTTGAGATTAGTCCAAAAATTAATACATCATCATCTACATCATCACAGACTAATTTTCCACATTTTACAACTCAATATTCAACATTCAATATTCAACATTCAACTTAAATAATAATAATAATAATAATAATAATAATAATAACATATTTTCAACAATAACAAAATTATCATGTTCAGTAACACTATTTTGCACGTTGCGTCATGTGTGTTAAAATGCTCTTATATAGGACAGATACAGGAATATTCATACGTTGCAGTAGAAAGGAAATTAAAGAAAGTGCAACACATTACTATTTACTATTTACTCGGGGATCAGAAGCATGTCCAAACGTATCCTGAGAAGCCTGAACTAATAATTGCAATCTGGGCAGTTTCAATGCTTCTATGTAATTTATGAAACATCATAAAAATACACCACAAAATATCATGATGGTGCTTATTTTCACATGATGGGAAGTTTAAAAATACCATCAAGGTGTTTCTTTTCACAAGATGGAAAGTTTTATCATCTTGATTTTTATTACCTTCTATGTCATGACTTTCAGTGTTTCCCTAGGCTACATCACTATTTGGGGCTACAGTCAAGCATGTGAGATTGGCTCCTCGAGGAAGAGGATCCTTTTTCTGCGTGGAAGTAAGACCACCCAATGAAAGCTGAACCCAGTGTAATTGCTGCAGCAATAGAGCCCCAAACCCATCTCTGTTTTCTCTTCCGCTTTTGCCTAAGTTGCCTTGCTGTTTCTACACGGGATAAAGATGGATCAGATGAAAGTGTCCTCAAAACAACTCAAAAGGGTACCCCATAACAATGAATGATAAGATCCGAAGCAACACATACAAACATATGATGACTAATCAGAAATACAAAATAAGCTTTTATGGTATAGTACGCGTCAGTAAGAAAATTTGTGCACGAAGAGATGAATGAAGCTGAAATAACAGTCCGAAACAAAGGAAAAAACTGTGATGTCATTTTATGAGTACAGCAGCAAACAAGTATAGAACTAAAAAACGAAAGAGGAAAATTTGATGTGTCATCAAATTTTGTCAAATACATGGATAATTTATTACCTGTTCATTAAATTAAATAAAAAAATGTAATTCTTGAACAAAACCACAGCTCACACTATCATAGAAACATTTTCCAATGCCAAGTAAAAAAAAGGGAAGTAAAAAATAGAATGAGAAATGAAAAAGAAACTTGACCACAACCATGGCAAAGAAATTCACCGAAAGGCCTTTGTATATCTCGCTCAAAACTCCTATTCCAGTTTATGAAAGGAATAATGTCTTACCAAATGACATTCTGAACATAATTGGCCTGATACACACAAGTAAACTTAGGTATTTACTATTTAGCAACACAAGCCACTAGATATTCTCTTTTTATTCTTGGAAAAAGGGGGAAAAAGGCTTCAAGAACTCACCTACAACTTCTTGGTTCCTTTGAGACATCTCCTGGTTCACAGTTTCATAATAATGAAGTCTATCCCATAGACGAGTAATCTCAGAGTTCTTCAACCTTATTTGAGCTTGCATCTCCATCTCTACCTCAGCTTTTGCAATTCCTCTTCCAATTGAATTTGATACAAACCGAGCTAGATACAATTGTTGGCACACCTCAGCTGAAGGATCAGCTGATTGATCACCATCAGCGGAAGCAGTTGGGTCTATTGGAAGCGTCAACCCCAAAGGAATCAATCGTTCACAAATCCTCTGCCAGTGATTTCTCATATTGTTCAGTGTTTCTTCCGCTTGCTTTGTCTTCTCCATCTCCATCAATAAACTCAATCTGGTTTCCCGCAATTCATTGTCAATATCACGCATCGGAGGTTGAGGCCCTATCTCCAGTGATAAATCTGAGGGATGAGATGTAATCAACTATCAAGTCATTGAAAAATGAATTTTAAGATATGAAACAATTGCCTCATGATATATGTGGTGATTGATAATCGACTAGCAAATGAGATTAATGTTTACTTTCTCACAATCCTCCATTCTGCAGGTATATCTCACTCCGCCCCCTAGTTCCTCTTTTTTTAGGCAATTATTTTTACAGAGCAGATATCATGATACTTGTTCTATGAAAGACCACAGGATCATCAAATTGAAATCAAGCCACGTGATTATGTTTTACCAACATTTATAAGACACAAGAAAGCACTTCAATTAATTTAGGATGCTCAAACAAAAGAAGTAAGGCACCTTCCCAAGCATCATAGAACTCTGCAATTGGTGTGGTAGAGTTAAATAACTGTTCCGCTCCACCATTACCCTCGCTTTCGGCATTGCTCTGAACACTCATCGACTCCTGTGGATCAACAAAATCATCAAGCTCGCTGTCCTGCTGTAAATTAAATGACGGGCACTTCACAAAACCGTTTTTCACATCTGTGCCATTAGTTTCGTCGCTGATTCCATACTTTCCCACTGTATCTCCAGATGAGGCAGATACAAAGTCATGATCACTCTTTTGATCAATCAACTCGCCATGAACAAAGCTGTAATCCTTCGCCGCAGTTTCTATATTGTTTTCAGCGGTGTTCCCATTCCCTCGATCGGCTCTTTCACACATCCCAACATCATCCTCAGAGAAACTCTTCAATAGTCTTGGGCCCCGTCGCTTGTGATTGATTATGTACGGCGACGGAGGGAAAGAAGATGGAGAACCAGGAAGAGGAGTGGATGCAGGAGTAGCATAAAGTGCAGGCGAGATTTGAGTCCAATGGTGTTCTTTATCTGTAACAGATGTAGTTGATTCAAAATTTCTCTTATCAGTCTTAGGATTATGAGGAGTATAAACTCCCCTATCTCGCTTAGCACTAGAAGAAACCTCAACTCCCTGATCCAGCCTTGGATTCGGAGGAGCACTAATTCCCCTTTCAAGCTTTGAACTAGGAGCATTAATTCCCCTGTCTAGTCTCGAGATTGGAGTACTCATCTGCCTTTCAAGTTGTGAATCAGGAGAATTTCTAGCTGAGGCCATGGACTTTGCAGCTCCAGGTTCTATGAGTCTATCCAAAGCAATTGCTGTAATTGCAGACATGACGTCGCCTGCACAGAAAAATTGATATATCCATTTTTAACTCAAATCATAATATCCCACTAAAAAATTATCCGGTAATCCTTTTCCAGTTGAGCAATAAAAGGTATTATCTCAGCTTTCCGGGTATCTCGTTTTTCAATTGTTTATTTATTTCATCGGAGTAATCAACAGAACCCTAAAAAGGGGTTGTTCCAACTTCCATCCGTCCAAACAATCATTGAAAAAACGGAAATTGACAAAAGCCTAGTAACAGGTTAATAAAATCAAAATCCAATAATTTAAATAAATTAAAAAAAAAAGGCATGAAGAGAAACTTACAGAAGGAAACGAAGAATCCCTAGCAAAGAGAGGCGAGACGAGAATCAGAGACAGATTTGGAGAAAGTATGTATGCATGCCTTCAATTCAAAGGAGGATCCTGTTTTTTTTATGTACTCTCTCCCCCAAGAGAGTCGGTTATGAGATTATTATTATTTTTTTATGAATTGGAAACCGCAGCCGCTAGTTAACCACAGTGAACAAATTTTGTGTAACAAGATATTGGCAGGGGAATCGAACTCCTGAATTCTGACCAATAATTTATCTATTCCATCAACTTGAATACCTCATTGGGCGGCTAATAAATCTTGTGGATAATTGTGTAACTTCGGTGAAATCATGGAATTGGCGAAAAGAAATTTTGACTATCAACTCTCGTGTTTTTCGATTTAAGAAATTTAATTGATTTATTTTTTTGACATTAGGGGTGGAGGTTGTGATAGATCTTGAACCCAAGATCTCTCCCATTTTGGGGAGTGTTGGTGCCACTTAGGCTAGAAGCCTTTGGCAGAACTTTAATTGATCAGTCTTTTATCTTGTGAATTAATTTGTTGAATACCAATGTTGGAACGTTTTTTTTTCCGAATAAATCACATAAATTGTCTACTACGAATTTGTTGGACATAAATATCATAATATTAATTAACTTCATGCATAGAAAAGAACTTCGACAAAATATGTTTTGTTTTGTCATCATTGTTATATCCAGTATCCTCCTTTTAGTTTTGCAAAACAAGCAACATTACAATCGAATATGGCTATCCAATTATCTTTAGTTGTTGTTAGTTCGCATGAATTCTAATATGTTGCGTCATGGATCTCAATCACATGTATATTATCGACTTGTTTTCATGCATTGCGATGATTTTAGAATAATTTGATGATATCGTTCTTATAGCTTGTTTCGCCAACTTTCATGATACAACAGTATCTCCTCATGTAAACACGTAACTTGTTTGAGATTTGGTTATGTAGTTATGAAAGATAGCGTGCATATTCATATCATACTAAAAATGAATTTGATTTTGCCGAATAAAATAATCTCATGTCTGTTGTACCATGACGGTATCTAAATATATGTTTTACATGATTCCAATGTCATTGGGATTTAGAAGAGTTAAATATTGTTATAAAGGTAAAAAAAGTTATATATGAGCGAGTATAATTTGCATTATATGATAACACATCAATTACATTAAAATATGGCACTCAATGACCAATTACCTTTTCTCCATATATTTTTTTAGACCAAACATTTTCTCCATATTAGTTTTTACATTTTCATCCATATTCAAATAAATGAAAATGATATTTTTTTAGTGTCGAAAGATTGAACAATCATAATTACGTTCAATGGGACAACTTAATCACATTGATTTAGTAGATCATTGTGGAGGTTATTCCTATTCTATTCTTACTAGAAACAGTAAAATATGCATGTATTTTAATGATTCAGATGGAAAGCAATATAGATCGCCTATGTAAGAGAGACGTGGGGCCACTTTGAAAGAAAATTTTACTCAATTCTATACTCTCTTAATGACCAAAACGAGCACAATCATGAAAAATAAAGTGTGTGCAAGAGAGTCATATGTGCAGTATGTCTTAATTTAGATAAACGGTTGTCCAGTAAAAAAAAAACATCACGTCTATTATCAACTATTGAATTTATTGTGTTTTCATGATGGAATGTTCAAAGGTAATGTCTACCTATTATTTTATGGAAGATTCAACCATTAATTGTTGGCAAACACTTGTATGCAACCGTTGCACGGGTCATATTCGTGTGACGGGTCTCTTATATGGGTTATCCATTAAAAAGTATTACATTTTATGTCAAAAGTATTACTTATTATTATAAATATGGATAGGGTTGACCCGTCTCACGAATGAGACCGTTGCACAGGAGTGTTACTCTTAATTGTTATCACAAAGAAGATATCATATTATTATTATTATTATTATTATTATAAAAAAGAAAAGAAAAAAAGAATTGTGTAATTCTAAAGACGGAGGGCAGACGTCGTCGTATAAACAAAACCGAAGACGGCGGATAACGTAGGAACGTTTTGGGTATGGAGGTGAAGGCAATGAATGAAGTAGTTGTGAGATACAACACTCCCCTGTCTATATATCACCGAAGCAACCACACTCACACTCACACTCGTCGCCAATTTCGGCCAGTGGTTTCTCATATATATTATATATCCACCAAAACAAGGAATTCCAGGAGGAACCCATTACCGACGCATTCTACCGCTGCTGAGGAAGATGGTTACATGACCGGCGATGAACATTCTTCATCGATGCTGCTTTCGTTGAGCGTCAAGCCTGACAGGAACATGTCGCTGCTGGACGATTACGAGATGGAAGAAATGGACTTTCACCCCGACCACCGGAGCGGCTACGTGGCGGTTGTCGGAAAGCCCAATGTTGGCAAGAGTACCTTGTCCAACCAAATGGTTGGCCAGAAACTCTCCATTGTCACTGATAAGCCTCAGACTACTAGACACCGTATTCTCGGGATTTGCTCTGCCCCAGATTTTCAGGTTTGCTTTTCCATTCATCCACTCATTTCTTGATCTCGTGTCGGTTACTTGGTAGGTTGAAATCCAAGACTGTTTTATGTTTTGTGTTTGTGTTTGTGTTTGTGCTTGATGAGCATACGTTTGCCACCAGACCTCGTGCTGTTCTCTGTTTTCCTTCTTTCCGGTGGCTCTTGCTTAGTTTCAAAAGTAAATGATTCTAAATCCATTGAAGTTATAGAAGAACTCCTACAAAAGTTCAAAGGACTGATAAATGCATGAGTGAGTACATGGTAATAAATAACCGCAAATAACTCACCAAACCCGAATGACCTTTGCAATTATGATCCATCGTTGTTACGAAACACGAGTTCCTGCGAGAAGATAATTTGCATATGCCAGAGGCAATCGTAGTAAGATTTATGAAGGGTACATTGCTCATCATTTTAGTGCTTGTGCTAATATGGCCTTCTTGAATAGTTTACATGTTAATTTCACATTTCTCTGCTTAAGTAAAATAGAAATTTGGGCACCTAAAATCAAAAAAAATGTGGTCAGTTTTTTTTTAAAATCGTCTGTTCTTTTTCATTTTTTCTTTTAAACTTCACTTGAGAAACTGTCTGTTGAACAGGCCGGGCTCATACGCCTTTGTTACAGTTTTCATGCACGGTCCATTCACTATGATGTAATCCAAATTTCACATGTTTAAAGTGAAGAGAAAAGAAATATACTCGTGTGCCATTGACATAGGTTTTTCAAAAGCTATACTTTGAATTGGCTGTAGATGATACTTTATGATACACCGGGTGTCATTGAGAAGAAAATGCACAAATTGGATTCTATGATGATGAAGAACGTCCAAAGTGCTGCCATCAATGCAGACTGTGTAATTATTGTCGTCGATGCTTGTAAGGAACCACAAAAGGTATCATGTTTCAATTTTAAAACAACATTCAACTTTGGATTTTAAACTAATGGTATACAGCTGCTATTAGATTGATGATGTGTTGGAAGAGGGGGTTGGAGACCGCAAAGATAAATTACCGACCTTGCTGGTTTTGAACAAAAAAGATCTAATTAAACCCGGAGAGATAGCCAAGAGAATTGAGGTATTGTTGCTGATAATCTATTATTTATGAATCTTACACAGCAATGCTTCGTTTGGTATATGCATTGAACCTTATGATTTGGCTAGGTGTCTCTTTTCCTGATTCGATTTCTTTGTTTGTTTAAAATTTTAATAATCCCATACATGTACTCTGTTTTATTAAGATGATGGTGCTATCTGACCCAAACAAGACGAATAAATTAATCACGTTCTGGATGCATGGAACTGACTAGTGATTTTGGATATCCTGTGTGGTAATCCTTTGGCTAATTTAACTTTCCAATCTAAATCTTGTACCTGAAATTCTGCACCCATACTTTCACTTAGTAATTTTGCTTCATTTTGCTACACGGATTCATTGTAGATATGCACTACATTTTTTGCAGTGGTATGAAAAGTTTACTGAAGTAGATGAGGTCATACCAGTGAGCGCCAAGTATGGCCATGGGGTGGATGATGTTAAAGAGTGGATTCTATCAAAACTTCCAATTGGACCAGCTTATTATCCTAAGGTGCGTCAATTTTCGGCTATTACTATATTCAGTTTACAATTTTAATGAAATTCATGATAAGTTTCAAATGTGGGATTGCTGTAGGAAATTTTTTGCGAGTTAGTTCATTCTGTGATCCCTCCTCACAGAGTTTATTCTTTACATCTGAAATCAAATAATTCCGTTCCTCTTTAGGATATTGCTAGTGAGCACCCTGAGAGATTTTTTGTGGCTGAAATTCTTAGAGAGAAAATCTTTATGCAGTACAGAAATGAAGTGCCTTATGCATGTCAGGTATACCAATTTTGAAATTTGAGATATGATGAGATACAACTTGCTTCTTAGTTATCCTCGTGTTATTTCACCAAGAAAAAACTCATTAATCCTGCAGGTTAACGTAGTTAGTTATAAAAGTAGACCAAATGCGAAAGACTTCATTCAAGCCGAGATTATTGTGGAAAAGAACTCCCAGAGAATCATCCTTATTGGAAAGGTAAAGCTTTTTGATATAATGTTTACACTGTTCAGTTGAGAATCTATATTCTTCCACTTTGCCAATTTCTTTGAGATAGATGTGGGCACTGGCCTAATGTAGTCCTTTAGGCGTTTTTGTTTTATTTGGCACCGATTGGATAGTCCAAGGTTCAGGATTGGTGCACCATGCTGGAAGAAATGCCGAGTTTAACCCAATGAAATTAGTTAGATAAAAAAATTTAGAACATTGTTTTTTATTTACTAAAATGCCACAACGGGGCCAGAAATTTTCACCTAGAGAGCGAAACAAAATCTCAAGAATTTTAGAAGGGTGAAAAATAATTTTAAAAATATGTTTAATACATAAAAAATATATAATTGTATGAGAAAATTTAAAATGGGGGCTACAACAGTCGCCAGCCCTCCTTTGGCTACCTCTCTAGAAGGCCAGGTTGACGGTAAACTTTCGACCAAATTATTGTTATTTGAAACATGAAGTTTATCTTAAAGTCTTAGCTTTGTTTGTTTTAGATACTATGCATTTCAAGTCGTCCATGGCTATTAATAGGGCCTTAATACAAGTGGTATCGGTGTTATACTTGTTTGACAAACAGTTAAGGTTTTCTTTTTTAAATCCATTGATGCTTGACTTCAAAACATTGTGGGTCAACTGCTTCATCAACTTTTCATGTTACCCAAAAAAGAAACAGAGAGAGCCTGCCATTGTTTTCTAAGCAAAAGTTTGAAGGAGAAATACTTGGTACTGGAATATGGCATTTGTGGCTGGTATCATATATCTGCCAAAAAAAATAAAGGTAGCATTTTGCTACCTGTTTGCATTGGTTAACTGAAAAAGCAGGCTGTCCTATTCTTATGTGTTTTCAAAGATGAAATGTCTCTTAGATAAAGGAAGCAATCAAGTCTGATCCAATAATATTCCTATTGCTAACTGTCTTTTGGTTGTGGAACTAATTTATACTCTACATGATATGGTTTTAAGCAAATAACTTCTAAAACCAAATCCTGAAAAATTGGAACTAATACCAGAGAATATTTTTGTGTCTCTTTTTTGTTGCCTGAGTTAAAGTGATGTTCTTTGCATGTAGAGTCTTAATTGGAAAGCAATATATCCACTTGATGCTAAGAAAGTTCTCTGTAGTCTTCCCTTGGCGCAATTGGCTATGCGTTTAGACAGGGCAGAATTATTTGTCGTGTGCTGTGTAAGTACAAGTTTTCATGGCAATTTGTTACATGCCACTGCAAGGGCCTTTAGTTGCAGGGTACACACAAAAGATAAAAATCATTTGCACTTATTTTGCTTGCGCAACTCGACTAGAAGTACTGAAAATTATCAATAAAGTGGTTATGGCTCTGAAATGACCCAATTTAGCATTGATTCCTGTGCTATCAGGTTCTGTTGCTGTCACAATAATGATTTATTGACTTGAAAAGAAACAAGTTCTCTACATGATGATGTGCAAGTAATTTCGTGCTTGTTTGAAATACTGCAGACAAGCTTGCTTACAATTAAGTTTCAAACTGCACTTTTTTAATTCTATGAAGTTCACTGTATTCAAATTTGAGGAAAGCCTCGAAATAAAGAAGAAGGCTGATAGATGAGATTCCTGTGAGATGAGTAGCAGGTAACATCGATCTTTTCTTGATACTATCAGGAAGGAAAAGCATTAAAACTACTGGCGACAGCAGCTCGGCTTGATATAGAAGATTTTTTGCAAAAGAAAGTTTTCCTTGAGGTATAATTTAACTAGCCTTATTAATTGTACTCTGCATGAGAAATAAGTGTGGTAAAATTTTTACCTGCTAGTTGAGACTTTATAGTCTTTTCTACTTTTTGTAGACCGTAGTGTTTGTGCAAGAATGAATAATGGGAAAATAAAAAATTTCAGGTTGAAGTCAAGGTGAAAGAGAATTGGAGGCAAAATGAAGGGCTACTTAAATACTATGGATATGGGGGGCAAATTCAAGCTCTGTGATGTAGAACTCCATGCTTTCTGACATAAAATCATCCCCTTGTGGCTGCTGCTTTTTAGAGCAACGGCTGATCAAGTACCATGATATTTTGTTAGCAGGATCGGATGAGGTGTATCGTATTATTGTTCTTTTGTGTAAAAACGTTTGTTTGCTGGATGAGTTTTTTGTTTTTTTACTTGCCCGACATTTATGCACATTGACATGGTATATCCGATTTGCTTTTACTGGCTACCTTGTTCACCCTCCTCCCTTTGAATTAAGGAGTTGATGTTATTTACGACATTGATACTTTTCTCGTAACTAAAAATTGCAATGATGTTACAAGCCCTGAGCCTAGAGACCCGTGCTTGCACAATGGGTTACTACAACAACTAGTTCACATTCGTTATCACTTTATAAAAATGATTAACTCAAGTTGTTATAAAAGTTTATTGTTTTTAAAACCTGACCTGGACCGGTCTTACGTCGGGAACTGGTGGTTGGTCTGGTCCGACCATGTTAAAAAACTATTTTTCGGGTTAAATCAGTCAAAACCAGTATGAATTGATAAATAATCGATTGCTGTTTTTTAAATTTTTTTAGATTAAAGACCTTTCTTGATCTTATTAATATTACAAGCTTTTATCGTAAAAAAAAAAAAATTATTTGTTATGTTTATTCAACCAAAAAAAAAAAAAAAACAAACAAACGTAGTTGTCCTTTTAAATTTGAAATTAAAATTCGATTTTTGGTTGCTTATACATAATTACTTGGAATTTTAAATTTGTTAAAAATATTATTTTAATAGTATTTGAACTTACTTTGAATTATTTTTTTAGTTATATTTTTTTATTTTTATTATATGTATTTTGCTGTTTAGATTTTAAATTTTGATAAATATGTATATTTTATTATTTACATACACATTTAAGATATTTAAAATGCATTATTTACTATATTCTTAAAATTATTATTTTATATAATATAATATTATATGAGTTCAATCGTTCGGTTGAACCGTTTATTAAGGATAGACTGGTTCGATTATTTATCTAGTTAATGAAAACATCTATAGAAAGAACTTGGATAGATTTGCGTGTAATCATTAGAGATTTTGAATTCAAATTATGGATAAAAATCTTTCAATATCCATGATTATCATAATTACTTATCTAGATTTCATATTTAAATATCCACCAAATCACAATAATATACCTCGATATATTGCAGATAAAATTTGAAAATTCAAAACAGATACCGATACATTCTCTTTCCCTACCAGCAAAACAATTATGAGTCACTTAAAAAATTTACCCATATAATTTCATAATTTTTTTTGTGCATATATAAAAAATTTAAAATAGCATTGGCCGGTTTTTTGAGTCCAATCATAAATGGAAATTGAATTGAATATACTTCCTCTTTAATTCAGAATTAATATTGTGAGTCCAATCATAATTGGAAATTAAATTGAATATACTTCTCTTTAATTGAGAATTAATATTGTGAGATCAATAATCTCCTAAGTCCTAACTTAATTACAATATTATGTACATGGAGACTCACAAGATAAGCTAATAAAATAATGTGAGATCAATATAAATATAGTGCATATCTACGAGAATATTTATTAATAAGTTTTATGCATTTCGAGTCCAAGAATATCGTTTGATGGTCTCTGTGTTCAAATAGTGTAGTATGCGAAGATTCAAGCTCAGGTTTGATTAGCAAAGAAACCACAGAAGCTGAGGCAACTCAATTTCCGTTTCGACATATATTTTAAAACTGTTTTTAGTATTTTAAAAATGAAATAAAATTAAAGTATGTATTGGATAAAAGTTTTGTAAAATATTTTTGAAAACTATTTTTTTAAAAGTGTTGTACAAGTATAATTTTTAAAGAACACTTGAAATGTGTTTTTAGTTGTTTTTAGCGTGGAACCATAGAAGACAAAGATGAACAATATGAATTTTGAAATATTAAAATGTTTTTATATAATAGTTGTCCAAACACATATTTATTTTTAAAACAACTTTAAAAATATTTTATAATTTTTTTTTAAAAAACACTTTTTTAAAAACGTTTTATCGTTTTATAAGTACATGTCCAAACGAACAATCTAAACTTTGTTGAATAGACCAATCTATAACATAATCGAACATATGGGGTGTGTGCACAATTAATGATAACGTGTATCCAATTAATTAGTACATATTTTTTGGCATACTAGTAAACAGCACGTGCGATGCACGTTGTGAGACTTTGTTTATACAATATATTTATTTATTATATTTTATAATTATTGATATTTTCACGGCCTCATAATAAAAATCAAATAAACTTTAATTATTAATTATGAAAATCAACTGAAATAATACAATGATCTTTTTTTTTTTTTTTTCACTTTTAGTCATGTTAATGGTGAATTTGTATTTTCAATCTTGTAACTTGAATGTTTTCATTTGTAGTCATATTACGATGCATTTTTATTTTTAATCATGTCACTTGTATATTGTTTTTATTCCGATCATTTAACTCGCATGTTTTTTTTTGTTCTGTTGTGGTATATATATTTTCATATAGTCATGTAACTTGTATATAATTTTTATTTTTTTCATTTAACTTGTATTATATCCCTATATATTTTTATATGACCTTACTTATAGTATAAATAAAATGGCTAATTTGTTATTTCACAATGATAAAACTTTACCTTTTTATTCACACTTTTAGATAGAGTAATAGATAATAGATAGATAGATTTCACAATGATAAAATTTTACCCTTTTTATTCACATTTTTAGGTTGGTAATAGATTTAATTTATACTCCTACATTAATTTCATAAATATATGTTTTTAACTCTAACTTTTAAGTTTTCAAAAAAAAAAAAAAAACTCTAACTTTTAATATTATTACCGTAAATTTTAGTTTTGTTCTTTTCAAGATTTATATTCTTATATTTTTTTTAATTCTAACTTTTTATATTAATACCGTAAGTTTTAGTTTTTTTTTTGTTTTTTTCAAAATTTATTTATTTATTTGATTAACTGCAACTCAATTAAGCCACAAACTAAAATTTAACTTATTCTTATATATTTTTGTTGAATCCGACATTTTGGTGATAACAAACAACAACTCATTGTATAGGAATGTGCTGCCAATCTTTTGTATTTCAGGAATCTACTACAACTCCTACCGCAACCGTCTAAACCCTTCAAGTTATCTACCGGAAGCTTGTCAACCGCCTTTGTCTCTCGACCGGTTGCAGTCACAAGCCTATCGACTGGTTATTCAAACCAGCAGAGGATAAATCTATCTACCGGTAGAATGCCAACTGCTTATCAAGATATCTCAAGACAAATACTTGAGACAAGACGTTCATTGCAAGATCTTTTATCAAAAGCAGAACCGGCGTATCAGAAGATCTGTTGACTCTTGCATCGAGACAACAAGTTGCACTAAAATGGCAAAAACGCAGAATGGCTACAGATAAAGCATTCGACCGTTTATACCAGTTTTGGACCCTGGAAGTTGTCTGCATTTAAAGAAGTGTACGATCTTCATGCAGAATCATCAATGCATTTATGAAGCATTAAATGTGCATTCAATGCAGCATCAGAACGTTCAAAATAAAGACGTTGATGATTGACCTATATAAAAGGAAGATTGCTCAAGAAGTGACAAGAAGACAAGCAACACAAAAAATCTCAATCAACTCAATCACTTGAATACTATCAGAAGTCCTCATCTGATATACTGAAGCAATACTTGAGCACACTTACAAGATCATTCACTTGCTGCTCAAATAAACCCTCGCCTACAGTTTACATATCTGATCTTCAAGGATCATCCTAGGGTTTCCAAGCCTCTCGACCGCTCTGCAGTTTGAGAAGCTCAACCGGACTGTATTCATTATTGAAGAGACTTGAAGCTACTCTGAAAGCTTCCACCAGTCTGATAAGAACTGAGAATCTTATCTGTGTAAATCTAGGAGTTTCGGATTAGACATTGGATAAGTCCTAAGTCTGAAGTGGGTGTATTGCAAGACGTTGTAATAACCAAAGTCTTCTAGTGAATTCCTTCCTAAGTGAAAGAAGGGGAGACGTAGAAGGATTAAGCTTTCGAACTTTCATAAATCGTGCCTTAGTCTTTACTGCATATTTATCTTATATATTGCTCATACATCGTGTTATAACTTGCCTTTGCATCACTAAAACCTCTGAACTATTTTCGCACTATTTAAGTTGTTCAAACCGTTTTAGAAGTTGAAAAAACAGATTAAGTGAACTAAACTTCACTTGATCATTTTGAAAAGAAAGAAAATAAGTTTCAGAGTGTATTCACCCCCCCTCTACCCTCTGAACCGATCCCAACAAGTGGTATCAGAGCGGGTTCCTTTCTCAACTGCTGATCTAAAGTTTTAAAATCATGACTTCTTTCAACAAAATTCCTATGTTTTCTAAAGAAGATTATGATGACTGGAAAATTCGCATGCAGGCACATCTTGCAGCACAGGACGATGACATGCTATATGTCATAACAGACGGTCCTATCAAAATCATGAAGGTCAACCCAGCTCTAACCGTTGGTGCAGGACAAATGATTGAGAAACCAAGAGCTGAGTGGACTACTGAGGACAAAAAGAAGGCCAATCTTGACAATGTGGCCCGGGACATCCTATACAAAACACTGGACAAGAACATGTTCAGCAAAATCAAGTCATGCTCCACAGCAAAGGAGATTTGGGAGAAGCTCACTCAGCTGTGTGAAGGAAATGACCAGACCAAGGAAAACAAGCTCACCATGGCCATTCAAAAATATGACAATGCCAAAATGAAGCCAGGGGAAACCATGGCTGAATTTGATGAACGGTTCAGTAGTATCATTTGTGATCTTATTGCTTTAGGAAAAACTTATACTAACCGTGAAATTGCTGTGAAGGTTATGAGAGCTTTGCCCAAAGAATGGGAGATCAAGACAGTGGCCATGAGGGAGTCAAAAGACTTAAGAAAGGTTGAACTGCATGATCTCTTTGCAGATCACAAAGCCTACGAGTTCGAGCTCAACTTGAGGACAGAAGATGAACCATCTACCTCTCAACCAACCAAGGCCTTAACCTCAATGGTGATGCGTCCACCGGTCGAGGAAGCCCCAAAGAAATCAGCTGAGCAAATCAGCAACGAAGCCATGACACTCTTTGTCAAGAAATTTGGTAGATTTATGCGTAAAAACAATTCTAAATTTAAAAATTATCATAAATCGAACCATACAGACGATGGTCCTACTTGTTTTAACTGTGGAAAGTCAGGCCACTTCATTGCAGATTGCACCAATCCTAAGAGCAATGATCAGAATCAATTCTTCGAAAGAAGAAGGGGCAAGGAGGACAAGAGGACGTTTAGAAAAGGAAAAGACCAAAGGGTTCTAGTAGCAGACGAAAGCAAAAGCAAGTGGGCTGAGTCTGACTCTGACAACCCCAATACCGGAAGCTCTTCAGATGACAGCGATGATGAAAAGGTGGAATGCCTTATGGCTGACATCGAAGAAGAAGCTGAGGAGGTATTTGACTTTGGTTCACCTGAATTTACTCACAGTGATCTAGTTACTGCTTTACACGAAATGGCTAATGAATACAAAGCATTATCCAAGGAATTCGAGGAGGTAAAGGCAGAAAGAGCTGACCTAAAAGATAAGTCAAGCGAATCAAGCTGCATGCAGCGAAAAGAGCTTGATGGTCTTAAGGTCAAGCTAAGTCTGCTGGCTACTGAGAATGACACCTTGAAAAGAGTGTTCCAAGCAACCTTGACTGAGAACAAAAAACTACTTGAAACAATTAAGGCTTGGAATAAATCTTCTGTAACCATTGACAAGATTCAAGAAATCCAAAGACCGGCACATGACAAAACCGGTCTAGGGTTTGGAACAAATGAACAGTCTATGGAATCTTGTATTCAGTCAAGCCTGGACAAAGGCAATCTTAACAAAATAAGATTTGTCAGGTCCAGCACGATATATGAACATGAAAAGTGCAGCTTTGACAAAAATCAGAAAGTATCTAACGAACGAAGCTCTAAGCATAGAGGGCTGGGATATGTGGATCCCCAGATCTCTAATCAAAGAGGAACTTGGATTAAACCAAAACCTAATGAAAGAAGAAAGGGAAACCAATCTAATTTCAAAAGGCCATGGAATGAGTCTAACTACTCTAAGAAAAGATGGTCAAAGGAGAAGCCTTACCAGTACTTTAATTGCAGGCCAGTTCAAAAGAGGTATAGGCTAACTGATAAAGATAAAAAAGGCAAGCAGCACACAGCAACCTCACAAGCACACACATTTACTTCTTATCGACCGCACAGATTTCTGGACACACACACAGACAAACCTGTAAGGGTGTTCCAGGTGTGGGTCCCGAAAGGGCTAATCCGACCTGGACCCTACTAGATATGGGTACCAAAAGTTCTTCACTTTTTGCAGGTACTAAAAGTCCAAACGGGCGAGAAGACCACTTCTATCAAGGACACTACCTGGTACTTAGATAGTGGTTGCTCACGGCACATGACAGGGAATCCAGAACTTCTAACAGAAGTTGTACTGTGCAAAGGACCAAAGATCAGCTTTGGAGACAACTCCAAAGGTAAAACCGTGGGTAAGGGTAAGATTATCCATGGTAACATCATTATTAAAGATGTGTTGCTTGTTGACAAACTGTGCTATAATTTGATAAGTATTAGTCAACTATGTGACAATGATCATTCGATCGAGTTTCACAAACACTTGCATCATCAAAAATGACAAAGGTGAGACTCTTATGACCGGTGTAAGAGACCTAAACACCTACAAGGTAAACTGGTCTTGCTCACATATTTCTTCACCTACTTGTCTTACTGCTCATCATGATAAACATTGGTTGTGGCATAAGCGGTTAAATCATCTAAATTTTAAGTCCATCTCTAACTTGAGGAAGCATGATTTGGTTTCTGGTCTGCCTGAAGGAGATTTTATAAAAGACAAAGTTTGTCCTGCTTGTCAACTAGAAAAGCAGGTGAGAGCAACCTTTAAAAATAAAGGGTGTATGTCTTCTTCCAAATGCTTAGATTTACTTCACATGGACCTATTTGGTCCTATACCAGTAAGAAGCATAGGGGCAATGAGATATGCTCTTGTTGTTATAGATGACTTTTCTCGATTTACTTGAGTCATCTTTCTCTCTTCAAAAGATCAAACTGCACCTCACCTGATTAAGCTTTTTAAACGCTTGCAAAATGAACAATCTACTGTGATAGATAGAATCAGGAGTGATAGAGGGACTGAATTTTTAAACACCACTCTTATGACTTATCTAGATGATCAGGGAATCAAGCATGAGTTGTCAGCTGCTAGATCCCCACAGCAAAATGGGGTGGCTGAAAGAAGGAACCGTACTTTAAAAGAAGCAGCCAGAACTATGATTGCTGATTCAAATGTTTCTCAAAGGCTTTGGGCAGAAGCAGTTAACACAGCTTGCTATACTCAAAACAGATCTATGATTAATAAACGATTTAACAAAACTCCATATGAGATCTGGAGTGGCACAAAACCTGATATTTCATACTTCAAAATTTTTGGGTGCAAATGCTTTATCCACAACAATGGCAAAAATCATTTGACAGCTTTTGATGCCAAAGTAGACGAAGGAACTTTTATTGGTTACTCAGCCGTTAGCAGAGCTTATCGAGTGTTCAATCAAAGATCACTAACGGTCGAGGAAACCATTCGTGTTGTTTTTGATGAATCGACTCTTTGTACAGAACAAACTCAAGAGAGTATAAATGATCTGAGTCATAGACTGGAAAACACAAATCTACAGGAATAGAGTGACAGTGACCCATATCCTCCAAAGAAGGATGATCTAGTTCCCTCTACCGTGTGTGATCAAACAAGGCCAAAAGAGGATCCACCGGTTGATAACGATCCTCCTGCCAATGATGATCCAGTAAACGAGGACGTTCGTCAACCAATTGATGACAACCCTTTAGGGAATTATTTTAGGTGGAACAAAGATCATCCACCTGGGTTGGTCATAGGTGACCCTTCTGCTCCTCGAAAAACACGTGGTCAAATGATTAATGAATTCTTGCATGCAGCTTTCATATCTCAGGTAGAGCCCAAGAAGATAGATGAAGCTCTATCAGATGCCAGCTGGATTGAAGCTATGCAAGAAGAGTTGAATCAATTCACCCGCAACAATGTTTGGCATCTAGTTCCTCGATCGGAAAATCAAAATGTGATTGGAACTAGATGGGTGTTTCGTAACAAGCTCGATGAACATGGCACTGTTGTGCGTAACAAAGCTCGACTTGTTGCACAAGGATTCAGGCAAGAAGAAGGCATAGACTTTGAGGAATCCTTCGCGCCAGTTGCAAGACTAGAAGCAATCCGCATCTTTCTTGCCTATGCAGCTTTCAAGGACTTTAAAGTTTATCAAATGGATGTCAAGTCTGCATTCCTCAATGGTCTACTTCAAGAAGAGATGTACGTTGAACAACCACCAGGTTTTGTCAATCCTACTCATCCTCAAATATATCTATAAACTTGAAAAAGCCCTCTATGGATTAAAACAAGCACCGCGTGCATGGTATGATACATTACTAAAATTTTTACTGGAACATGATTTCCAAATTGGAACGGTCGATAAGACCTTGTTTAAATTTGTAAAATGTGATAATGTGTTACTAGTACAAATTTATGTTGATACCATTATATTTGGGTCAACTAACCCCAAGTTGTGCTCAAAGTTCTTTAAGATGATGCAGGAGAAATTTGAAATGAGCATGATGGGCGAGCTAAATTTCTTTCTTGGATTGCAAGTGAAGCAACTTGAAACTGGAATATTTATCAATCAATCCAAGTATGCCAAGGAATTGGTAAAGAAGTTTGGAATGGAACAGTGCTCAACTGTATCTACCCCCATGAGTGCATCAATCAAGCTTGATAAAGATGAAGGGGGAGTCCCGGTCGAGGTAACAATGTATCGAGGCCTTATTGGCTCATTTCTTTATTTGACTGCCAGTCGACCGGATATCATGTATTCAGTTTGTTTATGTGCTAGATTTCAAGCAGCACCTAAGCAATCTCATTTCATTGCCTCCAAACGAATAATTAAATATATTAAAGGAACTACTAATGTGGGTCTTTGGTATCCCAAATATTCAAATCTTAATCTTATTGGCTATTCAGATGCAGATTATGCAGGTTGTAGAATTGATCGCAAAAGTACAAGTGGCACATGTCAATTCCTTGGAGATAGACTAATTTCGTGGTCAAGTAAGAAGCAGACATCAATTGCTACCTCGACCGCCAAAGCAGAATACCTTGCTGCTGGCAGCTGTTGTGCTCAAATACTCTGGATTCAACAGCAGCTTAATGATTATGGAATCCGGTCGAGTGAAGCTCCAATCTACTGTGACAATACAAGTGCCATAGCCATCACTCACAATCCAGTGATGCACTCTAGGACAAAGCACATTGATGTCAGGCATCACTTTATCCGAGATCATGTCTTAAAGAAGGAAATCAGGCTGGAATACATCTCTACCGATCAGCAAGCAGCAGACATATTCACCAAGCCTTTACCGGACGCTAAGTTTTCATATTTTCGAAATATTCTTGGCTTAGTAGATCTAAGTTAGTATGCATGCTTTTAGGGGGAATGATTGCTAGTATGACGTTAATAGCTTAGCTGTTACATTGCCATAAATGTTGGCATATCATCCGCCTTTAGCTAGTCTCTGACAGGCTCCGTACTAGCAGCTTTGTGCTTTGAACCAAATGACATTGATTGGGCGCGGTGATTATACTCTTCAAAACATTTTGAATTTCAAAAATACTTTTCATGACATCACCATATGGCCCATAGGTTCCTATATATACTTCTTTACACTCGTATATCAACCTTTCACCGTTGCTAAAGCTTTCATATTGCATTAAAAGTTCTATCGTATTACTATCAAGCTTTTGCTTACTCTCTGCTCGAGTTCTTATCTACAGCTATCATGTCGATCCAGAAGACTTGCCTTGCAATCAACTTTGATTCCGTTATTGAGGCAAAAAATGCAGGAATCACTGAGGTCTTCACCATGCTTGAACCCTCTGGACTGAAGAAGTTTTTGGGAAGCAGCGCCATCTGCGATCTGCCTGTCTTGAAGGAGTTCTTTGCAACCGCTCAAATCGAGCATGGGACTGTCAAATGCTTGATCCGGACAGAGTCCTACTCCTTCAATCAAAAGTTCTTCGCCAGCACATTTGATCTGCCCTCCAGGGGTTTGACAAAATGCGCGGATCTTCCCGATGGTAACTGCTCATACTGGTTGAAGGAATTCTCAACCACTGATGCTCCGATCAAACTGCCGGCTCAGAAGACATCTCTTAAAGCTCCATTCAGGCTATTGACCAACATCGTGGCCAAGAATCTTCTTGCAAAGGTTGGATCGTACGACAAGGTGACGATGGAGAAATTCCAATACATGGCTTGTATCGCCTCCAAAATCAACATCAACTGGTCAGACATATTGTTCACTACTTTATGTGAAATGATCAGGGGAAAAGGGCAATCCGAGGGATTTGCTCTGCAAATTTGCCACACCTTGAGCGTCCTTGGAGTAGACTTCTCCAAGACTGAGCCTCTGCATCCCACCAAATGGCTCAACAAGTCTACAATCTTCAAGTTTCTGAACAAGAAAGAGGTTGCGGTCGACACTCTGCCTTCAACCGCAAGTGTTGTTGCTGTCACTCAACCGCTTTCAACAGTCCCGGTAGCGGCCAAACCAGCCCATACCAAGAAATCTGTCAAGCGTCAACTTATCATAGAGTCTGACTCTGAAGAAGAATCACGTGAGAACGTTCCACTGATTCAAGCCTTCAGCAAGTCATCTCCTTCTGTCTCCAAAGAAGCTGTGCCATCCACGCCTGCAGGCGAGAAGAAGAGGCAGCACAAGAAGTTAAAGTCCCTTTCTGGACTTGCTCCTACCGTTCCAACACCAATTCTGCCAACGGTCGAGACTACTACCACTACAGCTACTACTGCTCCACGTCCTACCAAGGGTGTGATAATCATGGAAGGTGCCTCATCAACTCCAAAGGTCACTCTCGCTGATCCCAAGGACAAAGGGAAAGGTGTGATGATCTACTCACCTAAGGCTCAACCAGCAGCTACTGTAGAGCTCAACTTGATCATCTCTCACGTTCTCCGCACTGTCAAGCGTCACCTACAGCGCTTTGACAGATGGCATCATTCCCGTACTCACCTGACGCTTGCTCAAATATTTCCTAAGTGGAAAGCTCTGAACGTTATTGAGCAGAAGATGCTTCTTTTTGCTGACACTGAAGACATCGTGGAGGCTCTGGGAAGAAGGCAACTCATCGACTTGAAGCTTCGAGGAAGCCTGATATCTCTGTTGATTACTGAGCGTGTCAATAACTTCAAATCCAAGAGTCCTACCGCCACCGATGACTTTGTGATTTTGACTGGACTACAGAATAGTCTACGTCAAATCACTCAACTACTTCAGCACTTCCAAGCTCTTAACAACGTAAAGACGACAGCTTCAGCAGCTTGTATACAGGCTTATGGACTGGAAGCACAGGTGATGATGAAGACTTTTCTTACCCAAGATCAGGGTGAAGAAGACGTCTCTGCTATTACTCTTTCAGATGGGATTCTGACCGGTCTCATCACTGCTGACCTGTTTCAATCATCCGCTCTAAGATCGAGTGTGGCAGCATCTTCATCGGTCGACCCCGCCTCAACCGTAGTCCCAGCAGTAATTCAACCGGAAGCAGCTGTGACTGCTCACTCATCTCCAGCGGCGACCGCTCACACCTCTCCCAGTCGTCTACAAGATTTTTTAGAAGTGATTGAACAAGCAATTCCTGTCACCTCTGTGACAGAGGCTCCTTGCAGCAGTGAAGCAGTAGTGCCCCCAACAGAGATACCAAGCACTATTGTATCACTTGCACCTCCAGAACAGCCAGTGACTGATGCTGACCCAGCACTTCAACCGTCTCCATCTACTGAAAAGTTTGTGGAAGATCTCCTAATGGATGAACCGAGTGCTGATCCTGCTACTCCACCAACCATCTTGGCTGCAGTTGAGACCCCTACATCTCCAACTATACCACTATTGGAAGGTACATCAGCTAGCTCACCAGCCAGATCACCAGCATCACATCATCTTGAGTCTGGCCCGGCTTCACCAAGGAATGACACACAGAGTCAAATGCTTCAGACTGATGACTCATATATTGAAGCTATGGCAGCAACTCTGGATCACACATTGATGAATAAGCTTCATGAGCTCCTGCAAACAGTTCGATCCTTTTCACAAGCCATCACAAACACATCCTCATGGGTTGACAATTCACGCACGACGATGATTCGGCATTTTGAGACCGTGTCTAGAGACCTTGCTCATCTGTCCAAAGAGATCACTGCCCATCATCGCACTCAAATCAAAACACTCTCTACCGTCTCCGAACAAGTTGTCAGATCCGAAAACCGCCTTCATTGGCAGTTGAATGATCGGATGGACACTATGCAAGCTACTCTACTTGCTCAACTAGATGCAAAAATTGATACTATGCAAGCCTGCCTTGGCACTCAACTCACTGAGATCATCCTTCGACTCAACCAAGGTGATGCCAAAAAGGGGGAAGAAGAGCAACGAAGAGCAGCAGAGGCAAGAAGACGTGAAGAAGAATCCAGAAGAAAGGAAGAAGCCGACAGAAGAAGAAGAGAAGGCGATAGGTCAGGAGGAGCCAGTTGGTTCAAAAGATGAACAACTTGTCTCTTCTTTACTTATCGCAGCTGTATCTCATTTTGTTTTTCTTCAGTAGGTGTAATAAGAATGCTTATTGTAATTAATGAAATTCATTCTCTCAATGAAGTTCATTTTAATGCTTTCATATTGTTTTCGGAGCACTTAAGTTTTGTCATCACCAAAAAGGGGGAAATTGTTGAATCCGACATTTTGGTGATAACAAACAACAACTCATTGTATAGGAATGTGCTGCCAATATTTTGTATTTCAGGAATCTACTACAACTCCTACCGCAACCGTCTAAACCCTTCAAGTTATCTACCGGAAGCTTGTCAACCGCCTTTGTCTCTCGACCGGTTGCAGTCACAAGCCTATCGACTGGTTATTCAAACCAGCAGAGGATAAATCTATCTACCGGTAGAATGCCAACTGCTTATCAAGATATCTCAAGACAAATACTTGAGACAAGACGTTCATTGCAAGATCTTTTATCAAAAGCAGAACCGGCGTATCAGAAGATCTGTTGACTCTTGAATCGAGACAACAGGTTGCACTAAAATGGCAAAAACGCAGAATGGCTACAGATAAAGCATTCGACCGTTTATACCAGTTTTGGACCCTGGAAGTTGTCTGCATTTAAAGAAGTGTACGATCTTCATGCAGAATCATCAATGCATTTATGAAGCATTAAATGTGCATTCAATGCAGGATCAGAACGTTCAAAATAAAGACGTTGATGATTGACCTATATAAAGGGAAGATTGCTTAAGAAGTGACAAGAAGACAAGCAACACAAAAAATCTCAATCAACTCAATCACTTGAATACTATCAGAAGTCCTCATCTGATATACTGAAGCAATACTTGAGCACACTTACAAGATCATTCACTTGCTGCTCAAATAAACCCTCGCCTACAGTTTACATATCTGATCTTCAAGGATCATCCTAGGGTTTCCAAGCCTCTCGACCGCTCTGCAGTTTGAGAAGCTCAACCGGACTGTATTCATTATTGAAGAGACTTGAAGCTACTCTGAAAGCTTCCACCAGTCTGATAAGAACTGAGAATCTTATCTGTGTAAATCTAGGAGTTTCGGATTAGGCATTGGATAAGTCCTAAGTCTGAAGTGGGTGTATTGCAAGACGTTGTAATAACCAAAGTCTTCTAGTGAATTCCTTTCTAAGTGGAAAAAGGGGAGACGTAGAAGGATTAAGCCTTCGAACTTCCATAAATCGTGCCTTAGTCTTTACTGCATATTTATCTTATATATTGCTCATACATCGTGTTATAACTTGCCTTTGCATCACTAAAACCTCTGAACTATTTCCGCACTATTTAAGTTGTTCAAACCGTTTTAGAAGTTGAGAAAACAGATTAAGTGAACTAAACTTCACTTGATCATTTTGAAAAGAAAGAAAATAAGTTTCAGAGTGTATTCACCCCCCCTCTACCCTCTGAACCGATCCCAACAATTTTTATATTTCCTAACATTACATAAGGTGTAAAATAAATAAAAACAAATTGTGAAAATTGAAAAAATGGTTCTTTTCAGAAAATAATATTTAAAAAATAAATTATGTAATGGTATTAATGGACGCATTAGTTGTAATTTAATAAAGGTGTATAATGTAATTTTGGATATTAATATTTACATATAATATAATATAAATATTTATTTACTTTTATGCCTTAACTTAAATTTTTTTTTTTACTTTTATATCTCTATATATTTTTATATGACCTTACTAAATAAAATGGCAAAGTTGTTATCTCACAATGATAAAATTCTATCCTTTTATTCATACTTTTAGATAGGTAAGTTAATAGATTATTAAATATACATGATTTTCTTTTAATAATTTTAGTGAAAATATTTTTTATTTTCAAAACATACACCCACATATATATATATATAAATAAATAAATATATATATATATTCACTTAATATATCAATTTTTATATTTTTAAAGCATTATGTAGAAAATCTCCACATATACAATGAATCGAAATAATACACAATCTAAGGACAAAATAAAAAATTTAGAGTGAAAATATTTATTATGTTAATTGTTTTAGATTGAAATAATACACAATCTAATATAATAAATATTTATTATCTTTAATAATTTTAATAAATAGAATTTTTTATTTTCCAAGATCTAATAATTTTTATGTTAATCGAAATAATACACAATCTAATAAAATAAAGATTTATTATCTTAAATAATTTTAATAAAAAATACATGGATGAAATAAAAAAAAAAATGATATAACAACATATGAAATTTATGTATAACAAATTTTGTGATAATTTGACACAATTAATAGTAGAAATAGAGTAAAGTGGAAGTTATAGGCTAATGAACAAATTTAAAATGTGAAAAAATAAAATAAAATAGGCTAATGAACAAATTAATTAAAAAAAACTCTTAATTAATCTCATTATTAATTTAAATAAAATAATTTATATTTAATTTTTAATAGTATTGCTGCTCAAATTTCATATAATAACATATGTTTATGTATAACAATTTTTTTTGATAATTTGACACAATTAATAGTAGAAAGAGAGTAAATTAAAAGTTATAAAATTAAATAGACTCCATTTAAATGAAAGTTATATGTGAGAAATTATTACACCTAATTGTTTTGTGTATTTTTCCATCTTTGTTTCTTTTTTTTTTTGTCATTTTACTTATATAACCCTCATTATTATTTAATTTATATAGAACAAAAAGGTAAACATGTATATAGACAATGAACAAACCTTACTCCTACATTTATACTTTTATAGTAAAATAATTTTTTTTAAAATACTATATAATTTTTACTATAATAATTTATTTATTTTTCAAGACTTTTTATTAATATATATACTATTTGAAACAAATTTGGATTTTTGAATTTTTTCTATTTATTTAAAATATTATAGTCTAACTGTTACACACCATAAGAAATTTGAGCAGCAATACTGTTAAAAATTCAATATAAATTATTTTTATTTAATTTAATAGTGAGATTAATTAAGTGTTTTTTTAATTGATTTGTTCATTAGCCTATTTTCTTTTTATTTTTTTCTCATTTTAAATTTGTTCATTAGCCTATAACTTCCACTTTACTCATTATTATATAATTTATATAGAACAAAAGGGTAAATATGTATATAGATAATGAAAAAACGTTACTCCTACATTCATACTTTTATAGTAAAAAATAAATTTTTTGAAAATACTATATAATTTTTACTATAATCATTTATTTATTTTGAAAGACTTTTTATTAATATACTATTTGAAACAAATTTGGATTTTTGGATTTTTTTTTCTATTCATTTAAAATATTTTATCAGAATTTGTCAAATGCTATAAAAAAATTTTACGAGTAAAAATTATTTTGGTACATGAACTATTGATAAAATGTCAAATTGGTACATGAACTATTGAAAATGGTTTAATTGATATATATATGATCAAACTCAAAAGTAAATTTTGCACTTTACTTAAGTTGCTTTTAAGTTGAATATTGTTATTAAATTGATTAATTGAACTACATACATATTTTTGTCTTTTAAATTATTATATTAATTATAATTATAAATATAAATTCATATTTACTAATTATTATACTATAAAAAGAAGATTATATATCAAGTATACGAAAAAGTATTCAACGTAAAATTTGTAGATCATAAATGAAAAGGCACACACATATATATCAATTTTATTTTGATTAATATAAATAATAATATTATAACATAGATAAACCTATATCTTTTATTATATATTTTTAATATATTTTATTAATTAATATTTACAATGTTTCGTACAATAAGTACAATCCCTTGTTTATAATATAAAATTTAAATAAATATAAATTTATGCTTATAATTCTATTAGTAAAATAATTTTGAAAAATAAAATGTGTATCTATTTTAATTTAACAAAAATATTAGACTTTAAAATAATGTATATAAAGGGTAAAATTGACTTTATAAATTGATTATGTACCAATTAAACCATTTTCAATAGTTCATGTACCAATTTGACATTTTACCAATAGTTCGTGTATCAAAATGAATTTTACTCTAATTTTTACCATAAATATTTATTACTTTTTCAAAACTTTTTAATATAATTTTTCGATTACAATAATCTATTCTTTGATCGAATATTATTACAAAATTTTATATTGGAATATTGAAAATACATGGATGAAATGAAAAAAATCATATAATAACATATGAAATTTATGTGTAACAAATTTTGTGACAATTTGGCACAATTAATAGTAGAAAGAGAGTAAAGTGGAAGTTATAGGCTAATGAATAAATTTAAAATGTGAAAAAAATTAAAATAAAATAGGCTAATGAACAAATTAATTAAAAAAATAACTCTTAATTAATCTCATTACTAATTTAAATAAAAATAATTTATATTTAATTTTTAATAATATTGCTGCTCAATTTTTTTATGGTGTGTAACCGTTAGACATTCGATTTGTGTCATTTAGTAGTCAATAAACATTTGGATTTTTTTTCACCTTTCAAAAGTAAAATAGTTTACATTATAAAAATATTAGCCAAATATTGTGTGTGAAATTTTATATTATATAGTATACATAGTTTATCAATAATTAACTTATCAATAATTAATTTTGAGGTAATAATTAGATATAAATGAAAAGTTAAATCCATATTCATTACGATGCAATAAATCACCTCATAAGGTTTGTCTAAATTTTTAATCCTTTTTTGCCCTTGTTTTTTACCTCATTTTTTCATAATTACCCATAAATATTTTTTGATTCCAACACAATTTGGGGGCAAAGTTATAAATTCACAATGAGAAACTTTGCCCACTATTCATACTTTTATAGTAGAAATAGATGATGGTGGAAACAATGATATTGAGCTTGAACCATGCTAGACGCAAACCACGTTGCTCATTCATCAGCTCATTTTTTTCTTTCTTTCTTTCCCTACACCTTTTAATTTACTGGGTGAACGTGGATTTTTTTTTTGGTTGGTTAATATTGTATCATAGACTTCTCTTTTTTAATAAAATTGATACAAGATTTCCGATAAAAAAAAAAAAATACGCAAGACTAGAAATCAGGAATAGGCAAAATAAAAAAAAAAAAAGCCATAGCAAAAGAGGATAATGAAAAGAAAGAACAAGCCGGCCTTATGACATCCATCAATTTCAGCCGGGTTTAATGCAAAAGGCAGATGTAGTATTAATTCCTTTCCACTTTCTTTTTACATTATTCAAGACGGTAACATGAGAAAGCTAATAAAATAATTGATTCGAGTGCTACCTAACTTTAATATGGGAATGGGACAGTTTTTTACCATAAAAATGCAAATAATAAGCTTTAAAATGTATATTATTTAATTTATTTCAACCCATCTGTATAACTTTACCGGCCACTTTACTCATATATACCCCATTAATAATCTTCAAATTATTAAAGACGTCGGTGCTTGCTCCCAAATCTCTTTTGTTTGTTCGCAGAGGGTGGTGTGTCATATTTTAGGGTACGTACAATATCAAGATCTGTCATATATAGCCTCACACATGGCACAACAATACGAACGCATTGATCCATATTTATCGATATTGTTGGATAATTTTTTTTTTTTAAGGAAAAACTTGTTGGTTAATTGGGATATATATGTGAATAATCATGAAATGTACGCATAAACTATTCCTATCGATCAGGGGCGGATCCACCATAGGGCGAAGGTGGGCCACGGCCCCCCAAAAATTTTGATAATTTTTTTAGTGTATATATATATTTTGTTAAATGGCATTATATAAAAACTTGGTCTCTGAATTGACGGAATGTACCGTGTGGCATAATGGGATCTGTCGATGCTGGCCAGATCGAACGGTTTGACCTGCAGGGGCATCCGGGCCGTTGCTACCCTACCCGGGCACTACCCGGGTAGGGTAGCATCGACAGATCCGGCATAATGGTAGCCTAGCTTGTTTTTCTCATGATGAAGTATACCTGGGTTCGAATCTCTGTTGCCGAATTGTTTTTCATTTTTTCCTTTATTAGTTTATTAAAATATATAAATTATTGTTTTCACTATATCTATACTATATTATAATGCTTGAGACCATTATAAAAACTATTTTTGGTATGGTGTGATGACACCAAATTTTTCTTCCAGTTTTGCCCTTTTATTGCAGCCAAATTTTCACTTTGCATCAGTTTCTCCCATTTTCTCTTCAATTGAAAATCTAACTTCTCACACACATGTATTTTCGGAGCACAAATTTTAATATAATACATTATATTACGCAAAGCGTGTGCTCAGTAACTAGTATAAAATAAAATTTTCCAACTAATACAAATAAAAATAAATGGTCTATTCATTCAAACTAATAAAAATAGAAAGTGAAAACCCCTATTTTTCTAATTTTTTTCTTCTAAATTTCCTCTAAAAATATATATAATAAAAAATTTCAAACTAATAAAAATAGAAATAAGTGAAAATATGCTTTCATCTAAATATATATATATATAAAATAAAAAAATTTCAAACTAATAAAAATAAAAATAAAAAAGGTTCTTCATTTTGAAAAGTAAAAAGTCATACTCTTCTAATTTATTTAATTTTAATCAAGAGGTTTGGAATACATGCTTATTTGTATTATTGTTTTAGCATGTTATTTAGTAGTATAATATATATTATAAAATTTATGTATTATAATACTTTATGCATGCTTATTATATTGTTTTAGCATGTTATTTTTAAGATCGAATCATGTTTTAAATACATTATTATTTTGAGATTGTATATTTTATAATTTCGAGTTGCATGTAAGAAAAAGTTCAGGCGTTCTTGTATACATTAGTATCATTTTGTTCAACGAGATTTTAAATAAGTTTCGAGTCATATGATTTTTGACTCGTTGAATGAACTTAATTTTATGTGTGATATTTTATACCTACGAACACAACGCATCATTTAGAAATCAAAAAACTATTTTGCATTTCATATTTTCATAAGCATCAATCAAATATACGAGACATCACGATATTTATTTTTTTATTTATTCTATTCTTATTATATAAAGTTATAAATAAACATATAATAATTATTTTTATCATTGTGTATATTGACACGGCCCCTCCTAGCATAACATCCTGGATCCGCCACTGCTATCGATTGAGTCTTGCGGGCTTGCGGCAATAAATATGCGGCAGTAGGTTGGCCCAAATTTAAAAGTTAAAATTACGTCTAAATTTACTGCAACTTCAGTACTTGAGAAAAAAACAGCTCTTAAAAAAAACAAATGGATTACAAGTTTTCTCATTAAAATCTCACCAATTGAATTATAATCAATTTCTCAGGATAATTTGAATTTTTCCAATTTGTTTTACTACTCTTCACAAGGCCCACATTATTCATGATAGGGCGTGAAAAAATTGATCTTTAACCCTAATTACGCAAGCTACGTACAAGATAGCCTTCTTCCCTCTTTTCTTTTCGTGAAGGACGGAGTAGACAACCATCGTAGTTTCAGTAAGTATATTTCATCGTATTTTTGTCAAATACGCTTAATTTGGATTTGTTTTGTTTAGTTTAGTTAATTTTTGTACGTGAATTTGTGCATGAATGATTTTAGGGTTCTTGGTCTCTGAAGTCTTTGGTCACACTGCAGAAGTGTAAGTCTATTAATTTTCATCAATTCGAATGTTATAACGACGATTTTTATCTGTCTTTATCGTTGACATTATAGGATTTTTGCTCTAATTTTGTATGTACAGTCATAGCCTGCATATTAATTCAAGAAAGACAAAACCACTAATTATGATGTTGGTTGTTCACGTTAACGAAACACGGTAGAAGCTGAGTCTAAGAATATTAATTTTGTGTGAATTGATAAGAAAAAAACGAAAAATGTTAAGTAACTTCTCTCAACATTATATTTGGACTTTTTTCTTTTTTAAAAAAAAGATTTGGAATTTTTTTTGGCTTTTCAACTAATGATTTTATAAGTTCTGGGCATTAATATATATAGAGTTTCTTTCAAGTGTCCAACTAATGATAAATTGTAGGTCCAATAGAATAGTTCCACATCATTGGTGGGCATGGTAGGTGGGCACTTGAAAAAAACTCATGCATATAGAGTTTCTTTCAAGTGCCCACCTACCATGCCCACCAATAATGTGTCACTATTTTATTGGATGTGATAAAGATGTGATAAATTATAGGTCCAATAGAATAGTGTCACATCATTGGTGGACATGGTGGTGGGCATGGTAGGTGGACACTTGAAAGAAACTCATGAATATAGAGTTTATTTCAAGTGCCCACCTACCATGCCCACCAATGATGTGGCACTATTCTATTGGATGTGATAAAGATGTGATAAATTGTAGGTCCAATAGAATAGTGCCACATCATTGGTGGGCATGATAGGTGGGCACTTGAAAGAAACTCATGCATATAGAGTTTCTTTCAAGTGCCCACCTACCATGCCCACCAATGATGTGGCATTATTCTATTGGATGTGATAAAGATGTGATAAATTATAGGTCCAATAGAATAGTACCACATCATTGGTGGGCATGGTAGGTGGGCACTTGAAAGAAACTCATGCATATAGAGTTACTTTCAAGTGCCCACCTACCATGCCCACCAATGATGTAGCACTATTTTATTGGATGTGATAAAGATGTGATAAATTGTAGGTCCAATAGAATAGTGCAACATCATTGGTGGGCATGGTAGGTGGGCACTTGAAAGAAACTCTGTGCATATATATATATATATATATATATATATATATATATATATTGCTCTAAATTTATACAGAAATCGATGATATTATCTAATATTAATAATCATATGCTGTAGGAATAAGTTTTTTTAATTTATGGATGTGTCTTGTGAATTCCACTAAAGAATCGGTGGATATTTGGTTTTATTTTTTTTTTCTTTTAGAATTTTGGTGTTTGCGTTGCTCAATTGATTAACCAAGAATATAAGTGGAGGAGCGTCATTTTCTTGTACTCGTTGGCAAAGCTTGCTCATGTCTGAAATATGTAATTTCATGTCACATCTCATTTCTATTATTATGATATGGAAATAGAATTTTGGGGGGTTTGGATTTCATAAAATAATGTAATTGTAAGTTTGCAAAATATTTTTTTGTGTAGGTGTTGTAAATTCAGTAGATGGTGGTTTAATGAATGATACACATTTACTTGTGGAAGATAGTGAGATTGATCCCAAGGTGGGGATGAAGTTTAAAAATGAGAATGAAAATTTTGAATTCTACAAGAAATATGTCTATCGTGTTGGTTTTTCAGTTAGAAAAAGAACTTCACAAAATAATAACAAAGGAGTTGTTACATTTGTTGTGTTCACATGTAGTCGAGAAGGTTGCAGAAGTAGTAATACAAGCACTACACTGAAGCCCCAACCAACCAGTCAAACAGGTTGCAAAGCTAGGTTGTCAGCTTGTTCAGATGCTACTGGAGTATGGAAAATTACTAGTGTCTATCTCGAGCACAATCACGAAATTAGCCCATCCAAATCCAGAGTATTTCGTTGCTATCGTGAGTTGAATGCTCATGAAACGACAATTAGAGGTGAATGATATAACAGGTATTCCTCTTCATAAAAGTTTTAACTCGGTTGTTGTTGAAAAAGGTGGATATGAGAATATGACTTTTATTGAAAAAGATTGTCGTAATTATATCGATAAGGTCAGAAAATTAAGACTTGGAGAGGGAGATGCAGCTGCTATTCAAGCTTATTTCTCGAAAATGCAGTCTCTTTGTCCTGTTTTTTTCTTTAGCTTAGATTTGGATGATGATGGTCGATTAAAAAATGTATTTTGGGCAGATAATAGGAGTAGGCAAACTTACAAGGAATTTGGTGATGTAGTGACTTTTGATACAACATATTTGACTAATAAGTATGACATGCCATTTGCTCCTTTCATCGGTGTAAATCATCATGGACAGTCGACACTACTTGGATGTGGTATACTTTCTAATGAGGATACAGAGACATTTGTATGGTTGTTTAGGATATGGCTAGAGTGCATGGAATTTCAGACACCTCAAGGGATAATCACTGATCAGGACAAGGCAATGCAGAATGCCATAGAAATCGTATTTCCTAACACAAAACATAGGTGGTGTTTATGGCATATACTTAAGAAATTACCTGAAAAATTTGGATATCATTCTCAAAAGGCTTCCATACTCTGGTTTGTGCACGAATTGGTGTATGAATCACAAAGTGCGGATGAGTTCGAACAGGGCTGGGTTTCTATGCTTGATATGTATGAATTGCAAAATAATGATTGGTTGATAGGGCTTTATAGGGAGAGACTTCGTTGGGTTCCTTGTTTTTTCAAAACATCATTTTGGGCCGGAATGTCAACAACTCAACGAAGTGAGGGTATCAATGCTTTTTTTGATGGGTATGTGCATTCAAAAACATCTTTAAAACAGTTTGTGGAGCAATATGAGCAAACTCTAAGAAGTAAAGTTGAGAAAGAGTTCCAAGCCGATTTTAAGTCCTTCTCCCAGGTGGTCCCTTGCGTTACTCGATTTGATATGGAGAGGCAATTTCAAAGTGCTTATACAATTGTAAAATTTAAAGAATTTCAACAAGAATTGACAGGAAAGATGTATTGTGACATTGAATCCACTGACGAGGGGTCCTTTGGTGTGAGATATGTGGTTATTGAAGATTTTACCGTGCATGAGAAAGTTAAGGAAAAAATATTTGAAATTATGTAAGAGAGAGACAAATGCACATTTTCTTGTAGTTGTCACATATTTGAGTTCAGAGAAATAATTTGTAGGCATGCTATTACAGTTTTGATCCGCAATAAGTTTTTGGTCGTTCCCGAGCAATATATACTTCGGCGTTGGAGGAAGGATGTGCGTAGATTGTATACGAGGGTGAAAATCAATTATAATGGATGGATAACTACTCCTGGTCAGCTAAATTATGAGAAGTTGTGTGACACATTTAAAAATGTTACAGATTTGGCTGCAGATAATGATAATGAAACTCAAATGCTCCTCGAGTGGATTGAAAGTAAAACAAGTGATCTTGCTATTTCAAAGTTGCAATTAGATTGTGGTCGTAATTTGGTATCACCTCCAAGCATGCAAGTGCAGTCTGATCGTGTTGATAATTTATACCAAGCTTCTACTTGCAAAGTTCTTGATCCAAAATATATTAAAACTAAAGGATCCCCTAAGAAACTTAGAAAAAAAAGTCCATTGGAGAAGTGCTCCAAGAAATCAAAGGTACAAGATATTCTCAATAATTTTTTTTTATGAATTATCAATATCTGACATTCTATTCATACATATGTTGGTTTGTAGGTATCGGTGAAATCAATCAAAGGAAAAAACTCACAACCAAAAAATATTGAATATAGTAATGCGTTTATGCAACCACCTGGTCAAAATTTTGTGATGACTCCGCTCTCTTTCTCACAACAGTTAATGGTATAATATTATGATCTTCATGTTTCAAGTTGTTAATAATGTTTGTGTGTGTTTCTTCTGTTTGCATAATAATTCTAGGGTGTTCATCATCTTCCTGGGAATATCGATTGCGGCGTACATTTACTATCCAACTACGGAATTGATCAAGCATCTTGGCGGTGTTCCAATGTGGATAAAGAGATAGAATGAGTTATGAAGCAAGTTAATTGGACATACGATTAGATATATAGTAATTTAGATTTTTTTAATGTTGGTTGGAAGATTCTGAATTTGAAACAAATGTGCATTCATATTTTTCCACCCAATTTGATATGTTTCGGTTGTATGTTTCATTCATGTAAACTCCTATTTAGTTTGTAATATGCATTCATTAAGAGATTATAATATTTCTTATCAATTAAAAATATTGAAAAAATTAAATTTACAATTTTCAAGTAATTACCTTCATACGCCAAGTACAAATTAAGAAGAAAAAAAATTTAAGGAAAAATATAAATTAAAATAAAAAAATAATCGAACAACAAAAATTTCTCAATTGGATCCCAATATAAATTCTTGTAAATATGGACAATATATAATGAAAAACGAAAAAAAAATTAAAAAATAAGAATTTTTTGGCTAAAAAATAAAAATAAAAAAAATAAAAAAACAATAGTTTTTTTGTCTAAATGTATTTTTTTAAGCAAATCAAACAATTAGAGAAGAAATCATTTTAAAAAGAATTTAGGATAATTTTATAATTTAAGAACAATTTGTAATTCAATTTGTAAGTCTATATGTACATACAACATTATCTAATTATACGTATACGATTATAATTGGTTCATCAATCACATCGGATCCTTGATTTGCGGCGACTGTTTATACAGTTAATGTTTATTCAATTATTTTTATTATTATGTTTTCAAAAATAAATTCTTTTAGGTATTATTATATTTTTTGGTCCTCAAACTCTGTACATTATACAAAAGAGTGCTCAATAACCAGACTAGATATGAAATGCTAAATATTCTCTTCATCTTGTTCCTTTTCCTCCAACAAAAATGGATTGTTGCTAATGGGGACATGTTCATCAGAAGCAGAGGGATCCAGTTCATGCTGAACGGGAGCCCTTTTTATGCCAATGGCTTCAATGCCTACTGGCTCATGTATGTGGCTTCTGACCCTTCACAGAGGCCAAAAGTATCCGCCGCATTCCGCCAAGCCAGAAGCCATGGCCTCACTATCGCAAGAACTTGGGCTTTCAGTGATGGTGGCTACCGGCCTTTACAGTATGCTCCTGGATCCTATAATGAGCAAGTGTTTCAGGTCTCGTGTTTAAACAACACTGTCATATACGCTTACATATATCTTTTTTTTCAAGATTCTAATATATAATTATATTTGTGCAAAGGGGTTGGATTTTGTTATAGCTGAGGCTAGAAGATACGGAATTAAGTTGATATTAAGTTTGGCTAATAACTATGAAAGCTTTGGAGGAAAGAAACAATATGTGAATTGGGCTAGAAATAAAGGGCAGCATCTCAATTCTGACGATGATTTCTTCACAAATTTTCTTGTCAAGGGATTCTACAAGAATCATATCAGGGTATTTTTTTTCTTGAAAAGCACTCGCGCATTTAATTTGTTATACGTTGGAGTGAGAATTTTTTGTTTTTTTGGGAATTATTATATATATATTTTTTTCAGATTGTTCTTAATCGATACAACCATATCACCGGAGTTGTTTACAAAAATGATCCAACAATTATGGCTTGGGAACTAATGAATGAACCCAGATGCACTTCAGATCCATCTGGCAGAACCATTCAGGTCTCATGTAAAACCTTTCTGTTTATCATAATTATATATTATTTGCGGGCCATTTTGACGTTAAATAGGATGGGTCAAATTATTTATTTATTTTTTTTAAGGCCTCCCAGTGTAATGAATTGAATTATACGGGGAGGTCTAATTTTGCAATTAACCGAGCCTTCAAAACCAAATGTTCCTATTATTTGCTATATGCTTCGAAGACAGACCCAAAAATCAGAAATATTTAGAGAAATGGGATCGGTCAAATTTTCTTTCACGGATTAATTAAACCTCCCCCTGTAAGAGGTCTAATTTTGCAACAAAAAAATAAAAAATGACCAGGCCTCTAAGAGTCAACACATAATGTTTAGGCCTAGAACATGCAAATAAACTGCAAAAAAGGTTGGTCCACAGCAACCATATGGTTGGAAGAAATAAATGATAAGTACTACCTACCTAGCTAGCTAATTTTTTGGTGAGCACCTAATAATGAATGGGTCTCTTTAATTTATTTTCCTTCTAACAGGCCTGGATAATGGAAATGGCCTTGTATGTGAAGTCCATTGATAGAAATCATTTACTTGAAGCTGGTATAGAAGGATTCTATGGACAATCATCTCCCCAGAGGACCCATCTTAATCCTCATTTTAACATAGGTACCGACTTCATAGCAAACAATCGGATACCTGCCATAGATTTTGCTACCCTTCACTCCTATCCTGATCAATGGTTAGTAGATATTACGATCCTACATCAGTAATTAAGATGTGCCAAGATCTTGCATGCATTTCTCAGCATTTTTTTTGGTTAATTAATTAAATGAATAGGCTATACAGCTCAAACGACCAAAGCCAACTGTATTTCTTGAGCAATTGGCTGGATTCACATATTCAAGATGCTGAGTATGTTCTCCACAAGCCACTACTCATCACCGAGTTTGGAAAATCTTGGAAAGATCCCGGTTTCAGCCCATACCAGAGAGACATGGTGTTCAACACTGTGTATTCCAAGATTTATGCCTCTGCCAAGCGCGGTGGAGCTGCGTCTGGAGGCCTATTCTGGCAGCTTTTAGCCCAAGGAATGGACTCTTTTCGAGACGGGTACGACATAATCCTGGAGGAAAACTCGTCTACGGCAAATTTGATAGCTCAACAAGCTCGCAGACTCTATGAAATCAGAAAAATTGTTTCCAGGGCTCAATGGTTTGGTGGAAACAGAGGGAAACCCATCGGGAATTGATGCTCTCTATATCTATAACCAAATGTAATGCTTTTACTCCTAGGGATGAATCGAAAATGGGTCATCCAGGAGCTAGTAGTCTTCAGATTTGATGGGTTGACGGTTGGCGAATATGTATCTCAAACCACCGCATTAACTAGTAACATATATATGTCGGGTGATACTACTGATGTTTCATGCAAGAGATACCGATTTATTATTTATTTCTAAATTCTAATTTCACTTTTAGGGAGCGTTTGACAGAACTTCTACAAACTACTTAGCTTTTAGATGTATGAAAATGGTTTTGAGTGTTTGTAAATGCTAAATTATGTTTTACCTTTTACAACTTTTACCTAAAAGCAAGAAGCAAAAAAAGCACGAAGCAAAAATTTGTTATTTTTTTTAGTTTCTGTTTTTTTTGTTCAAGTATAAAATTATAAGATGATATTTTTACCCTTAGGGTGTGTTTACTTGATTTGATAACTATATGATGAACTTGTCACATCCATTGTTTACTTTGAAAAAATCAATTCTCCTCAAATCTCAAGGCTCGTTATTCAACTCTTATTTCATAAGATATCACATCCTTAATTACATAAGGTATAACATATCCTGAACAATATTTGAGGAAAAAAGTCTACAAAAATCCTAATTTACCCTTATTCATTTGTTTCTTTCTCAATTTCTCACTCTCTCTTTTATAACTCAGTTTATCTATTTTAACTATTTTAAAAAAAATACATATTTTTATACCAAATAATTTTGATACGTAAAAATGACTCAATTATGAATCAATAATAATTTACAATATTAAAAAAATAATCAAATCCAAATTATATATGAATACAAAAATTACACATAAGATTATTTAACACAGGTGGAGGGTAAAACTGTAATTCGTCCATCAATCATTGTTTCAATCCCAACATTAATAACTCAAAGTAAAAATGTTATTGTTTATCCATCATTATTTCACATCCTTCAAACTCATTTAAACAGTCATAGTTTGATTTATCACATGTAATCTGTAACGCCCCGAAAGTTTATTATCGAATTAATTGGCAATTAAAATAATTATTGAGTGGATAAAATAATTATTAGTGCCAAATGAGTTATAGTGTGTATTCATAAAATACACTTGACAATTAGTCAATGAGTTTGACTATTTTTGGATATCTGAAATATTGGCATTTGGAAATAATTATTGAGATATTGAAATAAAAATAATTATTTATGCCAAAAAATTTAATTTAGAAAAGTATTTGACAAAGTTGACTCGTTATAGTCTAAGTTTGACTCAATAATTAATTTGAGAAATTATGAGTCCAACTGACTGGTCAAAGTCAATAATTTCAGAAATTTAAATTTATAGATGTTGGGTGTATACCAGAAAAATATTAGATTAGAGACTAATTTTACCAGTTGAGTATCAAATAAATTGGTCCGGGTCAGGAAATTATCGAGTTGCTATAAATAGCAAAACACACACTGAAACACCATAAAGAAAACATAGATTCGGATTTTTCCCCATTTTCAAGGGATTTTCTCGACCAGAACTGTAGCAGGTCGCAAAGATCGCGTTGCCGGCCGTTCATCGGGGCTCCGATCAAAGATCCGAACGGTCAAGTTTTAGCCAAGATCAATACAAATCTATTGGTATAAAAAAATGGACAATCGGACGGTTTGATCGCCGGGAAATTGACGAAGAACAGGCGGGTTTGCGCAGGTACTGTTCATCGTCTTCTTCGCTAAGATTTCGTGATTTCGAGCTTAGTTTTGTTGGTTTTAGAGCTATTAAACAATGTTATGATGTTTGTAGAACAATTACCGAGCCTAGGATTGTATTTTGGTGTAAAAATAACACAGATCGAAGCATTTTGGGGTCGCCGGAACCGAACTGAAATTTTAAGATCCCGGCCGCGTCGGAGCTCCGTTCCGGTCGTGGCTTAGATGGTTGGAATCGTCTCATCGAGCTCTACAAATCTGGAAAAATTCATAATTTTTGGACAAAGTTTCGCCGCCGCGTCGCCGCCGTCTTCTCCGGCGAGCCACCGGATTTCGACATGCTAACCATTTTTGATCATCTCGACGTGATAGATCCAAATATCCAAGTTTCGAGTCGAGATTCAAAGTCGTGAAGTGGTGAGAACGCAATAAAGTTTGCGAATTTTTGGTCAAAGTTTGACCAGAGTTGACTAAGGTTGACTTTTGACTATTATGTGATTTTTCGCAGATCGAAAGCTAGTTGAGGATATTAAGAGGCATAAATCAGCAGTTAGGAATTTGAGCTTTCCAGAATTGAAAGGTTATGAGATTCCCGAGTCATGATCTACGAAATCGGTTAAGTTTTCGTGCGTTAGAAATACAAAGGCATGTTTCTATCTATTCTTGCTCACCATTTAAATCATATGTACAAGGTTTTATGCATTAAAGGTATGTTGGAGTGCATGGTATGTGGTTTAGAACAAACTCATGAAAGCATGCATATGACTTAAGTTATTATGTATTTCTGCCATGTACTCGTTCAAGCCTGCTGATCCATGGGTCTGAGTTTGAGTTAGGGTCCTTATTGTTCGGGTTATTTTTATTTCGGGTTCGAGTAATTTAATTAGTGTTTAAGTGATTAGCTATTGGATCATGGGCTTGGTTAGCTTTAATGCATAATTGAGCTAAGTTATGATTCAGGCCAGATTAAGAGTTTATGGGCTAGATTAAGTTATTAATGAGCTAGCTTAAGTTGATGAATCAATTTTTAAATTTATAAGTCCGTCTAAATTGATAACGGGCCATTCTATCAATTTATGGGCTTAAGTTAAGGGGGTCAGCAGCTCGAACAAGTCTATGGAAATAAATGGTCCGTAAATATATATTTAATTCGTGCATATATTTTTTAGATATATATATATATATATATATATATATATATATATATATATATGTAAGTATGAATTTTATGAAAAATAATTAAATATATATTTACGGGCAAATTTTCATGAAATAAAAAAAATGACATATTTTAAGTGCATGCATATATGAAATATTTTTATGATGTGTTTATGATTAAGAATTGAGCATGAAAAAATATTTTTATGGAAATTGAAGTGATGTGGCGGTACAGAGGTGGTTTACCACCGGCACAGAGGTAGTTCTACTACCGACATAGAGGTGGTTTTACCACTGGCACAGAGGTAGTTTACTACCAGTATAGAGGTGATTATTCACCGCCACGTAAGTTGGTTCTTTTAGATTGATCAGTCGGCACAATTATTAGTCACATTCATGGATATGACCATACTCAGTTTTTTTTATGATTACGATATGCTCAATTATGCTATGTATGATTAGTTATGATGTATGTATGACTGATGATGACATATTTTTTTTATGATTCATTATTTTAAGATCATGCACGTATATGATATATTCACGATATTTTATACGATATGTGCTTGCATGTGGTTTTATATTTGTTATTACTGGATAGAGCATGCTGAGCCTCTAGGCTCACTAGATTTAGATGGTGCATGTATTATGTGTATGATGATGATGAAGAGGTCCCTACTGGCAATGAAGGCGTATGAGTATCCAGTGCAGCTAGTACACCCGTGACCGATGCTCAGTGGTTTTTGAGATTTAAAGTAGTTATTTCCGCACATGTTTTAATATTTTACCTCACATTTTATTGATTTTGAAATATTTTGCGTATGCATGGATTTATGAGAGTATATTATTTAAGTTGTTTTTTTTTGTTACGGATCTTGCATGCAAGGATTAAAAAAAAAAATTAGTAGTAGTTTCGGGTCTTTTCAGTTGGTATCTGTAACGCCCGAAATTATTTAATTTTAATTCGAGAATATTTAATTTGAAAATATTTAGAGTTTTGATTTAAATTCTAATATTTTTAAATTATTTAGGATTGAAATTGAATGAAATGAGAGGCTGATGATTAAATTGCAATTATTGAAGATTTGAGGGGCCAAAGTGCAAATACTTGAAAATTTGTTGGACACTTGTTATTATGAGATGTATTCACGTGTAGGACACCAATCTTCATCAGCAAATTCAGAGAAAGAACCGAGAGTGCAAGAACAAAGAACCTTAAGTCTCTTCTTCATCTTCCAATTGCCGTATCTTTTGTTCCGGTTACCCGAATTCGATTCCGAAAAGTGTTCTAGACTCCTTGCAAGAAGGGCTTCGATTTGATGTAAGGATCTTTTTATTTCCAGCTATTTTCGAAATCATGTTAGAAGAATTCAGAATGGATCATGGTTGTGGTTTTGATGTTTTATGTATCGTATATTCAAAGACGGATTAAGCAACGGTGATCCTATGTACTTGTTATGATTTTCCAGCCAATAATCGAATTATATGCTTGCTGATATGATGGGTTTGAATTGATATACAGCTGATAGATGATGTATACGATTGTTAGATTTGATATAGTTGAGTTTCAGATTGCCGAATTATGCCGTTATGCTGCCGAACTTGTGATTGAGGCTGTTTTTATTAGCTTATGATCAACTGTGATGTTGTTGAGTTGGTTGCTGATTTTGTAGCATGATATACTTTATTTCAGATTGTGTTTGAATGCTATCAAGCTCGATAACGTCAAATTCGAACCGGTAGAAGAAAGAGCAAGGTTTGAAGTTATTCTACAATGGAGTTTGTTGGGTGTTGAATGTAGATTTTGATACAAGTCTTATGGTTGGTAATTGTACAGATTTGGACAGCTAGAAGACACCTTAAACAACATACATGAAAGGTAAAAGTGGACTTCTACTTGAATGAGATTAAAACTCGAGATGGTTTGTATCGAGTTCCCTAAATCACATACATATTTGATTAATTGCTTTTATGTGTTTCATGTGAATTGGTGGATGAATATAGGATGTTAGTGAATGGTATATTGATGTTATATGTTACATTCATCTTGTGAGACCTATTCCTTGATTTTGAAATGAACGGAAGCATTCGATTAGATGATTTGAGGAACTATATATGTATGGCCCGGGTGGTTGATTTAGCCTATCGTCTGATTTGCATGTATGGTGGCTTCAAAGTCTAGAGAAGTAAGATAAGTAGCCCCACCTCGATCGGGAGTGTCGGTGGTTTAGTTACGATATCTACTTCTCGGGATTCCAACCGATGAAATGAGAGATTCTTTGAGAGTAACCTGTTTTAAGGCATGCATTGTATTTTATTTTCTATCATGAGTTTGATATATATAATTTGCTATGCATGTTAGTTGCTTTTACTGGGAAATATATTTCTCACCGGAGTTATCCGGCTGTTGTCATGTTTGTATGTGTGCATGACAACAGGTGGTTCAGGAACAGGGCAAAGACGGGCTTGACGAATCGAGACTTGAGAGAGTAGCGTGATGATCCGGTGTAGATGTGATGTTGCTGTCATATTATGTTAGTTTCAAGGACTATGCTTGTATAGAACTTAGACTCGAACATTAGTCTAGAGTGTTGCTACTTGATCTTGTAATTACACTTGAATGAGTTGTGTTACTCTTGTCTTGAGATGTGGATATGATCTTGTTTATAGCTTCACTCACCTTTGCTAATGGATCTTGGAACTTGTTTGATGGTTATTGCACTTAGTAGAGCTGATATGAGGAGCATGGTTAGCATTAGATAGCAGCTGGTCATCTGTTATTTTTTTCTGTCCGCTTGGCCTGCGCACGGGCGAGCCCTGCTCACGCGCGCGCGCAGGCCAAGCCATGGGGTTCTGCCCCATTGAGCTGCGCACGTGCGAGGGGTGACCCCGCGCGCGCGCAGGTCATTTAATAAAAAAAAAAAAATTTAGGCTTTGATGCTTGGCCTTAATCCATGAACCTTGGACTATTATTAATATTTGAGAGATTAAGAACCGGGTCGTCACAACAGGTGGTATCAGAGCGATAACATTCTGGATTGAGATAGATAGTGAGTGGGGTAGATCGAGTCTTCCTCCTTGCTTACTTATTTTATCATGCTATGATTTATTTACATAACTGAATTACATGTTGTAAATGCTAGCATGTTTTGCTTTCATGTAATTGATTACATGATTTTGTATTTTTATTTGAAAGTATGTTTTACGATTGTTGAAGACGCATGCTTACTGGAATATCTGAAATGATTAGAGGCATGTGTTCTGTTGTTTGATGACATGCTACCTGATTATCTGAATTGATTGGAAGCATGTTTTGTATGAGTACTTTGATTAATTATTTAAGATTGAATCAGAACCGAGTCTTGATCAGAGGTAAGATGATCAGAGGAGGACTGAGATATATTTGATTATTATGGTATTCAAACCATTTTGATAATCAGATATGTCTCGGCGACCAGGACGACCATCTCTTAGACCACAAGTTCCTACTCCTCTGCCAGAACAGACAGTTGTAGCACCGACAGTGCCACAAACTACAGAAATTCCTAGCACTGAACAAGGAAGTACCTCTAAAGACATGACAGATATGACCGCCACTCCGATGGAAACATTGCTTAAACAATTTCAATCCTATAAGCCACCAACACTGAAGGGTACTGAGAATGCGGTTGAGTGTGAAGGTTGGCTCGATGATATGGAAATGAATCCCCTTGATTACGGTGATGAACGAAGAGTCAGATTGATAGGGCACCAGTTGCATGAAGTTGCAAAGAGTTGGTGGGTCACAACCAAGAGAGCTCTGAAGCGTAGAGGGACTGTACTTACCTGGAAAGTCTTCAAAACTGAGTTTTACCAACGCTTCTTTCCAGTGTCTTACCGCAAAGACAAGAGTGCTGAATTTGCCAATCTGAAGGAGGGGAATTTAAACATTGAAGAATATGTTGCAAAATTTTCTACCTTGCTACGCTTTGCTCCACATGTTGCTGATAGTGACGAGGTAATGGCTGATCAGTTCATTAATGGAATGAATCCAGATGTCTTTACTTTGGTGAACACAGGGCGACCGAATACTTTCGTTGATGCTCTGAACAGTGCCAAAAGAGCAAAAGCTAGTTTGATAAAGCAGCGAGAAGCTTCATATGCCGCTCAGTCTCAGAGACAGTCACAACCTCCGACTCAGGTTCTACAACAACCTCCTCGATTTGAAAGTGGCGGTAGTAGCAGTGGTAAGAAGGGATATTTTGTGAGACCTCGATTCTAAACATCTAATCTCGGAATTAAACAACAATAGGGCATTCAAGATCCAAGATTAAAAGTAATAATTTTTTTTTTTAAAACAGTGCTCGCTCGATCGGTAAAATCTTACCGATCGAGCGGGACAAAACAAACCAACATACTGCCCAAAAATTCAGGACCCCCGCGCGATTGGTAAAATCTTACCGATCGAGCGGGCAAAAAATATCACAACCTCTGCCTCGCTGAAAGGGGTGCTCGCTCGATCGGTGAAAGTCTGCCGATCGAGCGAGACACTCTGCCCAGAAAAAGAATTGGTTTTTTTCTTTCTTTCTTTCAATTCAATCTCAACTCAATCGATACGACAACAAGATAAATTCCATTCAACATGATATATAAGTATTCAATTCTAAGTTCATACAATTCTTCAAAATATAACAAGCATGCTTCAATCTAGTTTGAACTTATACAACTACAAAAAGGAGTTCGAAAACGTAAACGGCTCCTAAACATCAAAGTCTCACTTCTATCATGTCAACCACCTAGTCATGCTGCTTCTGACTCGGTCCTGCCCCACCTGTTGCCAAGTACACATACAAACAAAGACAACAGCCGGATAATCCGGTGAGAATACAATTCCCAGTAAAATAGACTATCATGCATATCACTTAAAACACATCAAGATATGACATGTATCAATTTTCAAATATCTATCGCATCAATATAAATCAAGTAATTCATCCAAGTACTGAATTAAAATGATATGCATGTCTTTAAAACTTCTGGATTATCAGACTCAGATAATCAAATGGAATTCTTCTTTCTTTCTTTCTTCGGTTTGGGATCCCGAGGTTAAAATATCCAACAATCACACCGAACTCCCCTCTCGAGGTGGACGAGGTATATTTTAATCCTCTAGACTCCAGAGCATTATGGAGAGTTTATTTGGCAAGGTATAAAATCTCCAACCAGGTCACTCAACTACAATCTCTAGATCGTCTAATCAAATTGAAATGAATCAAGGCTCAATATGAATGCATATGTCATCTCATGCATTCTAATATCATTTCAATCGTCAGTTCATATAAGCATTCAATCATGCTTTCATTAATCAATTCAAATAATCATTCAAACATGATTTCGTCAATATAAATGCATATATAATCTCATGCATTCAAATAAACATTCAATCAAGCAAGTATGTGATTTCTTCGGAACACTCGAATACAGTCTAATTCGAGTTAATCGTTCCATTCAACTAAGTCGTATTTTACCTTATTCTCTTCGAAGGTACTTCAATCTGAAAATTCAATAACAAGGATAATCATCAATATCCTATCAAACTCATTCAAAGCTCAAACAACTTCTTCAATCGATAAATAAGAAACTCGATACTGTACCGACTTCGATCTTCCAACTGACCAAAGCTGCTACCTCGCAACTCTGCTGACTTCAATTCAATCTATCATAAGAAGTAAATAGGATCAATATCGACATCCAAAAGCTCAATCAAACTCGATACGATCAAAATATTGAACGATATCCAAAACACAAACTGACGTCATAATGGCTATAAACTGATCAAACCGAAAACGCAGACAGCAAGATATCAATTCAATAAACTCATAATCATCTCAATATCATCAAAACAATTCAAATTATTCAAATCTAAAATCTCCAATTTCGAAATAATCTTCCAAAAATCAAAACAATTCCGAACAACGCTCTATTTCAAAACCGACAGAGAATAAACGATCAGAACTCTGCCAAGATCAACATACTCCAAACTCAATCGATTCTAACAACATCCAAAAATAGAAGTCTAGTTGATCGAAGAAAAGCTTACTATAGAACGAAGCTCTCGCAGCAGTGATCGCTAATCTGCCTTCAGAAATAAATTCCAACGGACGAATCGACAAAATCGGAGAATTCCAAAGCTTGAAGAAACGTTTGGGTGCCTTCCATGGAGTCTAGGCGTGAAAGGGGAGGAAGAAGAAGACTAAGTCTCCCAAGAAAAGTCAAGGAATATATATTAAAACTCAAATTTGCACTTTAGTCCCTAAAAATTCCAAAATTGCATTCTAGTCCCTGATCAAAATCGAATCGGCTCTCGACTTCTAAAATCTCTAATTATCTCAAATAAAGTCCATTAATATAATTTTGGGGCGTTACAATTCTCCCCCTCTAAAAATCGATTTCGTCCTCGAAATCAAACATGATTCTATCACAAGGTCGAGGCATGAATCAAAGGACTGCAATAAGAATTTACATCTCGGAACTAAGTCAAGAATATTCTTCCAATCAAACTCTGAATCGTTCGTCTCAACAGCTCGACATCTCAATCAATCAGAGAAGTCAGAAACTCTAGTCGAATAATTCATCAACACTCCGTCCGTCTATCAAAGTCAACTCTTCCTTGTTAGAAAAATCCTTCTAATTTCAGTCACACTTCGAATCATCTTACCCTCTAAACCAAGATACAAAGGAAATTAATCTCAAAATTCAATTCGATCATCGTCTATTCTCGCACAACTTCTATAATGTGCCTCCAATAACTCGTCAAACTCTGTCGTTGCACGAAATTTCTACAAACATCAAGAATTCCGTCAACTAGTGCTAAGTCGAGCACTACTACTCAAAGCAATTCTTCTAAAGTTCGACTCATCTGATCTAGCTGTTCGTCGTTCTGAGGGTATCGAATCAAAAGTAGATGAAATCAACAACAAAATTCTCTTCAAAGTCTATGCCGAAAGGACAATGCATCAAGGATCTCAGTCTAAACTGACAGACTTCGGCAATTCATGACATCTGACAACATCTGACAAGATATCAATTCTCTGTTCTTCATCAAAATCATTCTGTACAGAAAACTGTAACGGATCCTATCTATCGGTCAATCAAAATCAGACATTAGATAAAATAAGAACAAATTCTTCGGTTCTAAACATCAGTTGCTGCATTAACTCCTTCTGTTAAAAGATTCAAAACAGAAATCTCACTAAGAAGAAAACCAAGTACTGCAATATCATCAGTACTGAAACTCAGAATATAGAAGAACGGATAATCAAAAATTCCATCATTAGATAAATAGATCAAAGAAATTCATTCGTTCCGCTCAGAATTTCAAACATCGAGATTAGTCTACAACCGATCGGCGTACAATTCTGAAAAGATTGAAGCTCTGAACGATCAATACAATTCTCACATCCAGAAAAAAAGAATTCATCAATAAGAACTCCTAATTTCAACTCATACTTCTGAGAGATTTGGTCAACAGAAAATTCTTCATCGATACAGGAGCATTCATCAAATCAAACGGCCTGCCAAAATTTCAAAACGGCCATACCTCAATTCGGAAACGATTCTGAGAAAGTTCACTTTACAAACTTTCTATAGATAAAACTTCAGATCTCAAATCAGTGTCGAACTCATTCTCACAATCGGGACCAATCTAGAAGTTCAATCCGAACAACATCATTCGTTCAAAAAACCACAGGCACATCAACCAGTTCAGGTTACAATTCAAAACATCAACTGAAAAGCTTCGAGAGTTCGTTCATACTATTCTGTAACAACAGTCATTCAACAGAATAAATCAAGAATTCTTAGAATCAAGAATTCTTAACGGAGTATTCCATCACTCCCTCAATGATACTCAGATAACATCTTATCTCGAACTCAACAAAGTAGTCTTACTACTAAAATCAATGAATTGTGATCCCAACTCCATTCTGAATCAGAATAGACTGTACAACAGAAAATTGGATCGTTCTCTTTCTGACTGCTGACAGTACACAACATCAGAAACTATACTTCGAATCTCATATTTCATCATCCTCTATTCAATCCGATTCCTCAATTCATCAACAAACATCTTCCGATCATCTGAAAGAACTCTGAATAAACTTCAAAGTGCAAATCTCTTGATACTCTGTCTCAAACCGAAACATCTGGCACAACATCGTTATTCGCTAATAAGGCATCAATAAAAATTCTGCATCTCAGATTATACTCAGATCTGATCTATCTTCATCGGATTCTGAAATATCGAATCAGATTCCAAAGCGTTATCAATATTCTCAATCAACTCTAGTTCGAAGTCGAATGAAAGAGTCAAGATAAACGTTCCATCTTTTCCAGACTCTATCAAAAGTGCAGCAATCATCTGTCAAAGAAGACAACTGAAGTAGATAAAATAAGATCAGATCATACAGCTTACAATTGTAGATGTTACCATCAGTTCTCCGGATAACAATAAAATTCGCAGTCAGATTAATCGCCCTGCATAACTCTCTTTCCCAACTCATAATCAGTTCGGACTGCGACAATCAAAACTTCTATCTACCAAGATCAGAATAGATTACTGAGATCTTCCAAGCAATAAGATCTCCATGAGATTCAAATCGGAACTAACATTTCGTCTCGAGCGTCTTCAAATTCTTCAATGCTCAAGATAATACAGATTTCTTCTGAACAAGAATAAGTCTCAATACTCAATAAGAAAAAGTGCAAATCACCAAAGGTCATCAAAGATACAACTGAACAGAAGAGCATAATCTGCTGAGTATTCGTCTAATCAACAATAAGAATTCCTCAAAGGATTCGCGATAGAACTCGCTAAATCCAAGAATCTTTAATTCAGATAAGGACGTTGATCCAAATCAATTCATAACAGCTCTAGTCTTGAGGTATTCAATAAAATTTCCATCTTCTTAAAGAAAATATCGAGGAAAAGACAACTCGTTCTCAACAAGATTCATACGTCAGAAGAATAGCATAATTGATCGACAAGAAAATCTGCGAACAATCCTTAAAGAATCTGAAAGATCAATACGGATCTTCGAAGGATAAAAGATTCATCGATAAGAATATTCAAGAACTCATCTACAAACCTCTGGAAGATTCGGTTCAAAGGACTAATAATTATTGCAGATGCAATTCCAATTCAATCTGTACGATAAAAATTCAAATCGGTCGTACCTCATTCCGAACTCAATCTCTGAAACTTCTTCCCTTCAGATTATCAGTCGATGATGTCTGATCTAAAATAAATGCTGAACGCATCCTCTCGACTCGGAGGCAAATCTGGAATCTCAACTAGAACAACATCAGCAAACTCAACAACTCTGTTAAATCAACCAACACGGCTGATTGAAGACATCATCTGCATACCTCCAAACATTCCTCCGTACCAATATGTAACAAACGAAAGGAATTCTTAATTCAGGAGTTTTACCGGAGGAAATCCATTCGTCTATTGTCTCGGATCTGAATCTGGCAACTGTCTGAAATCAACCTCGGTTGCCCTGTACTCGGTTAATATACTACATCGATAATATAATCAAATCTGATAACCGAAGTATAGTACTGTTCAGTACAATCAACTCTCATCGAATCAAAGTTCAAAAATTCGAACTAAATTCACCGCAACTAATTCAGATACTCAAAAGTAGAGGAAGTATTAATCTAACTTCTCAATAAGAAGAAGTAAAATGCATCAATATCTAACAGCAACAGAGTCGAAAGACTAGAATCGAACAGTTACCTGCAACATCATCGTCAAGAGCAGTTAGAGTCTGTGAATCCTCGAGCAAGTACTAAATCCTTGCAGTTGGTAACCAACTAACTGATTCCGTCGTTCATCGCTGTAGTTTAAAAGAATCAAACAACTGATCGATCTCTTCTAATCAGCTTTCACACCCAAACTCATTCTCAGAACTCCTCAGAGTTGAAGGGTTAATAGACTGAAATCTCATCAGTAATACTTCTATCAGAGTCGGTGTGTCATCCATCAGTTCAGTCACAGAACAATTCTGTACAATCGGGTTTGCTACTAGTTGAATCCTGTTCAAAACTTGCCGAGTAGAAAATCTGATTCAAGAGGATTAGGACACAACATCTCAAATACATCTATCCGGTGTCCCACAACCTCAACTCGACATACTCAATCGATCTCAAGAGTATTAAAGCAACCAGTAACCCGAAACAGTTCATATCTCAATTAATTCATGCTTTAAAATTTAAATTACATTCTCAAGTAATTCAAATAATTCTCAATCATAAAGCATGCTCGCATATTCTTCAATCATATAATTAATCAATCACATGCGAGGAATTAAATTCAAGCGGACTCAATCTACCCCGCTCTCTTCTAAATTCAGTCCAAGAATCTTATCTCTCTGATACCACTTAATGTGAGACCTCGATTCTAAACATCTAATTTCGGAATTAAACAACAATAGGGCATTCAAGATCCAAGATTAAAAGTAATAATTTTTTTTTAAAACAGTGCTCGCTCGATCGGTAAAATCTTACCGATTGAGCGGGACAAAACAAACCAACATACTGCCCAAAAATTCAGGACCCCCGCGCGATCGGTAAAATCTTACCGATCGAGCGGGCACAAAATATCACAACCTCTGCCTCACTGAAAGGGGTGCTCGCTCGATCGGTGAAAGTCTGCCGATCGAGCGAGACACTCTGCCCAGAAAAAGAATTGGTTTTTTTCTTTCTTTCTTTCTTTCAATTCAATCTCAACTCAATTGATACGACAACAAGATAAATTCCATTCAACATGATATATAAGTATTCAATTCTAAGTTCATACAATTCTTCAAAATATAACAAGCATGCTTCAATCTAGTTTGAACTTATACAACTACAAAAAGGAGTTCGAAAACGTAAACGACTCCTAAACATCAAAGTCTCACTTCTATCATCTCAACCACCTAGTCATGCTGCCTCTGACTCGGTCCTGCCCCACCTGTTGCCAAGTACACATACAAACAAAGACAACATCCGGATAATCCGGTGAGAATACAATTCCCAATAAAATAGACTATCATGCATATCACTTAAAACACATCAAGATATGACATGCATCAATTTCCAAATATCTATCGCATCAATATAAATCAAGTAATTCATCCAAGTACTGAATTAAAATGATATGCATGTCTTTAAAACTTCTGGATTATCAGACTCAGATAATTAAATGGAATTCTTCTTTCTTTCTTTCTTCGGTTTGGGATCCCGAGGTTAAAATATCCAACAATTACACCGAACTCCCCTCTCGAGGTGGACGAGGTATATTTTAATCCTCTAGACTCCAGAGCATTATAGAGAGTTTATTTGACAAGGTATAAAATCTCCAACCAGGTCACTCAACTACAATCTCTAGATCGTCTAATCAAATTGAAATGAATCAAGGCTCAATATGAATGCATATGTCATCTCATGCATTCTAATATCATTTCAATCGTCAGTTCATATAAGAATTCAATCATTCTTTCATTCATGAATTCAAATAATCATTCAAACATGATTTCGTCAATATAAATGCATATATAATCTCATGCATTCAAATAAACATTCAATCAAGCAAGTATGTGATTTCTTCGGAACACTCGAATACAGTCTAATTCGAGTTAATAGTTCCATTCAATTCTAAGTCGTCTTTTACCTTATCCTCTTCGAAGGTACTTCAATCTGAAAAGTCAATAACAAGGATAATCATCAATATCCTATCAAACTCATTCAAAGCTCAAACAACTTCTTCAATCGATAAATAAGAAACTCGATACTGTACCGACTTCGATCTTCCAACTGACCCAAGCTGCTACCTCGCAACTCCACTGACTTCAATTCAATCTATCATAAGAAGTCAATAGGATCAATATCGACATCCAAAAGCTCAATCAAACTCGATACGATCAAAATATTGAACGATATCCAAAACTCAAACTGACGTCATAACGGCTATAAACTGATCAAACCGGAAACGCAGACAGCAAGATATCAATTCAATAAACTCATAATCATCTCAATATCATCAAAACAATTCAAATTATTCAAATCTAAAATCTCCAATTTTGAAATAATCTTCCAAAAGTCAAAACAATTCCGAACGACGCTCTATTTCAAAATCGATAGAGAATAAACGATCAGAACTCTGCCAAGATCAACATACTCCAAACTCAATCGATTCTAACAACATCCAAAAATAGAAGTCTAGTTGATCGAAGAAAATCTTACTATAGAACGAAGCTCTCGCAGCAGTGATCGCTAATCTGCCTTCAGAAATAAATTCCAACGGACGGATCGACAGAATCGAAGAATTCCAAAGCTTGAAGAAACGTTTGGGTGCCTTCCATGGAGTCTAGGCGTGAAAGGGGAGGAAGAAGAAGACTAAGTCTCCCAAGAAAAGTCAAGGAATATATATTAAAACTCAAATTTGCACTTTAGTCCCTAAAAATTCCAAATATTTCATTCTAGTCCCTGATCAAAATCGAATCGGCCCTCGACTTCTAAAATCTCTAATTATCTCAAATAAAGTCCATTAAGATAATTTTGGGGCGTTACATATTTGCAAGAACGAGGAAAATAGTTTAAAAAGTCAGGGAGCAGTTTTTCGAGTTCCAGTGGCTCAAAACCGAAGTCAGGAGTGTATTGTAGTAGTTGTGGTGGAAGTCATCCGACCGATCAGTGCCGAGGTGTATCTGGAAGTTGTCACATATGCCATCAGACTGGCCATTTTGCGAGGGTGTGTCCTCAGAGGGGTGCTGGACGATCACGAGGTACAGAGTCATCACGATCAGTGACTCAGCCTAAGAGGCAAGTCTCTTCTGTTCATTCCTTCCAACCATCACATCCATAGCAACAGACAAGGCTAGGAGGGAGTCAGACTGGTAGTCAATCCTCGAGACCACATGCTCATGTCTTTGCACTGACGGAGGAGCAGGCACAGGGAACATCAGATGATGTGATTGCAGGTAATTGTTCTCTTTGTGGTTATCCTGCATATGTATTGATAGATACAGGTGCATCCCATACATTTATCTCTGAACTATTTGCATTATTACATGCTTTGCCTGTTGAATCATTACCTGTTGTAGTATCTGTCTCTTAACCTTTGGGGAGAGGTCTTATATCCATGCAGATGGTTAAAAATTGTTTGCTACAGTATGATGGTAATGGGATAGAGATAGACTGTATTGTGCTTGATTTGTCTGATTTTGACTGCATTATCGGGATTGATATGCTAACCAAGTACCGAGCTACCATAGAATGTTTTCAGAAAGTTGTGAGATTCAGACCTGAGATGGCTGGAGAATGGAAATTCTATGGTAAGGGTTCTCGTGATAAGATTCCTTTGATTTCAGTATTATCTATGACTCGACTTTTACAGAAAGGAGCAGAGGGATATCTTGTATATGCAGTTGATGTATTGAAAACTAGCCATAGATTGGTTGATTTGCCAGTGGTTAGTGAATTTGCTGACGTTTTCCCTGATGAAATTCTGGGATTACCTCCATATCGTGAGATAGATTTCAGCATAGAACTAATGTCAGGTACTGTACCGATTTCTAAAGCACCTTATCGATTGGCACCAGTAGAATTGAAAGAATTGAAAGAACAATTGGAAGATTTACTGGACAAGGGATACATTCGACCCAGTATTTCTCCTTGGGGTGCTTCAGTATTATTTGTCAGGAAGAAAGACGGTTCCATGAGACTTTGTATCGACTACCGGCAACTGAACAAGGCAACGGTAAAGAATAAATACCGTTTGCCTCGTATTGATGATTTGTTTGATCAGTTGCAGGGTTCTTCTATTTATTCCAAGATCGATCTGAGATCTGGATACCATCAGCTGAGAGTTAAACATTCTGATATTCCGAAAACTGCTTTCAGAACCAGGTGTGGCCACTATGAGTTTATAGTTATGCCGTTTGGTCTGATGAATGCTCCAGCTGTGTTTATGGCTTTGATGAACCGTGTTTTTCAGAAAAATATCTTGATGACTTCGTTATAATTTTTATTGATGATATTCTGATATATTCAAAGAATCTGATTGATCATTCAGAGCATTTCAAAACTGTGTTAAAGACTCTGAGAGCTGAGAAACTGTATGCTAAACTGTCAAAATGTGAGTTTTGGCTAAAACAGGTAGTTTTTCTTGGACATATTATATCCGGAGATGGTATATCTGTTGATCCAAGCAAAGTCGAGGCTGTGATTAACTAGTCTAGACCAACATCTGTTCCTGAGATACGAAATTTCATGGGTTTGGCTGGGTATTATCGCCGTTTCATTAAAGATTTTTCTAGTATTGCGAAGCCAATTACTCAGTTAACTCAGAAGAATGCTCCATTTATCTGGTCTGAAGCTTGTGAATCCAGTTTTCTTGAGTTAAGAAACGATTGATCAGTGCACCAGTCTTGACGATTCCTTCAGGTACTGGTGGTTTCACTGTTTATTATGATGCATCTCATCGAGGCTTGGGATGTGTATTGATGCAGCGAGGGCATGTGATTGCTTATGCCTCAAGACAGCTGAAGCCTCACGAGACCAGATACCCAATTCATGATCTTGAATTGGCCGCCATTGTATTTGCTTTGAAGATTTGGCGACACTATCTGTATGTGGAACAGTTTGAGATTTATTATGATCAAAAGAGTCTGAAATATTTGTTTTCACAGTCAGAACTAAATATGAGACAGCGCAGATGGCTTGATTTGCTTAAAGATTTTGATTGTCAGATTAAATACTATCTGGGAAAATCCAATGCAGCTGCTGATGCACTGAGTCGGAAGGTATGTTCTATATCTTTATCGACGATTGGTGTATCACATTTGATTGAAGAATGTTGTCTTTCTGGGTTGGTATTTGAAACAAATTGTCAGCCTCTTCGACTTTATTAAATTCAAATTGAACCAGAGTTACTTTTGAGAATTAAAGATGCTTAGAAACTTGATCAGAATGTGCAGAATAAAGTTGAGAAATTCCGGTCAGGGCATGTATCCAAATACCAGGTTCGAGATGAGCTTTTATATGTAAACAACCGCCTTGTAGTGCCTGATATTTCTGATGTGCGACAACAAATCTTAAAAGAGGCACATTGTAGTCGATATAGCATTCATCTTGGTGGCAGGAAGATGTACAATGATTTAAAGACTCAATACTGGTGGAAACAAATGAAGTCAGATATCACCGATTTTGTTTCTCGATGTCTTAATTGCCAACAGGTGAAGGCTGAAAGAAAGAAACCGTCTGGTTTGTTGCATAGCTTATCAGTCCCTGAATGGAAATGAGATCATATTTCCATGGACTTCGTGACAAAGTTACCTCGATCTTCTAGAGGTTGCGATGCTATCTGGGTGATTATTGATAGATTGACGAAATCAACGTGTTTTATTCCTTATCGTATGACGTATAGACATGACTAGATGGCAGAGATTTATGTCCGAGAAGTTGTCAGATTACATGGAGTGCCGAAGTCTATTGTATCAGATCGTGATCCTCAATTTACATCACACTTCTGGCATAGCCTACAGAGTGCTTTAGGTACTCAGCTACACTTGAGCACAACCTATCATCCACAAACAGACGGACAGTCTGAGCATACCATTCACACCTTGGAAGATATGTTGAGAGCTGTAGTACTTGATTTTGGCACTAGTTGGCAAGATTCACTGGCACTTTGTGAATTTTCGTACAACAACTGCTATCAATCGAGTATTGAAATGGCTCCGTTTGAAGCTTTGTACGGTAAAAAGTGTCGATCTCCTCTTTACTGGGATGATATCTCAGAGGTACCTGACGTTGGGCCTGATATGATTCGAGATATGACAGAAAAGGTGAAGATTATTCAGAAAAGGATGAAGATAGCTTAGGACAGACAAGTGAAGTATGCCAATATTCGACGTCGACCTTTGTCTTTTGAACAAGGGGATAGGGTGTTTCTGAAGATTTCTCCGTTCAGAGGCAATGTACGGTTTGGCAAGCGAGGGAAGTTGTCTCCACGCTATATTGGTCCGTATGAAGTTCTTGAGAAAATAGGCAATCTTGCCTATCGATTAGCTCTTCCTCCGTCCTTATCTGGAATACGTGATGTCTTTCATGTATCGATGCTTCAAAAATATCTTGCTGATGAATCTCATGTGCTTCATTCTGATGAGGCTGAACTCGACGAAACCTTGAGTTATTTTGAAAAGCCAATTCAGATTCTTGATCGTAAGGAGAAGCAACTTCGAACGAAGACTATTCCGCTTGTGAAAATTCAGTGGAGTCGTCATGGGATTGAAGAAGCAACCTGGGAGACGGAATCGGATATGCGACAGCGATTTCCAGAGATGTTTCAATGATGTGAGTTTCTTCTTCAGTCTTTTTGTTATCTGTTTTATTATGTGCTGATAGTACTTGAAATTTCGAAGACGAAATCGTGTCTTAGCGGGGGAGAATTGTAACGCCCGGAATTATATAATTTTAATCCGAGAATATTTAATTTGGGAATATTTAGAGTTTTGATTTAAATTCTAATATTCTTAAATTATTTAGGATTGAAATTGAATGAAATGAGAGATTGAGGATTAAATTGCAATTATTGAAGATTTGAGGGGCCAAAGTGTAAATACTTGAAAATTTGTTGGACACTTGTTATTATGAGATGTATTCACGTGTAGGACACCAATCTTCATCAGCAAATTCAGAGAAAGAACCGAGAGTGCAAGAACAAAGAACCTTAAGTCTCTTCTTCATCTTCCAATTGCCGTATCTTTTGTTCCGGTTACCCGAATTCGATTCCGAAAAGAGTTCTGGACTCCTTGCAAGAAGGGATTCGATTTGATGTAAGGATTTTTTTGATTTCCAGATATTTTCGAAATCATGTTAGAAGAATTCAGAATGGATCATGGTTGTGGTTTTGATGTTTTATGTATCGTATATTCGAAGACGGATTAAGCAACGGTGATCCTATGTACTTGTTATGATTTTCCAGCCAATAATCGAATTATATGCTTGCTGATATGATGGGTTTGAATTGATATACAGCTGATAGACGATGTATACGATTGTTAGATTTGATATAGTTGAGTTTCGGATTGCCGAATTATGCCGTTATGCCGCCGAACTTGTGATTGAGGCTATTTTGATTAACTTATGATCAACTGTGATGTTGTTGAGTTGGTTTCTGATTTTGTATCATGATATACTTTATTTCAGATTGTGTTTGAATGTTATCGAGCTCGATAACGTCAACTTCGAAACGATAGAAGAAAGAGCAAGGTTTGAAGTTATTCTACAATGGAGTTTGTTGGGTTTTGAATGTAGATTTTGATAAAAGTCTTATGGTTGGTAATTGTACAGATTTGGACAGCTAGAAGACACCTTAAACATCATACTTGAAAGGTAAAAGTGGAATTCTACTTGAATGGGATTAAAACTTGAGATGGTTTGTATCGAGTTCCCTAACTCACATACGTATTTGATTAATTGCTTTTATGTGTTTTATGTGAATTGGTGGATGAATATAGGATGTTAATGAATGCTATATTGATGTTATATGTTTCATTCATCTTGTGAGACCTATTCCTTGATTTTGAAATGAACGGAAGCGTTCGATTAGATGATTTGAAGAACTATATATGTATGGCCTGGGTGGTTGATATAGCATAGCGTTTGATTTGCATGTATGGTGGCTTCAAAGTCTAGAGAAGTAAGATAAGTAGCCCCACCTAGATCGGGAGTGTCGGTGGTTTAGTTACAATGTCTACTTCTCGGGATTCCAACTGATGAAATGAGAGATTCTTTGAGAGTAACATGTTTTAAGGCATGCATTGTATTTTATTTTCTATCATGAGTTTGATATATATATATTGATATGCATGTTAGTTGCTTTTACTGAGAAATATATTTCTCACCGGAGTTATCCGGCTGTTGTCATGTTTGTATGTGTGCATGACAACAGGTGGTTCAGGAACAGGGCAAAGACGGGCTTGACGAATCGATACTTGAGAGAGCAGCGTGATGATCCGGTGTAGATGTGATGTTGCTGTCATATTATGTTAGTTTCAAGGACTATGCTTGTATAGAACTTAGACTTGAACATTAGTCTAGAGTGTTGCTACTTGATCTTGTAATTACACTTGAATGAGTTGTGTTACTCTTGTCTTGAGATGTGGATATGATCTTGTTTATAGCTTCACTCACCTTTGCTAATGGATCTTGGAACTTGTTTGATGGTTATTGCACTTAGTAGAGCTGATATGAGGAGCATGGTTAGCATTAGACAGCAGCTGGTCATCTGTTATTTTTTCTCTCTGCTTGGCCTGCGCACAGGCGAGCCCTGCTCGCGCGCGCGCGTAGGCCAAGCCATGGGGTTCTGCCCCATTGAGCTGCGCACGCGCGAAGGGTGACCCCGCGCGCGCGCAGGTCAATTAATAAAAAAAATAGTTTTTTAGGCTTTGATGCTTGGCCTTAATCCTTGAACCTTGGACTATTATTAATATTTGAGAGATTAAGAATCGGGTCGTCACAATATCAAAGCATGGTCCTTGGAGGGTGACTAGCCTGCTACGTGGAGCTTAGAAGCCGAAGTGCCAGTCTGTAAGATTTAAATGCTTTAAGTTATGTTTTACGTATGAGACACTTGAGTTATGTTTTCACTGAAATATGTTATAAGGACTTTAAGTTAAGATACTTAGTTATGCATAGCGGTTGCGTGTGGAGTTTATGGAAATTGCAGTGTGCCTTTGAAACATTTTTTACTCGAAAGACGTCAGGATGAACGCGAGGACAATAGATCGGAGGAAACTAGAATTTAGAATGAGAATGAACCACTTGGGATTATTATTTTATATTGAATATGCAATATAAAATTTGATATTGAATTTTTATTTGCCTCTAAGTTTGATAGTTTTTTAGAATAATTTCTTTGGTGAACGCTTGGTCTAAGTTGCGTTGATCTCAGGATTTGTACGTAAAGTTCATTATGGACATAAATATTTAAGACATGATTTTGAGGATTTATGATGTATTGTATGAGTACTATAATTTTAGTAAGTGGCGAACCAAATTTGGGAATCGAGTATGTTTAGGGTCGGACTTTAGTTGATAATTGGTTCATAGTAGTTTCTCTAGAACTATTGTCTTTATCTGTTGGGAAATCTTCTGCGTTCAGGGAAGATTCGTGTTAGAGGTATTGCTAGATTCTGGAACTACGCATTCACTTATCTCTCAGACGTTTATTAGTATGATTGACAATATAACCGAGGTATCTAGTACGGGTTATGATGTTACCGTACCTTCTGGTGATATTCTATTCACTTTCAGCCTGCTCAGTGGGTTAGAGTTAGAGCTACAGAGGAATGCCGTGGAAGCTGATCTGGTTGTACTGTCGATGACAGGATTTGATCTTATTCTAGGTATGAACTGGATGACAGTCAAAAGAGTTTCGATTGACTTTCAGAAGAGGACAGTATCACTGAATTCTAAGAACGGAGACCCAATTATTTTATATGCAGCTCAGAGCAATAGTACCCTGCACGTCATCTCTCGTGTACGTGCGAGGAAGTTATTACTTAGGAGTTGAAAGGGATTTCTTTACTAGTTCTACTGAGAATTTAGAAATTGTATGCGACTTTCCAGACGACTTTCAGGAGAATGTTTCTAGAATTCCCCAGTTTGAGAGTTTGAGTTCAGCATTGAGTTTCTGCCAGGCACTGTGCCTATCTCTAGGGCACTGTATCGCCTTGTCATACTGAGAGGAAAGAATTGAAGGAACAGATTCAGGAGTTGATAGAGGACTTCATTCGCCCTAGTTTCTCACCTGGGGTACACCAGTGCTTTTCGTGAAGGATATGGATGTCAGTATGAGGCTTAGCATTGATTAGAGAAAGCTCAACCGTGTGGCAGTAAAGAAAAAATGTCCACTTCCAAGGATTGAGGATCTATTTGATCAGTTGCAGGGAGCTTTGGTATTCTCTAAGTTCGATATGCAACCTGGATACCATAAGTTGCGGGTTAGAGAAGAGGACGTGTCCAAGACTGCGTTTAGGACACGTTACGACCACTATGAGTTTATGATGATGCCATTTGGATTGACAAACGCTCCAGTAGTTTTCATAGCACTCAGGAACTGAGTATTTCAGTCGTACGTGGATCATTTTATTATTGTCTTTATTGACGATGTCTTGATCTACTTTAAGAGCATGGAGGAGCATAGACAGCACTTGCAGACAGCTTTGCACGTCCTGATGGAGCATCAAATGTATGCGAAGTTCAACAAGTGTGAATTTTGGCTCGAGCGGGTGGCATTACTTGGAAATATTGTTTCTAGGGACGGAATAACAGTGGATCCGCCTAAATTTGAAGCAGTTGTCAGAGATTCGCAGTTTCTTGAGTCTAGCAGGATACTACAGAAAGTTCATTAAGGGATTTTCATCTATTTCAGTACCCTTGATATCATTGACCAAGAAGAATGCGAAGTTTGGTGGAGTTCTGATTGCCAGAGGAGTTTTGATCAGCTTAAGGAGGCACTCACTTCTGCGTCAATGTTGGCAATTGCCAGTAGCACACGAGGATTTAGTGGCGTACACAGATGCGTTTAAGATGGGCTTAGGCGTCGTACTTATGCAGTGTGACAGAGTGATTGCTTATGTGTCGAGACAGATGAAGATTCATGAGCCGAATTATCCGACGCATGATCTGGAACTAAACATTCGTTCATATCACTTATGTTTATTAGGCGAGTATGCATTATACCTGAGATTTTTAATACATGTTATAATGTTACCGTGCCTTCTGGAGAGGTTCTTTCTACCACATGTGTGCGTAGTTGAATGTAGTTAGAGATACAAGAGCAGACAATGAAAGTTGATTTAGTTGTACTGTCGGAGTCAGGATTTTGATTATTTATCATATGCGGACTATAATTTTTACTAAGTGGCAGAGTCAAGTACGAGTTATATTGCTATATGAAGAATCCAGTCATAGTAAAGAACAATTATGCTGTGACTAGAATCGATGGTTTATTTGATTAGTTGCCGGATTTCCAAGGTTTGACAAGATCAATTTGCTATTTGGATGCCATCTGTTGCAAGTCACAGAGAAAGACGTTGTTAAGTTTGCATTTTGAACACAATATAAACATAACTTAGCTGGTATTACTAGTCTACTCGAACATCAAATCGAACAACATGAGGATGTTACATGGGTAGCATCAGGGTAAACTATCGAAAACTCTGAATTCATACCAGGATCTATAACATACTACATGACAAGAACAGAGAATTTGAATGAACTTAGTAAAGTTCTATCATTATGGCAATACAATATAAGGGGAGAACAATGAGTACAAGCAAATTCAAGAATAGAGAAAAAAGCTGGGGTGGATATTCACCGATAAATACAAGGTACACGAGAAGGATAATCAAGATGGTTACAATGAATAACATTGAAAATGCCATCTTTATCTTTGGAATCTTGAGGAAATAATTGATGATAGGAAGAGTAAGTTGAGTGATCATATTTATATGGCGAAATGAGAAGACAACCAGCCGTTTGGTTACCGTTTTCTTTGAATTTTGGCATTTGAATAACGTGTCTGAAGATATTGAGGATTTTGCTGACCCGAATTAGATCTTAAAGCGGATTTTCAGCCGACTTGGAAAGTTGTGTTTTGATCAAATTTAAGTTCGACATTAGAATCAGAAGAGTTATGCTGACCGACAACGAAGAGACCTCGAGTTGCTTTTGTTGACCACGTCTCTTTGAGGAATTCACCTATGAAAGAAGTGATGCATTTTTGTAGGAGCGGCAAGCTCATTCCGAAGTTTATTGGTCTTTTCAAAATTATGGAGAGGATTGGTATGTTATTCTACCGTATAACACTACTACCTGTGCACTGTATTCCACGTATCGATGTTGCGAAAGTAAATCTCAGATCCATCTCACATACTAGACTAAGAACCTCTCCATTTGACACCAGACTTGTCGTTCGAGAAACGACCGGTGCAGATCTTAGCACGTGAGGAGCGAAAGTTTAGGACGCGAGTTCTTCCCATGGTCAAGGTCCGATGACTGAATCATTCAGAAGTGGCTACTTGGGAGGCCGATGCTGATATGCGGACGCGTTATCCAGAGACTTTCAGTTTGTATTTCAATTTCGAGGACGAAATTCCATTTAAAGGGGTAGAATTGTAACGCCCCGAAAATTTATTATCGAATTAATTGGAAATTAAAATAATTATTGAGTGGATAAAATAATTATTCTGCCAAATGAGTTATAGTGTGTATTCATAAAATACACTTGACAATTAGTCAATGAGTTTGACTATTTTTGGATATCTGGAATATTGATATTTGGAAATAATTATTTAGATATTGAAATAAAAATAATTATTTATGCCAGATAATTTAATTTAGAAAAGTATTTGGCAAAGTTGACTGGTTATAGTCTAAGTTTGACTCAATAATTAATTTGAGAAATTATGAGTCCAACTGACTGGTCAAAGTCAATAATTTCAGAAATTTAAATTTATAGATGTTGGGTGTATACCGGAAAAATATCAGATTAGAGACTAATTTTACCAGTTGAGTATCAAATAATTTGATCCGGGTCAGGAAATTATCGAGTTGCTATAAATAGCAAAACACACTGAAACGCCATAAAGAAAACACAGATTCGGATTTTTCCCCATTTTCAAGGGATTTTCTCGACCAGTACTGTAGCAGGTTGCAAAGATCGCGTCGCCGGCCGTTCATCGGTGCTCCGATCAAAGATCCAAACGGTCAAGTTGTAGCCAAGATCAAGACGAATCTATTGGTATATTTTGGTGTAAAAATAACACAGATCGAAGCATTTTGGTGTCGCTGGAACCGGACTGAAATTTTAAGATCCTGCCGCATCGTAGCTTCGTTCCGGTTGTGGCTTAGATGGTTGGAATCGTCTCGTCGAGCTCTACAAATCTGGAAAATTTCATAATTTTTGGACAAAGTTTCGTCGTCGCCGCCGTCTTCTCCGGCGAGCCACCGAATTTTGACATGCTAACCATTTTTGATCATCTCGACGTGATAGATCCAAATATCAAAGTTTCGAGTCGAGATTCCAAGTCGTGAAGTGGTGAGAACGCAATAAAGTTTGCGAATTTTTGGTCAAAGTTTGACCAGAGTTGACTAAGGTTGACTTTTGACTATTATGTGATTTTTCGCAGATCGAAATCTAGTTGAGGATATTAAGAGGCATAAATCAGCAGTTAGAGATTTGAGCTTTCCAAAATTGAAAGGCTATGAGATTCCCGAGTCACGATCTACGAAATCGATTAAGTTTTCGTGCGTTAGAAACACAAAGACATGTTTCTATCCATTCTTGCTCACCATTTAAATCATTTGTACAAGGTTTTATGCATTAAAGGTATGTTGGATTGCATGGTATGTAGTTTAGAACAAACTCATGAAAGCATGCATATGACTTAAGTTATTATGTATTTCTGCCATGTACTCGTTCAAGCCTGCTGATCCATGGGTCTGAGTTTAAGTTAGGGTCCTTATTGGTCGGGTTATTTTTATTTCGGGTTCGAGTAATTTAATTAGTGTTTAAGTGATTAACTATTTGATCATGGGCTTGGTTAGCTTTAATGCATAATTGGGCTAAGTTATGATTCAGGCCAGATTAAGAGTTTATGGGCTAGATTAAGTTATTAATGAGCTAGCTTAAGTTCATGAATCAATTTTTAAATTTATAAGTCCGTCTAAATTGATAACCGGCCATTCTAGCAATTTATGGGCTTAAGTTAAGTGGGTCAGCAGCTCGAACAAGTCTATGGAAATAAATGGTCCGTACATATATATTTAATTCGCGCATGTATTTATATATATATATATATATATATATATATATGTAAGTATGAATTTTATGAAAAATAATTAAATATATATTTACGGGCAAATTTTCATGAAATAAAGAAAAAAATGACATATTTTAAGTGCATGCATACATGAAATATTTTTATGATATGTTTATGATTAAGAATTGAGCATGAAAAAATATTTTTATGGAAATTGAAGTGATGTGGCGGCACAGAGGTGGTTTACCACCGGCACAGAGGTAGTTCTACTACCGGCATAGAGGTGGTTTTACCACTGGAACAGAGGTAGTTTACTACCGGCATAGAGGTGATTATTCACCGCCATGTACGTTGGTTCTTTTAGACTGATCAGTCGGCACAATTATTAGCACATTCATGGATATGACCATACTCAGTTTTTTTTATGATTATGACATGCTCAATTATGCTAATTATGATTAGTTATGATATATGTATGACTGATGATGACATATTTTTTTTTATGATTCATTATTTTAAGATCATGCACATATATGATATATTCACGATATTTTATACGATATGTGCTTGCATGTGGTTTCATATTTTTATTATTGGATAGAGCATGCTGAGCCTCTAGCTCATTAGATTTAGATGGTGCAGGTATTATGTGTATGATGATGATGAGAAGGTCCCTACTGGCAATGAAGGCGTATGAGTATCCAGTGCAGCTAGTACACCCGTGACCGATGCTCAGTTTATGTTTAGTGGTTTTGGAGATTTAAAGCAGTTATTTTCGCACATGTTTTAATATTTTCTCTTTCACATTTTATTGGTTTTGAAATATTTTGCGTATGCATGGATTTATGAGAGTATATTATTTAAGTTTTTTTTTTTGTTACGGATCTTGCATGCAAGGATTAAAAAAAAATTAGTAATAGTTTCGGGTCTTTTCATAATCTCATCCCACTAAGTAAACGCAGCCTAATAAACTTATCATATTATCGTACGTTTTTTATTTTTTTAAAAAAAATATTTTTAAAATTTTACATTGTTTTTTTTATTTTTTCAAAAATATTTTTTAAATTTTACATTGTTATTAAAAGCATTTATTTTTTTAAAAAATATATTGCATTTTCGTAAATTATTTTGTACATATCTTGTATATTTATACAAATTTTGTCATTATATATATATATATATATATATATATTATTAATCTTATATATTTTTTCAAAGTATTCATGTTATAAAAAATAAAATATTTTTGTAACGCCCCAAAATTTAAGTAATCGACATGACCACATACATAACATATGTCTGATTTATTTAAAGATTAAGAGTTGAAATTTTTGTCTATTAGATTAAATTATATTATTTTTAACATTCACTGTTATTTTGAGATTTTAAAATTTTAGAGGACGATGTTTGGATGCATTCAGGTGAAAAGATACCCGGACACGGTAAGAAGTTTAATTAAAATGTATCTTGTTCCCCTGCACCCATGGGTGCAGGGGAAAATGGGGCGCCAGCTCATTTTTCTTTCTTTTTTTTTAATTTTTTTTTAAAAAATTGGGCCCAAAATTGGGTCCAATTTTTCTGCAGCGTCTTCTGGAAGAAGACGTTTTACAAAAGCCGCCGGCCTCCACTGCCTTCCTCCATCTTCCTCTACCTCTTTCGTCGTTCTCCGCCGCCGGTTCAAGCCCGTCCACCGCCCCCAACCATCACCTCCACCTTGGGCTCATCTTCCTTCCGAATTTGAAGCACCTCTGCCACCAGTTGAAGCACCACGCCCGCCGCCCCAACCACACCACCATCGAGACCTCCACCTCAGCTGGCGCCCCAAACCCAACCACCCAAGCCGACTGGACACCCTGTGCCCTACCACCACACTCCCAACCACGCTAGTCCGAGCACCATCACCACCCCAAATCACCCCAGCCACCCACCTCGAGACCGAGACCTCCACCAGCACCAGCACCACCACCAAGACCAAGACCTCCACTAGCACCATGACCAATACCACCACCAGACCACCGAGACCTCCACCAGAATCACCACATACATAACATATGTCTGATTTATTTAAAGATTAAGAGTTGAAATTTTTGTCTATTAGATTAAATTATATTATTTTTAACATTCACTGTTATTTTGAGATTTTAAAATTTTAGAGGACGATGTTTGGATGCATTCAGGTGAAAAGATACCCGGACACGGTAAGAAGTTTAATTAAAATGTATCTTGTTCCCCTGCACCCATGGGTGCAGGGGAAAATGGGGCGCCAGCTCATTTTTCTTTCTTTTTTTTTAATTTTTTTTTAAAAAATTGGGCCCAAAATTGGGTCCAATTTTTCTGCAGCGTCTTCTGGAAGAAGACGTTTTACAAAAGCCGCCGGCCTCCACTGCCTTCCTCCATCTTCCTCTACCTCTTTCGTCGTTCTCCGCCGCCGGTTCAAGCCCGTCCACCGCCCCCAACCATCACCTCCACCTTGGGCTCATCTTCCTTCCGAATTTGAAGCACCTCTGCCACCAGTTGAAGCACCACGCCCGCCGCCCCAACCACACCACCATCGAGACCTCCACCTCAGCTGGCGCCCCAAACCCAACCACCCAAGCCGACTGGACACCCTGTGCCCTACCACCACACTCCCAACCACGCTAGTCCGAGCACCATCACCACCCCAAATCACCCCAGCCACCCACCTCGAGACCGAGACCTCCACCAGCACCAGCACCACCACCAAGACCAAGACCTCCACTAGCACCATGACCAATACCACCACCAGACCACCGAGACCTCCACCAGAATCACCACCACCACCGAGATCGAGACCTCCACCAGCACCACTGAGACCGAGACCGAAATTTATCTTCTTCTCTCGATTTAGATCGCGCCCTAGAAGAGGAAAAAAAGGAGAAATGGGTTTTTGGCTTTCTCTCTCTTGCTTTTCTATTTCTACGACAAAAGCCCCCAAATTCAAGGTAAAACTCAAAAAAAATAATTAAAAAAAAAAAAGAAAAGCCACATGGGGCGCCAGATAAGTTGGCGCCCCAATTTCCTATATATATATATTTTGGCCGGGCTTAGAAGTTAATTACAACAAAGGAAAAGAAAAAAAACGTACAAACAAAAGAGAGAAAGTCGGAAAAAAAGAGAGAACGAGAGGAGAAGGTGCGGCTAGGGCTAGGGTTTGGTTCTCGTTGCCTTTCGATCGTGTTCCGGGCACGCTCCGATCCCAAAATCGTCTTCAGATCATCTATTCTACGTTTAAAGGCAAGTATATTCTGTTTCTTTGAAACATCGATAAAGCCATATATTTTTTAAAGATGATTTGATGAAATTTTATTGATCTCGATGATTTGATGGTATGTATACACAAATACGGAAGATTTAATGCATGTGTGTGTTTGGAGGTAAAACATTGTGTATATACGTATGTATACTACATGTATACGAGTACTATATACGTATACAATATGTATACGTGAACAATACATGTATACCATTTGTATAAGTGTGTGCATGTGTAATGTGTGCAGTGTGTGTTTGTGTATGTTCTTCACGTGTGTGTGTGTGTCCAGAGCATGTATTTGGTGTATTCTGGTCCGTAAGCGTGTGTATTACGTGTTTTAGTGTGTGTATTATGTGATGATGTGTGTGAGTTGTGGGCTGATATGTGTGTGTAAGTATATGTTTGGGTGGGTTCAAATGTGTGTGTGTGTGTGAGAGAGAGAGTTGTGAGCTGTTCTGTGTTCGTTTGTGTTCGTTTGAGTGTTATTTTGGGTGTGTGTTGTGTTGATTTTTGAGGAAAATAAGAGGTGTAAAAATATTTTATGGCTTATGATAAAGTTACGATTGAAAATGACTGCATGTTGGATAAGACCATCGGGTCATAATGCCCAACCACTAAAGATAAGGCTTTCAGGTCATAACGCCCCGCACTTAAGATGACGGCGTGTTGGATAAGACCTTCGGGTCATAATGTCCCGCCACTAAAGATGAAGCATTGTGGATGTAGGCCTTTGGGTCATGATGTCCCTCCACTAAAGATGACGACGTGTTGGATAAGGCCTTCGAGACATAATGCCCCGTCAAACTTGAAATTCCTTTTATAATTACCTTGATCAAGCGACCGTTATAAAAGAAGATGAAGTTTCTGAGCCACAGGTCAAAAGAAAAGAAAATGTTTTGAGGTGTTATTGTTTTGAGGTTTATGTTGAGGTGTAAAGAAAAGTATGAGGTGTTATGTTTGAAGTGTCAAGAGTAAAGATGTAAATTTTAAAGAAAAGTGGAGGTTTGTGTGTTTGCGTGTGCATGCTTGTATGTAAAAAATTAAGATGATTAAATGTTTAAAAGAAAAAGAAAGTTTTAAAGTTTATATTTATGTATTTGTTATTTCTGTTAATATTTGTTTGGCCTTTAGGTTCACTAAACTTCATCGGTGCAGGTGAGGATGATAGTCTGATGAGGATGGTGGTCAAGTGCGGGCACCTATACAAGACCATGAAGTTCCGCAGTTTTTAGAAAACAGTTTATGATATTTATTTTTATTTTGAAAGACAAATTTAAGTTTTATTGGTTGCCAGAATATTTTCCTAGATGTTTATGTTAACTTTTTACTATTTTTTTGGCACTATTGCAAGTGATTGGAAAACTTTAATTTATTTTAAGGAGTTTATTTTATTTTAATTTATGTTCCATCCATTCCCCACTTTAAAAAAATAGTCAGCTTTTTACCTTAGTTTAAATTATTATTCTTAAATATTATTCTAAAAAATGAGGACAACTTGGTAACAGAGCATGATCCCGGGATAAGCGTCACTCTCACTACGCAAATCTCATACAAATTCACCGCAAAATTTGTAAGTTTTTATGTTAAGATTATATTTTAGGTTATATTATTTCTTTGAGGTTATTATTATTTTAAAGTTGAAAGGTAATGGTTTAGGGTTCGATTCTTTCCAAAACCTTCTTTCACTTTTTATTTTTATTTTTATTTTTATATGTTTTCACTTTAGCATCTTTATGAATTTTAAACCCTTTTACCATTTTTTTAATTTAAAAACTTAGCACCTTATATTTTAAACATCTTACAACTTTTTAATTTTTTTATTTAAAAATTTACCATATTTTATTTAAAATAATTAAATACGATTAATTTATTAATTTCTTATTTTACTCAACTTCAATACACATCTTGCTCGATTTTTCACATATTTGAAGTGATTTTAAGGTTTGAGCTTTTGGGATTTTTGGTAGGTGATGATCTCATTGTTTTTAAACCAAATTTGATAATTTTTGGTTTTTTTAACATCAAAATTTGGTTATGTAATTTCATTTGGTTTCGTAAGTTCTTTAATCTATTTCGTTATGTTTTTGTTTTGTTCTATATATGATTATTTTATTTCTTTATACCGCATTGATTTTGAATCTTATGAAATTACTTGCAAGTTGCGATAGTTTTTTTCTAATTGAAAAACTTACTCATCGACCTGAACTAAAAACAAAGTAATGTCTATTTATACGTGCAAAATAAAAAAAAAATAATAAAAGCTTAATTCATTGAATGAATGACGTTACATATTACTTTTTTATTGTTATTATTTTGCTAATATATAGAATGAAACATCTCTGTGAATTGAGATTGTTTCTCTCGCTTAGCATTTTTTATTGGTTACAGATTAAAAGAAAAATTATAAAATATAAAAAGACAACAAACTCTGATATATACAACGATATATTTTGATATATAATCGATAATATCTTTTAAAAACATTTGGTTTTCCACTTTTGAGAAAAAAAAAATTAATATTAACTTTATGTATTATGTATATTTATTTTTTAAAAAATTATATTAATGTTATTGAAAGTTATAAAAACATATAATAATTATTTTCGTCATTTTGTACGCAAACGCAGCCACCCGAACATGAAATCCTGGATCCGCCCCATGCGCCCTGAAATTCAAGTAATCAACCTGACCACATGCATGACATGTCTGATTTATTTAAAGATTAAGAGTTGAAATTTTTGTTTGTTAGATTAAATTATAATATTTATAACATGTTTTATTTTGAGATTTTTGTTTGTTAGATTAAATTATAATATTTATAACATGTTTTATTTTGAGATTTTAAAATTTTAGAAGACGATGTTTGGATTCATTCAAGTGAAGAGATACCCGAACACAGTAAGCCGTTTAAAATGTATCTTATTTATTTTTATAGACTTGTGGGTTATATGGAGAGATATATTTATTTTATTTTAAGGAGTGGACTGAACCTTAGAATTAAATTATGGATTAGACTATATATATATTTGGGTCGGGCTTAGAAGTTAATTAAAAGAAAGAAAAAGAAAAGTGCGTCATATATACATTTGCATGCAATTAATTCGAATACTCCAGCATAACTAAAAATCCATGCATGCAAGTTTTATATAACATAAATACATAAATCATAATCCATCGTCAAAACCCATACAGTCGTCTACAGTTTCAAAACCATGCAAATCAAATAAAATAAATAGTATTCATGTGCGAAATAAATAATAATGTATTAAAAATCACATAATAAGTCGTATCATAACATTGCAATGTTCACGAGTGCTAGCTGCCCTGGATGCTCAGACGTCCTCACCATCAGTAGGGACCACATCCTCAACACTATTTTCGAACTCACCTGCACACCATTTAAATATAATGAGCCTAAAGGCTCAGCATGTTCCATCCAGTAATAGAAAATACCATATAATAAAATCGCACACAAGCACATATCATAATAAAATATCTTGAGGTGTCTTATGCATGCATGCTCGTAAAAACGTGTAATGCTGAGTCGTAAACATAATCATAATCATAATCATAATCGTAATCATAATCATAATCTTAATACATAACATAAATACGACATGTCATAATCGTAAAATAATCAATGTGAGCCATATCAGTGATGTGTGACCATAAACATTAGCGATTGATCAATCTAAAAACCATCGTACGTGGCGGTGAGGTTTACCAATCCTTAAACCGTGGATTCCCTTCGCCTCTATGCTGCCACTTCATCAGCCCTTACCGTCGAATCCATAAGCCATGAACATAAGTGGAAAGGTCATCGGGCCCGATATCCCGACTTCCAATCCCATGAGTTGCCACAATTACATCAAATTCCCAAAAATATTTTCTTTATCTGCCCTTAATCGTTTCATAAAATAAATGCATGAATCATGAGCTTAAAAAAATCATTTTCATTATCGTTAAAAATTTGCCCGTAAATATATATTTAATTTATTATTCATTAAAATCATACTTATATAAAAATAATACATATATATATTAAATATATATTTAAGGATTATTTTACTTGCCACGGACCCGTTGGAGTTGCTGCCCCCTAACTTAAGCTCATTAACCTAGACTGGCCCATCAATAACTTAGCCCAACACAAATAGGCCCAATAGCTCTCATGGGTCACAAGACCCATGACAAGCTAATGGGTTCACTTAAATTACTAACTTAAGCCCATTAGTGCATATTAATCACTCAAGCTCATTAACATTTAATTAAAACATTTAGGCCTCTAATCGAATTACCCGAGCCCAAAATAAAATAATCGGGACCCAAACCCACATGATATGACCCAAATAACATTCTGACCCGACCCGGACACACCTGCCAAAGCCCTGACCGAGCTGCCCAAAAATTGAAAACCCTAGCTCTCTTCTCCTTCAACCTGCGCAGCCCCCTTTCCATCCCATTGGCGCCCTGCTCTGGCCACCACTGGTTGGAGCCCTGACTGCAGGACCACCCCAGGGTCCTATCGGTCCCTCCTGGACCAGTCCATGGCCTAAACCATGCAGTGCATGGCTCGACCGTGGCCTTCTTCACCTAAAACCTGCGCACGACCATGGGTTACTTACCCATGCGGCCGTCCAGGCCAATGCTCGGCCACCACCAGGCCGAGCCCCCTTGAACCCTGACCTTAAGGAACCCTCACTTGTCCCTTGAACCGTGTTGCAGCCCCTCAAACAGCCCTTGGACAGAAAACTTACAAACCAAGCCAGCATGTGTAAATCATGAACATGATGCATGAATTCATGTATTTTCGTGTTTTAAACCACATACAATGCAAAGAATGGATAAAAACATGCCTTTGCATTTCTAACGCACAAAAAACTTATACGGTTGTGTAGATCGCGGCACAGGACAAAAGACACCAACCCTCTTGAATTTTCTTCAAAATTTCGTGTGGTGTGTGTGTATATGGTGAGAGGCGGCCAATTCTTCTGATCTCTCCTCAGGTTTACGTAAATATTGGGTAAGGGAGGAATGAAAGTAGTTCTATGTATTTGTTTGTGTAATTAACGGGCTTGGACCTTTTTATTAAAACACTTAATATCTGCGAGGCCAGTAACCAGCATCTAACACACAAATAAAGTGTTAAAAGTCGGGATTAAAAAAGCTCGAATAAATTTTCACACCCATTTTTGTTCTTCCGAATATGTTGACTTAATTATTATCTTCTTATTTCAGATATCCAAAGCAGTTATTATAATGTTCATTTAACTCATTTTTTGCCTATCCTAACTACCAAAACAAGTTTTGCCTTCTTCCATGTGTCAGTTGTCACATATTCAGCCCAAGAAGTTTTTTCATAAAATGTTAGCCGAGGAAAAAAAAAGGTGAAAGATGTATAGATATATCATATATGTGCGTGCATAAAGAGAAAAGGCTCACCAACAAAATATTCAGGAACAAACTACATTGCATCGAGGACTCTAATCCCTGCACCCTTGTCCCATTCCTCTGGTGAGGCAGCATCTGCCATAATCTTTTCCTGTCCACGCCAAAGTATCTGAATCATAACATATTATGTTAATCCAATAGCCAGCATAAATTACAGTAATTATTTAGCAATGAAATTGTCAGCATCCCACCTTATCTATTACTCCAAATTCTTTAGCTTTAGTAGCATCCATATAAAACGGTCTTCTCATCACATTAAATACAGTTTCTTCTGACTGGTTGCAAAACAGATGATGCATTGATTCATTTTTGCTGGCATCATTCCATCAGAAACGAAAATAAAATTTCCTGTGTCAACTTACATTTCCAGTGTGCTTAGCTATGAGGCTAACAAGAGTGTCCCTGTTTATTATCACCTAAACAAGAAATTCAGTAAATCGCTTTCAGAGAAAAATTGGATTGTATCTACTGTTGCATATAATAGAGAAACAGTGTTAATTTCACAGGATTTAAATATTGAGAAATAAAAGTAGATAGACAATACTTGAAGTCTGGAAGCAGTGATTAAATATTTTTAATATTTTATGAGCCCTTGTATTACCGAACCAAAAGTGGTCCACAAATGCAATTAACTAAAAGAGCCAAAAATAATTTGGAAAGCATATATACGTTCATAATCGGGAGTTAATACCAAAAACCTTATTTCAGGAAAATTACTTCACTGCAACTGGAAATTGTTCATGGTACAATGTTATCCTAAGATTTTTCAACATGAAAATTGAGGACAGAGCTCAAGTTACCTCTTTTGCACGAATGATAACATCACTGGCTGGCATTAATCCAGCTGAAGGAACACGAGGTTGTTGAATCATAGCTGAAACAGAATAATTATCCCATGAACACATTACAACGAGGCAAAATATAAATTCACTTCACGAGCTCAATTTTACAACAAACCTTTAGAATGTGGCATCATAAAGCGTTTGCCTTTGGTTCCAGCAGCAAGTAAAAGGCAGGCATGACCTATAGAAGCTCCAACACCAACCGTGTGGATCTGCATTCAAGATTAGAACTTAAGGGGATTGTGGAACACAAAGTAAATGCTAAATATCGTCTAAAGGAAGTTAAAAGCACACAAATATGCATATTTGAAACAAGGCAAAGGAACTAATGTCACACACCAGATTTTATCATATGACTAGAACAACATGTTTTTCTTTGCAAAAAAATCTCCAAAAGAGCAATGAAATTGAATTTAACACCCACACACCAAAAAATAAATTTCCTAATCACGATGTTAAAAAGCTACTCCTGGGAGCAGGAGCATGATTTGCAAAACAGACTAATATTCACAGCCAGAGCTAGGAAAACAAGTACAAAAACATAAACCGCCCCTTCTACTTGTATCACAATCTTACAATTAACAGCTGATTCACAGATCCTCAAAAAACAAGATATGCAATCTGGAACAGAAGTCAATATAATCAACCTTTTTACATAACAAGACCTTTTTACGTAACAATTTCTGTACCACCTCACACAAACACTCCACGAGTTATGCATGATTAATTTTGTATTTTCAAATTTTGTTACTTAAGCAGCTGAATCGTGATTGCGGGGACTAATGACAATAACAAGAGACTGCACGATAATAGCCGAAAAAAGATATTGTCAGAAAGATGTCAAGAGATACTGTTGGATAACACAAGGAAGATTTTTTTAATATAATAAATTAGGAATGTATATTATTGCCTTCCTAGCACAAAACCCTGCACCTAATTATCACATCAATTATCAAGGATATCTTCATAAACAAATACAGTTTATTGTACGACTCAGAATTTGAATGATACTTTAATGGCCTCCCTAATCAAATAGTATAAATAGCAAACATCCTATTTAATAAGCTCTCTTGGAAAATATATGAGGAGAAAAAGATACTCTTACTTCTGTGAATGAGTTCAAGGGACTCTTATAGTTAAGAGCAATTACAATATAAAGGCTAACAAATTAGGGTTGAATATCTCCCTTATTTACAAGATTTACTACCTAAAAATACAAAGGAAAAGATCCTAAGTTATTAATCTGGGTTTGAACCTTAGAGGTGTGCTAAATAACCTGGAAGCCTTTTATATAGACAAGGCAACCCTCAACTCTTGAGCTAGCTTTTAAGGTGAGTTAGGTCCAAGTCAATTTATAACATGGTATCAGAGCACAGGCCCTCCGTGTGTGTTGGATCGCCCATAATTGGGCTGCCTATAGTTAGGTCACCCGTTAATATCTCCACGCTCCAGATAGATGTTCATTCCTGGGCATGTGGGTAGTGTGTTGAAATATTGTCCCACATCGTTAGAATAGAATTCATGGGAGCCCTTAATATAGATAAGGGCAAACCTTCTATCTTGAGCTAGCTTTTGAGTTGAGTTAGATCCAAGTCAATTTCTAACAAGGTGTGGGCCTGGAGGGTCTTACTGGTGACAAATTCTTGGTCAGTTCTCATTGTGGGTTTCGGCCTTGGAGGGTTCTTTCTCTGTTTATTGCGGGCTTTAGTGTTGAGCAATGGTTAAGGTCGGTGTTGTGGCTTCTCAGTCGATGAGAGATTTCATAAACATTCCTATTGTGCACCGGGAGGATAAATTCAAGATCGAACAAAATCTTTTTCAGATAACATTGTGCAGTCGGGGGAACTCAGTTAGAAGTAATGAAAGAATCGCGAATGCAATTTTTGGAGATGGATTTTCGAGGAGTTAGTTGGGTGTGCTCAAGCCTCAAAGCTTTCGGATCTTATCAAAGAACCTAATTCAGACCCAAATTCCAGTCGCGTAGGGGACAATTTTGTACTAACCACGCATAAATTTGGGAACAAGAATGGAGGCTTTCTGGAGTTAAAGAAGCTTCAACAAGAAGGTTTCAGGCATCGTGTTTTCAAGCATCATATTGTCACATCGAGTAAGTTCAGCTTGTTCGGGGTGGAAAAGAATGGCGATTCATCCATCTAAATTGCTAGGAAGATCCAAAGAAGCTTCTTTCAGTAGCAGTACCTTTCCAAAGAATTATCCAAGTTCGATCAAGCCCAATGTTCGATTTTTAAGAAGAATGAGACGGTGATTACAGAACGTGTAGAAAATCTAAGCAGGTTTCAAGTTAAGGACTGGAAGTGGAACGAAGCACTCATTATTACGAAGGTAATCATCAACATCTCTTGGGAAAGGGTGATGTCAGTTTTGGGCAAGACAGTGAAAAACGGGTTGAGATCTTCCCTTTTCAAGCAAATAACGCAATGTGGTAGCCGAACGAGGAAAATAAAGTGTTCTACATGAGGTTGAAAAGGTGTTTATTAGAGATGAGAGTTTCATTGAATTTTGAAAGATGGAGTGAAGAAATTAACAATCAGGGGGTGTTGTTTGATTATAGGAACAATTCATCAGGATTTTTGGTTTGCCATGGACGCTTTGGATGATTGATACTTTTAGGGTCAGAGGTGATATAAGTGGGGGTCTTTTGGGAGTTCATCGAGATACTTGTTCGTTAAGGGATCTATTGGCAGCTAAAATCAAAGTCATAGGTCCGGAGGATGGTTTTATCAATAGTTTGTTACATTTTAGTTCATCTTCTGGACCCATTCCAAATCGAATACTGGTGGACCATGTTACGTTGCCACCAAACCCATTTCAAGATAGACGTTCCCTATGTGCAAGTAGTAGGTGGCAAAGCGATTGAGGAGGCCAGTCAGGGGACTTCGAAGGGGGTCAATGAGGCTTTTAGAGAGGAAAGCTTGATGAGGGTGGCTTCGGGAGTTGGCGAACCAAGCGGAGTCAAGCAAGTGAAGGTGGATTGTTCAAAAAGAGTACTTGTGGAGGATAATTTTGGGAGTGTCCAAACGGTTAGCAGCACCGTTTCTCGGAATCAAGCCATAGTTAGGTTTCCACCAAACCCATTTCAAGATAGACATTCCCTGTGTACAGGTAGTAGGCGTTAAAGCGGTTGAGGAGGCCAGTCAGGGGACTTCGAAGGGGGTCAATGAGGCTTTCATAGAGGAAAGCTTGATGAGGGTGGCTTCGGGAGTTGGCGAACCAAGTGGAGTCAAGCAAGTGAAGGTGGATTGTTCAAAAAGAGTACTTGTGGAGGATCATTTTGGGAGTGTCCAAACGGTTAGCAGCACCGTTTCTCGGAATCAAGCCATAGTTAGGTTTCCACCAAACCCATTTCAAGATAGACATTCCCTGTGTACAGGTAGTAGGCGGTAAAGCGGTTGAGGAGGCCAGTCAGGGGACTTCGAAGGGGGTCAATGAGGCTTTAAGAGAGGAAAGCTTGATGAGGGTGGCTTCGGGAGTTGGCGAACCAAGTGGAGTCAAGCAAGTGAAGGTGGATTGTTCAAAAAGAGTACTTGTGGAGGATAATTTTGGGAGTGTCCAAACGATTAGCAGCACCGTTTCTCGGAATCAAGCCATAGTTGAACCTGCAATTTAGGAGGGTAAGATTTGACTGTAAGTCACAATCAAGTCAGGAAAAATTTTAATTCGGCAGTTAGTGGTTCATTTACTTTATTGGGCAGGTCAGAACATTTTCCGGAGGGTTACAAGAACATGCTTTTGAAGAAGATCATACCGAAAGGTCTTGGTGATTTTAGTAGGGGAGTTATCAATGCGGGATCGAGATCGGAAAAGGTTGATGCAGCCAAGTTTAGCATTGGAGAGAAGAGCGTGTTGAATAGAATATCGTCCATCGTATAGAAGATTCTGTGGTTTAGAAAAGACCGGATTTTAGGGATTGGATTAATGTTTTAATTATGCACAGATTTTTTTCCTTTAGTTTTACATTGTACACTCTATTTAAAAGTTTTGTAATCAGTTCTGATATTCAAGGCAGTATTCAACCTTTTCTACTTGGTATCAAAGAGAAAAATCAATCCTTCAATGAGAGGAAAAAGAGAAGCCCAATTCTTCAAAGCCCATCCTTTTCTATCTCGTTTGATGGCCTCCACCACTCATCCCATTGCAATTTTTCAATTGCAACTGCACTGCCTTTGTCGCCCACAGCCTGCATGCCTCATCCCTTCCTGTGGCATTTACCCCTACTCGTCCCTCACCATGTCGGAAACTGTATCTGGGTCTTCATCTTCTTCTGTGCACCAAACAAAAGCCCTCTGAAACTCGAGTACCGTTCTCTGACCAGCACTTGTTCCAAATTTCAACTATTAGACTGAATGAGGAGAATTTCTACTCTGGACTCGATCAGTAAGGATGTATATCTGAGGCAGAGGAAAAATCAGCTACCTGACTGGAGGAAAAAAGGAACCAAAGTTCGCACCTGAGACGCGGAAAATTCGATGGACATGACATGGCTGCTCAATTCAATGACTGAAGACTGTCAATTATATAATTTATATGTGTTATCATACAGCTAAAGAACTTTGGGACAATGTAAACCAGATGTATTCCTATTTGGGAAATCAGACCCAAGTCTATGAACTGACGCTAAAACTTGGACAGTTTCGTCAAGGTGAAGATAATGTCACAAATTATTTTAATTCATTAAAAACTTTGTGGCGAGGTCTTGATGGCAAACACCACAAGAAAATGGTAGAAGACAATCGGAATTTCACATTTCTTATTGGGCTAAATGCTGAATTTAATGAAATGCGAGACAGGATCATTGGACGTCAACCGCTGCCATCAATGGGTGAGGTCTTCTCTGAAGTTTGACGAGAGGAAAGTAGCAGACTTGAGATGCTTGGAAAGAAAACATTGACTGGAGATGTAATAATTGAGACTTCTGCCCTTGTTATATGTAATGTAAGGCAAATGCAGACAAGAAAATACATGAAAAGCTTTCCATTTATTGTGATACCTATGAAAAGCCTCGGCACACTCATGAAACTTGCTGGAAAACTCATGGTAAACCAGCAAATTGAAAAAATAAGCAAAAAGGCATATTCAATCGAAACCCAACAACTCATGAAGCAGTGGTTCATCCCTTCAACAAAGAACAAGTGGATTATCTTCTAAAACCATTGAAATCCAATAATCATCTGGTACTCCTAATGCTTCTTTGGCCAAGACAGGTAACAACCCTAAAGCCTTGACTAGTCGTTCCAAATATCTTGGTGCTCCTTGGATAATTGATTCAGGAGCATCTGATCACATCACAAGTTGTCCCCGTTGTTTTAAAACCTATTAACCTTGTTTTGGTTCCGAAAAGTGAGGATAGCAGATGGGTTTTATTCCTCCATAGCAGGCAAGGATTTAGTTCAGTTGTCCAACGCTATCAGTCTAAAATTTGTTCTTCACTCACTTGTAACCTTTTGTCGGTGAGTAAATTGTTCAAGGACTCTAAGTGCCTTGTTAAGATCGGTCCTATTTCTTTGTCAGAAATAGATAATAGTAACGAATTGTTGTTGAGAAAGTTGGATGATAGCGATAAAGAATGATAACGGTTTTGTCTATGAAGATGAAACTGGAGTGGTGTAGCACAAACGGCGGTTGGTGAAAGTGCATATGCCTTTCGATCTCGAAATGCAACTACTTCAAAAGGAGCATCATCATCCACTTCAACAAAAAGAAAGCAATTTTTGGATCGAACTAGTCTTGTAGATGAAGAGATCAACATTGATGATGAAACTAGAGATCATGACGTAGATTTGGAAAATGAAGATGAAGACACCGATGGATACAAAATCACAAATCAAGCAAGAGATGGAGATCATGACGTAGATTTGGAATATGAAGATGACGATTATTTTGTTATTGATATTTCATCTATCACATCTTCAAAACTTTATTTTATTCTTAGTTTTTTAATAATATTTTGTTTATTGCACTTTTTTCCTTAAAACATGCGCTTTTTTCTTTAAGCCCCAAGAAACTTGACGTTTTTCTGTGGCTGAAGCTTATGACAACTACGATAAAAGGTAACAAATTATGGTTGAATATTTGATAGATTTCTACTCCTCTATTTATAATCTTCACTACCTAAAAATACAAAGGAAAGATCATATAATAACTACAATATTGCAACCAGATTCGAATACGTTGATTGATGGATTTCCAACAAGCTCAAATGTAAATATGTAGCGCAACAAACCAGGTGGTCCATATATGCATGTACAGTAAATAAACCATTCACCCTAACGAACGAGAGGTAGGAAGTCACACAGAAAACCTCACCTCATTCTTCAACTGCATCATAGCATCATATATTGCAAATCCTTCCGACTCCATACCAACCTTGCATTGAAATCATCACATTAGATAACATTAGCCTTTCAACTGGTTCTGAACATGGTGGAACTAGGCTAAGCAAGTTAAACTGTTAAAGGCAGAAAATCAACAAAAGAAAGAATGATAAAAGGAACAATCGGATAACCAAATATAACCAACAAGACTTGACATGAATATTAAAATTTTAAAAAAAATTAAAAAGTAAATTCTAGAATGCAGATATTTATGGCCGTGTCCCTCTATTCCATAGTTGTCAAAAGCGCAAGGCACATTAAAGTGCTCAAGTGTCCTCGGGCTTTAGGCGCAAAGCCGCTTTGCATGCTTTACGGAAGTAAAGAGCAAAAAAAAATATTCTAAAAAATAAAAAAATAAATTCATTTTTACAAAAAAAAATATATGCAACATAAGATATCAAATATTGAAATCATCATAATCTTCTCTTTTAAAATATCAAATAATAAAATGCATAAAGTAAATGAAGAGGTGACACAAAGGCAGTTGTGTTTGTGGGGGGGCAATGTGATGTGGGGGTGAGAATAAATTGCACTTTAAAAGACAACTTCACACCTATCAGATTTTTGTTTAAAAAAAAATAGGCTTTTTTCTCTGAAATGCGTTTCTATGTGAAGCAAAGCGCAAAAAAGAGCACGCTTTATGAAAGGCATGCGCGCTTTGACGCACACTGAAGCACAGGCATTGCGCTTCACTGCGCTTAAAGCGAGCGCTTTTGGCAACTATGCTCTAACCGAACAACAAAAAGCGATGTGTGACCACCACTAGAGATGAAAATAGAGTATGAGTCAAAAATTATTTTCGACGACACGCTTTATGAAAGGCGTGCGCTTTGACGCACACTGAAGCACAGGCATTGCGCTTCGCTGCGCTTAAAGCGAGCGCTTTTGGCAACTATGCTCTAACCGAACAACAAAAAGCGATGTGTGACCACCACTAGAGATGAAAATAGAGTATGAGTCAAAAATTATTTTCGACGAATGAGAAACACGAACAGTAACTTTCTAGAATGTCGAAAGAGAGAGCAAAATTGAAAAACACAAAAGAAACGCAACTGAAAATTAGATGCACAATCACAAAAATAATGAGTGAGATGAAAGAAAGTTAGAATAAGCTGGTGTTGGCATTTCACTGGAGCTCGTTAGTAAGTTGGTCCCACAAATTGGAGCTTAAGCTTCAATCTTTCAGTAATGATCGAGATTGAGATAATGCCTACAATCATTTGGCTAGGATTGAAGTTACTGAACTGAGACCAATACAAAATCGTCTAGCCACAGTTAGAATAATAACATCGATGCAAATCTCTTATACCGTGAGCGGAGCTTAGAAATTCTGGGCGGGTGAGATAGAAACTATAAGGATTATTCGATCGTCAAGTTCAAAACATTCTGATGACAGTAAATTCTCAAGGCTCACCGTTTCACCGTCATCACGAGTAGTTCCAGTGGAGTTTATGTACAGGTAAATAGGCTCTTTAGGATCCATCCATTGAAGGTACATCAGTTCAGCTACAACTAGCTCCGTAACAGCCGGAACCAACTGAAAATTTAAATTATTACTTAAAAATTGAGTGAAATCAGAAACTGCTTCCATCCTAAGAAAAGTTGAGATAAAAAATTTCAACTGTCTTGTGTAGTCAAACAACATAAAGTTGTGTAATGATAACATACAAATACAAAGGTTCGGTTTGAAGATATACTTTAAAAACGTTTTTAGTGTTTTATAAATGAAAAAAACTTAAAGTGTGTTTGGATAAAATTTTTGTAAAATGTTTTTGAAAACTATTTTGTAAAAAGTGTTCTCCATGTATAGTTTTTTAAAAACAATTGAAAAGTGTTTTAGATCTTTTTAGCATGGAACCATGGATGACAAAAATGAACAACATGAATTTTGAAATGTTAAAATGTTTTTTATAGAATTGTCCAAACACATATTTATGTCCAAACACATATTTATTCTTAAAACAAATTTAAAAACATTTTATAAAAAGTTTTTAAAAAACACTTTTATAAAAACGTTTTATAAGTATATGTCCAAACGGAACCACAATATTTCTAAAAATATTTGTTCTAGATAAGATATGGATTGGTAGAATTCATCGAAAAAACCCATATAATACAATATAAAAGTTAACCATAATTAAAAATTATGAACAATAACTTTTACAAGGTGGTTATATTAAAACTACAAATGCCGAAAAATAATATGTATGTGTTGCGGGACTTCTCCAACCACCTCCGTTTTCATGTGTGTTTCGGGTGGGTGGGGAATAAATGTTTCTAACCCAGAAGGGCAGGTGAAAGCTGAATAAGAACCCAGGTCAGGCAGGGAGCTTCTTCGCAACAAAACATAATTTCGCCATATTAACTTAACCTGTTTAGTATTGAGCCAGCAAAATTATCAGAAGGTAGAGAATAGTAATCATATCACTCCAGAAAATCACAATCACCCCATAAAGCATGGCCAAGAAAAGCTATACTGCTGATTTGGGTCATCATACATAGTGGATGTCTCATGTGTGTGACAACAAAGAAACCTTTTGTCCTAATTCTGTCAGTTCTTTCGTGATCTATAACAAGTTGCCAGTTCAAATTCAGATAGACCATCGCAAAGAGGAAAGGTGATCCACCAACCGGCATGCCAATATATACAATCCTTCCATGGAGCAACAATGAAGGCAAGTCAGGTGGAGGTCTTCTTGGCCTATGCTCATTGTACGAAACGGACCTCTCCACCTATTTCAAGTAACAAGATGATTGCAGGTGAAAAAAGTGCAGTATCAAGCAATAGTTTATTACCCTTTAAAAATACGCCGATGATATAAAATCAAAAATAAATCAATGATTTCTTTTTAATCATGTTCAAAATCATAAACTCTTGCTTTCACATGGGGCGTGATTCCAATTGATTCCCAACAATGGAGTGGTCAAATTCCCTATTTTCTACTATATGAAATTTCTAGGCAGATGCTCTTACTAGTTACCAAGCGATTCCATGAGTTTGAGTAAAGAGGACGTATTAAGACATTTTGAACAGGGGCCACATTAGGCATGCTTAGTGCCAGACTTCGATTTAGTCATATTAATTAATTTCATAAATCTTCAGTAACTCTACAATTAAATGCCACAACAGACTTCTATAAAATCTTTACACGTGAACTTCAATCCTTGTCAATATCTCTGAAATGTTCAGGGTCAATCCATTAAAAGAATACTCAACTTACTTGAATCGTTCAGCACTATACACAAGACATTAAAAAGCGCAACAATGTACGTGCAATATTACAAAGCTTTAAACAATGGGGTCCGTGGAAATAAATGAGAAGCAGGGAGCGTACCTGGGCAGGTGTAGCCATGAGCTTTGGAGAGTCAAAAATGTCCAAGAACGGGGGCGTATCGGAGTCTCTAGGCCTATTGAGTAGGGTTTCGGGAGAAGCAGCAGCCACAGAAGCAAGCTGGGATAGGAAGGGGTCCTTAGGGTTCACCGGAGGCAAGCGAATCTTGGAGGCACTGATTGCCCTGAAACGACACCGTTTGAGAGACGGTGAACAGGTAAAGGAGGAAGCCATTGGAGCTCCCAAACAGTTGGCCATGGATTGAGCGAGAAACGAAAACACCGCGTCTTTGGAAGAATTGGGGGACAGATTAGAGGGAAAATAGGGATATAGACCTGGGCATGTTTTTTATTCAATAGATAGAACTCTGATGTTTTCTCTCCTCCTCCTCCTTCTTTCACGTATCTGCGTTGTTGTTTTTTTTTTTCTATCTTCTTTTCTCCCTCTCCTCTCTCCTTCCTAATTTTCCCTCTTTTTTTTTTTTTTTTTTTTTTAAATTCACCAAGCGGTTGACCGTCTTTTCTGCCCAAGCGGTCGACCAAGACTTGGGCTCGGTTCACTGCCCAAGCGGTCGACCGGGCTTGGTCGATCGCCTTGACAGCTTGATCGATCGCTTGGGTCGAGCTTGGGTCGACCAAGCCTGGGTTGACCCAAACCTGGGTCGACCAAGCCGGGCATCCAAACCATTGTTTATATATTTTATTGTGTAATATTATTATTAAAAATATTGGTTGTTTAGTGGTTAAAGTCTAGGAGGAGAGAGGAGTGTCAGGTTCGAATCTTGAAGAGGAGAGAGGGAAGGGAGGGAGGGAGGAGACCCTTGGACTGAATTAAAAAGTCAAGAGTCCTTTTTATTGAATTAAAAACAAGACCAGACCTATATATTAAATGGCCAGACAGATTTAGGGGTGTATTCAAAAAAATAAATTTTCATCTATAGTTCTATATATATATATTTTTTTTTTAAGGGCGGTACCTTTTGGAAAATTTGTGATAAATACCCAACAACAAAAACATATACCTCTGAAATCTTTATTTCAGAAAATTTTGTTCTCAATTCTTGACAAAAACGTGCTCTTTATTTCAATTCCTTGTTTTGGCCAATTTATCAAAATGCCCCTAAAATCATTTAGGGGTGCATTCAATCTAAACTTTTAATAACTTTTGCTACAAAAGTCTAATGATATTCAACATGGAGTTTTATAGAGTCATGTGGTATTCAAACTTGACTTTTTAAAACTCTATTAAAGTTTATAGGTATCCAAAATGTCAATAAATCTCCATTGACTTCTATTAAATCCTTAAATACAAAATTTGAAACCTGGGTGTATTGGTTCTATACTTTTAATGACTTTTGTGGAGTTTAAAAGTCTAGAGGTATTCAATCTAGACTTTTATATACTCAATAAAAGTTTAGTGGTATTCAAGATTAACATTTGTAGAATTTTAAAAAGTCATGTGGTATTCAAACTTGACTTTTAAAAACTTTACAAAAGTCTAGAGATATTCAAAATGACAATAAACTTTTAAAAACTTCATAGAATTCTATTAAGTACAATAATTAAAGCCAAAGGCACAACAATAAAATGTCCATAATTGTATTTGGTTGAACCTAAAAATTTGGATGGACATTTTCACACTTTTTTTCATTTCTATTAAAATAGCCTATACTCTTGCCACATAAATACTAGTTATATTAAAAATAATATATATATATATATATATATATATATACAAACATATTTTTTTCTATTTTTAAGAATCAATACACCCCTCCTAAAATAAAATAAAATAAAAAATTTTATCATTCAAAATTTTTTGAATTTTAATTACAAAATATCACGAGAATTAAAATCATATCGATTAAATTTTTAAATAAAAACTTATTATATTACACGACAAAACTTATAATATTTTATTGATCATAAATTGAAAATAACAATAATTAATTTTTATGATTAATTCATTATTTGTTATATAAAATTTGATATTTTAATTATTTTCTATATTTTTTAATTTGTAGATTAATTTTTATTAGAACTCAAAATTTACATTTAAATTCTGGGAAAAAATTATGAGAGAGGACCCAGAAACAGAAAAAATATATGGTGATGAAACTATTCAAAATATTGATGAAAAAATCAAAGCTTATAAGCATGATTTGGAGAATAAAAAAGAGAAAGAGACTCCTACTCCCTTCAAAATTATTACTCAAAAATATTCAGCGATTTATTAAAAAGAAAAAATGGTCGAGTTATATCTTGAAGAAATGAAGAAAGATTTATGTAGGAATCTTTTCTACTCAGATTCAAAATCAGATACTTCTATGGCTTCGAAATCCAGTGATACTAAATTCCATCGTCAAATGTTACAGGATGCGCAAGATCTTGAGGAAGAAATTATAGACTTTTCTATTGACAAAGTCTTTGATTCTTTAAAAGAGTCACTAAAAGAAAATATTAAAAAGAGTGGTTTATAATGGAAGAACACAAATATACTTGTCTCAGATGTTTCTGCTACATACAGTAAAAAAAGAATTTTGATCAAATCATTATTGACTGTCATGATAAGAGGCAGAAGAGTTTTGAAGAAAACTACTCTTATCCACAGATGAAAAGGATTCTCAAAGAAACCAAAAAATCAATCAAACGTCATAATTCTAAATTTCAGCATTGTATGAGGAAATATCCGGAAACTTCAGAATGTATTCATCAACAACTGCCAAAAAACATGATGTGATGTGATGGCCATTAACTTTAATAATTGTGCGATGGCTTTAAAAATCAGGATGGCTATGCAACCTTCGGGATTTTTTTGACTGCCTACATAACTCTTAAGCACCTTCATGCATCTTTCGAACGGATACATCCACCGAAAGTAAACAGGTCCACATAATCGGACTTCTCGAACAAGATGGACTGTTACGTGCAGCATAACAACGAAGAAAGAATGGGAAATACTGCTCCAATAAGCAAAGCGTAACAACCAAGTCAGATTGCAACTCATCTAACTTGACTGCATCTATAACATTGCAACAAATATCTTTGAAGCACAAGCATAATCTTATGATGGCATATCTAACATGTTTTGGCAGTGCATCACATATGAGTATTGGCAAGAAATACTGCATTAGAACATGAAAATCATGGGATTTTAAGCCAGTCAACTTCATCTCAGAAATGCACACAAGATTCTTCATGTTCGTTGAGCAACCTTCTGAAACTATTATATCCATTAACGACTGGCATTGTGATACCCCTATCCTACATGAAAAAAATTAAAGATTTAAAATGAGTTTATAATGGGTTACAATGAAATTCTATAGCGACTTGCGTTAAACATTGGATGATATGGAAAATGAGGTACAAAGAAAAAAAATGTGGTTAAATTCATATTTGGACACAAATATTGAATATTGAGAGATGTTTGGTCAATGAATATTTCCAAATTTTCATTTTAAAAAAATTAAAAATTCCTTGATTCAAACGTGAATTGTAAAATAAAAACAAAATCAATTGAAGCTAAAGTAGCTAGCTGGACTGGAGTAGCAGTCGAACATGCCAGAAATATCGTCGAAAAGGGACTAGAATGAGCTAAAGAATAAGGACTGGCTTTCTCTTGATTTAAAACCTCGAATACAACTTACACATGGTCGGAAACTCCAAGATCAAAGTTGGGCTTCTTGAAGAAGCGCAACAAAAACAGTGTGCAGAAATAGGTCAAGAACAGGGCTTGCTCTGGGCAAAAAAAATCATCAAAAATAGCAATTCATGGCTCAAATCAAAGCTACAGGCGTAAGAAAGAAAACAACTCAAATCGTTTTAAGTTTTGACGCCGGATAAAGGAGATACGAGTCAAATACTACAGTTGTATAGTTGGAGGCGAAAAGGTCGTGGTTGAGACTTAGGCATTGGGTATATTTTTTGTTTCCTATCAATCAATGTTTTCATAACCGGACCGGTGATCGAACCGGTCTACCTTAAAAAAACGGTCCAACCGGTTCGACCGTTTTAACCGGACGGTCGGACCGGAAAATCGTTTATATAATATAATATAATTAATAATATATTTTAAATTTTAAAAATCTAAAAAATGTATATAAATAAACAAAAATATATTTATCATAGTTTAAAAAATAAATAACTATATAAATATATTCAAAATATTAATTATAGTTATATATACTATATTTTTAAAAAATAAATAACTATATAAATATATTCAAAATATTAATTATAGTTATATATCCTATATTTTTAAAAATAAATTAATTAATTAAAAAAATATAATAATAGAAAAATAATATTTTTAATGAAGTACAAATTTCAAATAATCATGTGTATATATATAATAAAATATTAAATTAAGATTTTAAAATAAAAAAAACAATTATAAAAAAATAAAAAAAATTCGAAAACCGGTTCAACCGGTTTTCTGGCTGGTTCTTGGCAGGTTCGACCAGTTTTGACCGGTTCTGAGCGGTTGAACCGTTAAAACGGTTTTTAGGGGTATTCCGGACCGGAACAGTGACCGGTTCCCGGTCGAACCGGTCAAACCAGCCGGTCCGGTCTGGTTTTTAAAACACTGCTATCAAGTGTGTTTATGTGTGGGGAAAAAAAGAAGGTAAAAAGATATCAATTAGAAAAAAAAACGTTGTCGTAGAGCTAAAATATAGGCACATACGAAAATGGTTTTAAACGCCCCAAAAGCCCACACATAGCCAACAGTTAATTAAAACAGTTGTCGTAGATCATAAAAACCCTCTCATAGACAACAATTTGAAAACCGTTGTATTTGACACGTATAAAGACAACGTTTTTTAAAAATCGTTGTCTTTTTTCATTGAAATATGACAAACAACAACGATTTTAGTGAAAACTCTTGTCAAAGGGAAAAAAACAACGGTTTTGGACAACAAACTTGAAAATATTTTCATAAAATAACTTTAAATATTAAAAACACCTTAATACATCATAAAAGTACCTTTCGGATGTAAAAAAAATAATTGGTTTTACAAAAAAAACAGCCCAAGCGCCTAGGCGGTAGAACGGGCGCCTAGGCGCCAAGCATGACCAGCGCCTAGGCGCCGGGCATGTTTAGCGCCTAGGCGCCTGGTCCCATTAGTGCCTAGGCGCCAAAGCATGTTTAGCGCGTAGGCGCCTGGACTCATTAGCGCCTAGGCGCCAGGATTTCCCTATTTTTCTTTTAAAAAACTTTTTTTGACGTTTGAATGATATTTTTATGATCTTTTAAGGCGTTTTTGATATTTTAAAATATTTTATTAAATATTTTCAATTTTTACATTAAGAACGGAAGTAACGAATCCCGTGGATCGGTTTAACTATCTATTACTTATATATGTTATTATTTCTTCACAAAAACTATGCTTTTATAAAAATTCATGAAATTTTATGAAATGATAAGGGTGTGGTTGGTTTTATTTCATTTTATTTAATGTTTCTGCATTTTTTTAACGCTTCTTCTCTCTTTTTTTTACTCTAAGTTTTCTATTTCTTTTTTTTTAGTCTTACAAGCCCGGTCCAACAATATTTTAAAATATTCTATATTTTAATAACCCAAAGGGTCCTAGTCCACTTCTTAAAATATAACATTGTAAATATGTTCTATTATAATTAACTTATATCATAGTAGGAAACCCAAAATCTCGCAATGACGATACTTAGGCATCGAAAGCTAATTTACCGAGACTTGTTCATTCAATTGAAAATGGTAGAGTTTACTCTTATGTTAAGATATCATTGTTTCCTCATAGTATAATTTGCTACAAGGAAATAATAATTTTATCACTAATTGAAAATTTCAAAGTGGAACTGAACACTTCATGAAATCTTAAAACTCAAGATAATGCCCAATAAAAAACGATTACTTATAAAAATAAAATCTCAGTTCAGTGGCGAGGTAAAAAAATTTATCCACCTTTCAACGTAATCAATCATTAATCGCATAATATTTATTAGGCTACATTATATATTAATAGTAAATCAAAAACCGATTTCATAAATTTATCTCAAGCTTTCCATATATTGGTCTTGTCCAAAACTAGAAATAATTTGCCAGTCATCAAACCAATTTTCATCTTAAGTAGAAATTTTAGGTTAATTCATAACTTAAATGAACACTTCCATATATAAAATGTTTTCAAGCCTTAGTTCTATAATGATACCAATCCAGAAAATTCAAGAAACAAATCTAAGATAAATATGACATTTCTCTAATAGCAAGTACCTATGAAAACCTTTTTTTCCTAACTGATGTCTTCTTACGTTGTTTTTTTTTTTTGCACACATACTATAAACCTGATAGAAAAAAATATATATATACCCAATGCATAAGCCTCAACCTGTCACTTTTTTTCTCTCACTATACAACTGTCTATTTCAGCAGCCACCTGACATGTATTCAATTTGAAAATGGTGATTAAAAAAGTATATACTCACCGTAAAATTCTTACATAAAATTGTTTACATCCACCTAACCATTGCACGAAACCAGCCAATGGACCTCTTATTGTGGACATCTTGTATCCATCTTTCATCTTTCTATTTGTTCGGGAACATTGACTTCAGAATGGTTTTATGTTCACTATGAAAATATTTATGTATAATATTTTTTAGACAGCAGATATTGACAATTACATATGTGCATTAATTAAGTAAACTTACATTATGTAGGGAGATACTTCTTCCATATTTTCTAGAACAGTCAAAAGTGCATGTATCAATTTGTGGCACTGTAATTGGTGGTTTGCATGCTAAGAAGCCTGGAACATTTGATTTGGTGTCTCGGTTTGATTGAGGGACACAACAGGATCAAGTCCGTCGATGTATTCAGAACAAAACTCAATTAGTTATTTTGTTGAATATCTCTTAAAAATGCAACCTTCAGGATTTTTTTGACTGCTTACATAACTCTTAAGCACCTTCATGCATCTTTCGAATGAGTACCTCGACCAAAAGTAAACAGGTCCACATAATCGGACTTCTCGAACAAGATTGACTGTTACATGCAGCATAACAATGAAGAAAGAATGAGAAATACTTCTACAATAAGCAGAGCGTAACAACAAAGTAAGATTGCAACTCATCTAATTAGACCACATCTATAACCTTGCACAAATATCTTTGAAGCAGAAGCATAATCTTATGATGACATATCTAACATGTTTTGGCAGTGCATCATGTATGAGTATTGGCAGGAAATGATGCATTAGAACATGAAAATCATGGGATTTTAAGCCAGTCAACTTCATCTCATAAATGCACACAAGATTCTTCATGTTTGATGAGTAACCTTCTGGAACTATTATATTCATTAACGACTGGCACTGTGATACCCCTATCCTACATGAGAAAAATTAAAGATTTAAAATGAGTTTATAATGAGTTACAATGGACTTCTATAGCGACTTGCGTTAAACATTGGATGATATTGGAAATGAGGTACAAATCAAAAAAATGTGGTTAAATTCATATCTGGACACAAATATTGAATATTGAGAGATGTTTGGTCAATGACTATTTCCAAATTTTCATTTTAAAAAAATTAAAAATTCCTTGATTCAAACGTGAATTGTAAAATAAAAATGGAATCAATTGAATCTAAAGTAGCTAGCTGGACTGGAGAAGCAGTCAAACTCGCCAGAAATATCATCGAAAATGGACTAGAATGAGCTAAAGAACAGGGACTGACTTTCTCTTGATTTAAAACCTCGAATACAACTCACTCACGGTCGGAAACTCCAAGATTTTTGATTGGGCTTCTTGAAGAAGCGCAACAATAACAGCAGAATTTGACTTATGATGAAAATTTGTTTGATGAATGGAAAATTATTTCTAGTTTTTGGTTGGGCTTCTTGAAGAGCAGCAGTTGCTTGATGAATGGAAAATTATTTCTAGTTTTTGGTTGGGCTTCTAGAAATAATTTTCCATTCATCAAAAAAAATTTCATCATAAGTCAAATTCTGCAAACTGTTTTTGTTGCGCTTCTTCAAGAAGCCCAACCAAAAATCTTGGAGTTTCCGACCGTGAGTGAGTTGTATTCGAGTTTTTAAATCAAGAGAAAGCCAGTCCCTGTACTTTAGCTAATTCTAGTCCCTTTTCGATGATATTTCTGGCGAGTTCGACTGCTACTCTAGTCCAGCTAGCTAGTTTAGATTCAATTGATTCCATTTTTATTTTACAATTCACGTTTGAATCAAGAAATTTTTAATCTTTTTAAAATGAAAATTTGAAAATATTCATTGACCAAACATCTCTCAATATTCAATATTTTTGTCCAAATATGAATTTAACCAAATTTTTTTGCTTTGTACCTAATTTTCCATATCATCCAATGTTTAAGCCAAGTTGCTATAGAAGTCTATTGTAACCCATTATAAACTCATTTTAAATCTTTAATTTTTCTCATGTAGGATAGAGGTATCACAGTGCCAGTTGTTAATGGATATAAAAATTCCAAAAGGTTACTCATCAAACGTGAAGAATCTTGTGTGCATTTCTGAGCTGAAGCTGACTGTCTTAAAATCCCATGATATTCATATTCTAATTCAGCATTTCCTGCCAATACTCATACGTGATGCACTGCAAAAACATGTTAGATATGCCATCATAAGATTATGCTTCTTCTTCAAAGATATTTGCTGCAATGTTATAGATGCAGCCAAGTTAGATGAGTTGTAATCTGACTTGGTTGTTAGTTGTTGCTCTCTGCTTATTGGAGCAGTATCTCCCATTCTTTCTTCGTTGTTATGTTGCACTTAACAGTCCATATTGTTCGAGAAGTTCGATTTTGTGGACCTGTTTACTTCCTGTGGATTTATCCCTTCGAAATATGCATGACAGCGCTTAAAAGTTATGTAGGCAGTCAAAAACATCCCGAAGGTTGAATTGTTAAGAGATATTCAACAAAATAAGTAATTGAGTTTTGTTCTGAATACCTCGATGGAATTGATCCTGTTGGGGTTCCTAAATCTAACCGAGACCCCAAATCAAATGTTCAAGATTCTTAGCATGCAAACCACCAATTACAGTGCCACAAATTGATACAAGTACTTTTGACGGTGCTAGAAAATTATGGAAGAAGTATCTCCCTACATAATGTAAGTTTACTACATTATTATATAATTATGCACATATGTGTTTGTCAATATTTGCTGTCTAAAAAATATTACACGTAAATATTTTCATAGTGAACATAAAACCATTCTGAAGTCAATGTTTCCGACCATATAGAAAGATGAAATATGGATTCAAGATTGGCTGGTTTCGTGCAATGGTTAGGTGGATGTAAAATTTTTATGTAAGCATTTTATGGTGAGCAAGTTGTATCTACTATTTTAATCAACCTTTTCAAATTGGATACACGTCAGGTGGCTGCTGAAATCGACAGCTGTACAATGAAAGGCGAGAAGGTGAAGGGTTGAGTCTTAGGCATTGGGTATATTTTTTTTTTTGTTTTCTATCAAGTTTATATGTATGTGTGTAAACAAAACAACGTAAAAAGACATCAATTAGAAAAAAAGGGTTTTCATAAGTACCTGGTATTAGAGAAATGTCAGATTTATCTTGGATTTGTTTTTTGAATTTTCTGGATTGGTATCTTTATAGAACTAATGATTGAAAGCATTTTATATATGGAAGTGTTCATGTACGTTATGAATTAACCTAAGAATTCGACTTATGATGAAAATTTGTTTGATGAATGAAAAATTATTTCTAGTTTTGGACAAAACCAATATATAGAAAGCTTGAGATAAATTTATAAAATCGGTTTTTGATATAATAGTATAAAAATTGAATATAGAATGTGTTGCCTAATAAATATCATGCGATTAATTATTGATTACGTTGAATGGTGGATAAAATGTTTTACCTCACCATTGAAATGAGATTTTATTTTTATAAGTAATGTTTTATTATTGGGCATTATCTTGAGTTTTAAGGTTTATGTAGTGTTCAGTTCCACTTTGAGATTTTCAAACAGTGATAGAATTATGATTTCATTCTAGCAAATTACATTATGAGGAAAAAATGATATCTTAGCATAAGGATAAACTCTACCATTTTCAATTGAATGACCAAGTTTGGGTAAATTAGCTTTCGATGACTAAGTACCGTCTTAATGCATTCAAATTTGATTAGAATTACGAAATATTAGTTCATCAATATTTGAATAGGTTTGATTGTTCTAGAAATAGTCCTTTGAACAAATTAAGAGAATTCCCGTGAATTAAGATTAAATCCGAGTCCTGAATCGACTACATGTTACATGATTTGTTCGGTATATTCGTGTGTCTTGGTTGTCTTTGTTTTAAGTATTTTTATCTTCAGTTATTTTAATTTTTATTTTTTAAGCAGTTTTTATTGATAAATTTTTATTTTATTTAAATCAAATTGCTCTTTATGATTTTGTCTAGATTAAGTAAAATAATTAATTCTTGAGAATTGACTGCAGTCCCTGTGGGATCGATACTTGGACTCTTTGTCCACTTTACTATTACTTGACCTGTTACGCTTGCCAGTAGATTTATATAACACTGATGTAGCCAGTCAGTCACGCAATTCAATTGTCGGTAGTCAATACATAGTCGCATTGACCCATCTTTATTTTTCACAAAAAGAACAGGAGCTCCTCACGGAGATACACTAGGCCGAATGTATCCCTTATTCAAGAGGTCCTGTAACTGATTCTTCAATTCGCACATCTCTGAAGGAGCCATACGATACGGTGCCCGCAAAATAGGCAAAGTCCGGGGCACTAGCTCAATGCCAAACTCCATTTCCCGAATAAGATACAAACCTGGAATCTCATCAGGAAAAACATCGGGAAATTCATTCACAACTGACAAATCCTTTATGCCAACACTCTCAGTGGAAAAATCAACCGCATAAATGAGGTAGCCTTCCTCGCCAAACTCTAGAGCTAGACAGTCTCTCAAAGCAGACACCAAAGGCATCGGAGGTCGTGCTCCCTCAACATAGAAAAAACCAACTATCATCCCCAACCAGATGAAATCGCACCAATCTCTGGTAATAGTCCACTAAATCTCGGTACATGGTCATCATATCTATTCCCAATATGCAATCAAAATCCTCCATCGATAAAATCATGAGATTTGCTGTTAGAACATTACCTTCAAATTCTAAGGGACAACCTAACACTAGACGTTTTGCCAATGCGGACTGACCCGTCGGTGTAGAAACAGAAAGTACCACGTCTAGGGTAATTAAAGGTAACTTATGTTGCTTAACAAAACATGCAGATGTAAAAGAATGAGATGCACCAATATCAATAAGAACAAAAACAGGTATTCCATATAGAAGAAACGTACCCGCTATCACTTTCTCATTATCATCTATCGCCTGGTCATGCCTCGGAGTAAACACTTGACCCGAAGTACAAGGTCGCATATTAGAACCCCTTGCGGATTGCCCTGGTGGCTTCTGCTGAATAGTAGCCTGGGAACCAGAACCAGAACCTGCTTCCCCGGCCTGTGGACAATTCCTCTTGATATGACCAGTCTCCCCGCATAGGAAACAAGCTCCTACAGCTTTCCGGCACTTGTCAGATGGATGATTCTTACCACAATGGTTACAATGACCCTTCTTTCCAAAACGCATCACTCCCCCAGATTCGGAGGAAGAAGCAGAAGAAGACTTCTTGAAAGATTGAGCATGGGGACCCAAAGAACTCGCGGGTCTAGGCGAAAGAAAATACCTATTACGTCGAATGTTGTCCTCCGCCTAGCGACATTGACTAACCAATCCGTCATAAGTCATGTCATCACCAACAGATACATGGTCATGGATCTCCAGATTAAGACACTGAAGAAACATATTATATTTCGCCTTAGTGCTGTCAAAAATTTGAGGACAATAGGGCAACAGATCAAAGAACTTCTGCTGGTACTTATCGATCGACATCGAGCTCTGCCTCAAACTCAACAATTCACTAGTCTTTGCCTTTCGGAGTGCGGGAGGAAAATATAAGTTATGAAAAGCTGTGCAAAATTCTGCCCAGGTAGATACTCCTCGTGCTGTTATGAAAGGTGCAGACGTAGACCTCCACCATTTTTTAGTACACCTCTCTATCAAAAAACTGAGAGTCTCAGTCTTCTGCGCCTCTATGCAACGAAATTCTTTGAAACAGTTCTCCATGCGTTCTAACCAATTCTCTGCATCCTCCGAAGACTCTCCTCCAACCAACGGCTTAGGACTCATCTGCATGAATCAATGCATACTGAAGCTTCTACGATCATCATGGCAATGGTGATGGCCCCGACTATGCTCGCGATCGTACTCAACGCCCCAGTGTCCACCCACGCTACAATGGCTACTCTCGTCACAATATTCTGCCATCTACACGATGATTTTAAGGTTACACCAAGATTTCTATGCATTCTCTGATACCATAAATGTAGTGACCCGCACCGTGATTACCTAATAATCAAGAGCTTAGGCATGCAATTAACTTAAATAAACATAATCAAATTAAATCAGCGGAAACTTAAATATAACAACCCAAGAGAGATCTGAAATAGTTATACAACCATATCGAAATACTGTATCAACAACTCAAACTTAAAAACCAAAATGAAACCCGTCTCCACCACTGCTTCCATCCTGCAACTATGGCCTCCCTGATCCTCCTGCTCCATCAAGTCTGAGACCTGCCCCGTGGAATAGGGTGTCCAAAAGAGTACTAGGACATAAGCATAAAACTTTCAGCACGAAAGTATGAGTATATAATATTATATGTGCATGTATGCAAATGTACGGGTTACCAAGACTCGAAGTCAAGAATCTCTGATCAAAAACAAACTTAGGCTCTAGGTATGTAGTACTCTATGTCGTCTCACTAGTAGGTGGATCACATACCCAACAGTGGAATAATGGTGACTTGACACGAGTCCATGTATCCAACCATCCACTAACAAGATAGAGTAAACACTCTGCTAGAGGATATCACAAGGATACAAGCTCAAGATGCTCATGCATGATGCATAATAACATTTCATAATATATGCTGATAAAATCATGTCATATAAATAATACAATACATAATACATGCATACTCAGTCAGGGTATCTCGAACAGTACTTTCGTACCTTAATTCTACTAGGCAAGCTACACCAGCTCTATTGTCCAAGCCTATAATCACAAGATTCACTAGATCACTAAACAATATCTAAAAGCCTTAAATTAGCTAATAGATACTCTCAAACTATTTATAGGATCTCGAGTATACCTCCGTTCGTCGTCAGCCTTTTGTTGTCAAAAGCCCCCAGAACTTAGGCACCACTCCGCTATAGCTCCGGAGCACCTCGCCAACGCCCAGACCACATCTATGATGGCTCTAAATGCCCCAAATTTACTAAGAAACGAGAGGAAAACTTGGTGAATTTGCACTTTGAAATGGGCTCCCGCATGCCCTATTTATAGACCGAGTTTGGAAGCTCCGAACTCCTCTTCAGAAGCTCCGAACTCGCAAGCATGCCACGTCGCGGAAATGCAACGATCGAAAGCTCTGAACTCCTCTTCGAACATTCCAATCCCCTGCGTGTCTGAAATCCTTGACATGTCGATAATTTGCATGGCCTAACTGAGATCGGAAGCTCCAATCGTACTTCGGACGTTCCGAACCGTCCGTAGCCTCCGAACCCTTAACCTTGCTTCCAAAGTGTTCGGACCCTCCGAACTTGGGTTCGGACCTTCCGAACTCTCCTTATCCAAAAATCATAAAATTTCCAATTAAATCCAAATTAAGTCCCTAATCCATGCTTAATCATTTTTAATAAATTAATCTTGTAAAATGGGACTAGGCTACAACAGTTTCTATCTTTTCAAGAGCTAAATTGTTCACAAATTGGTTGGATCCATAATCAATCTTTTAAGATTGATAGGTAAAAACATCTTTAAGACTCTATGGATTTTTAATGTTTTTGAATACTACACAAGTGTTCGGTTTTTACATAAAAATTTTAAACTTCTGCTGCATTTCTGGGCACGGGGGAACCAAGATCCGACACGCATTGCAACAGATCAAGATTTTTGTTAGAAAAAGAATAAAAAGCAATAGCAGGCACATCAACAATAGGTTGGGAAGAAAATACAGTCCGATGAGATTCTTCCAGACTTAGAATGGAATAGGCTTGATTGACAGATGGCAATTGATCCAACATCAAAATTTAACTGCAAATATGGCCATAACTCTAATTCAAGCCCATGAGAAATTGAATAAGGCACTAGTGTTGATCATGTTCGAGATATGGCTTAGAAGTTTCACATCCACAGGATGGGAGAGTGACTAGAGAAGAATATTCATCCCATAGCTTCTTCAAGGTCAAAAAATATATCGAAATTGTGGAAGAACCCTATGAAAGATGTGATGTAGTAACCAGTATCCGGAATTAATTATTAATGTGTAATTAATCATGTGATCATGTTTAGACTAAGTAAAACATGATTAAGGAAATTCCAGATGGATTAAAGAAGTTTGGAAATGGGCCGGTAGGGTTCCGGGCCTGGATGAGATCAGACGCTCCGGTGGAGATCGGACGGTCCGATCGGCTAGGGCTGACGTCATCCGTGATGTCAGCATTATGATGTCACTGCTTACGCCTGCGAGTTGACATTGGATGGTCCGGTGGGGAGATCGGACGCACTGACTGTACCCGTTTACAGGTGGTTGGTTGCATGTTTTGTGTCTGCCGCGTGGCAGAGATCGGATGCTCCGATCTCGCCCGATAAATATGGGGTCGAGATGATCATTTCGATCCTTGCTCATTTCAAATTTCTAATCTCCCATTCTATGGAAGCATCTTTCAGTCCTTGTATCAGAACCTCTTCTTCACGTTCACTCCAAGTGCGTCTAGTATTATCAGGTTTTTTTCCCTTGACTACCCGACTCTCAACAGTTGCTCCACTTTCCATTATTATGAAGTGGCTGTCCTATTCCTGCAAATAAAACAGCCCAAAAGTCAATTATTATTATAGGGAAACAAGTAAATTCCTTACAACCACATTGTATATATATTATAAAAAAGAAATAATAAATAGAAGATCATTCCGATGGAATTGATAAAAACAAAATAACATACAATGCAATTATGTTTTCTTGTTCGAAAATAACATAGCATCAAATGCAACAAGTACACTTCTTCACATGTTAATTTCAAACAACTACAAGAATTGGAATAATTTAGTTTAAATTGTTCCACATCGATATTGCAAGGTTCTCCTTCCATGTATCCCACGCATCCGATGATTCAAATCTGTTGATGAAATCATCTTGTATCTCATGAATCGGACTGACAACCTCGTCATTCACTTCCTCAATGGGATCATCGGGCATTTCATACCTAATGAAGTTATGCAACATCATACAAGCCATAATGATTTTGTTTTGTGTTTTCAATGGGTAGAACGAAGGACTTCTAATTATGGCCCATCTTTTTTTTAACAAACCGAAGGCTCTTTCGATCACGTTTCGAGCTTGGGATTGTCTCCAATTGAATAACTTCTTATAATTTTGTAGACCAATTGCACGGTTTCCCCAAGCATCCCTATGATAATGTACTCGACTGTAAGGAGCCAAAAATCCCTCGACATTGGCGTATTCATTGTCATATAGGTAATAAAAACCTAAAAATTGTGCAAGAAAAAAATATAAGCAGAAACAAATCAAATTATTTGTAAAGAATATTTAAAATTAATTTTAATACTTCTTAGTTGATAATATAAATTTAGATTATAAACAACCTCAAGGAATTTTAAATGTATCGTCACCAGTCAAGGCATCACGAAAAACTCTAACATCTACTGCAGATCCCTCCCACCCCGTCAGTGCATAAAAGAACTTCATGTCATGGTCGCAAACCCCAAGAACATTCACTGCAATAGTATCGTTTCTTGTTCTATATCATTCCTTTTCCATGGTAGGTACATGTACACTGACATACGTTCCGTCCAATGCACAAAGACATCCCTATACAATTTAGCAATAACACATTTATATTTATGAATATAACAATCATAATCTAAATAAATGGCAAATTCAATTGTATGCTTTGTACAAGTAGTTAAACATAGATTGAGGTTACCTTGAACCATTTTCAAGATTCGTTAGTGCAAGTGTCATCAATAGGAGAGGGTTTAACCACTAGTATAGGATGTAACATGAGAATTGATTGGAGCACTTCATGGAAATGAGTGCTGATTGTATATCAACTACGTACATAGTCATGACCAACAACACAATCTTTCTTGTGATGAGCCAATATAGACAGAAACATTGCGACCTTCTCTTCAACACAAACATATCTAGACTCGACTAGCCCTCCAACATGATTTAGCAAGTAACACAATCGTGCAAATGCATGCATTCCTATTCATTCTTAAGTTCACCATGCACTGAACATCTCCTATTTCAATAATCATGTGCAAATGGTTCATTTGCACATTAATTCTTTGTGTTATGCTGTAAGAGGATGCTGTTTCTCACGAAGTCGTCTTGCACGTAGCTTTTGTCGATGTCATTTCAAAAGTAACAAAATTAACACAAAACGACACATGATTTTGTGCAGCATCACAAAAATTAGAACATGCCTACGCTTAATGATAAGTGCAATTTATGCACTTAATTTATATATGATTTCACTTGACTTTTGTGATGTATCGAGTAGATTTTATGCGTATTTGTTGTTGTTTTTGTGAGATGCAAGGATTGAAAGAAAAGTAGCAAGAAGAAGCGGAAGGATGAAATACGGAGCAGCAACTTCAGAAAATTACTGGGAAATATTGAGACATCTAAATCCGATCTTCACTGTTCATAATGAATTTAGGATGTTTTGAAGCTAATGTCAAAATTTCAGCTCAATCCGACTGTTAGATTGTGAGATATGATTTTTCGAAAATTATCGCGTGCTGCAAAAATCATCTACTCGAGAATGGAACAAGGAGTTGGTGCGCCTCTGCGTGAGATATAAGCTTCTGCTTGGAATTATAAGCTTCTATGCTTCTTTGGAGTAACTTAGGAAATGTTGGGCAAGGCTTTGCGCCAAAACTGAAGAAAGAAGCCTTGAACTTCTACGCACCATCTTAAGCATCTGCGCAACATGAGAAATTTATGGAAGCGCATTTGCGGATCTGTGTAGATTAGGGAAAAAAATCCGATTTTGGAAATTTTGGAAACGTAACCTTCTTGGGCTTTATTGTGGGCTTCTCAAGCAACATATAAAAACTTTAGAAGATCATACACAGAAAAAGGGCAGCCGCCACATGACATCGAATATTCGGATTTGTTTTCTTCTTTTTGAATTTATTATTATTGAATCGATGTCTAGATTTCTGAACATGATTTATTTTTGTAATATTTTGAGTATGAACTAAATTTTATTAGATTAGAGGTTGATGGAACCTGGTGTAGACTATTCTACGAGTTTTTAACTTTATTTGATTGAATTCTACTAGATTAATTGTTTTTTTTTCTAGTTTTGATTGTTTTTTCAATTAATTGATCACTAATTGAATTGTTATATTTATTCGAAATTGTTGATAATAGAAATTACACCATTAATTGTTTATATAGCTCGGGAGAGTATATAACGTAACGGAGCCTTAGAAAGAACATCGTTTTACACATATCACTAAGATTAGATTTTTAATAGGGATATTGAAATTGAATCTTAGTTGATACACATTATTTGTTGCTTGGGAGAGGGAAATAATATAATTAAGTGTTCTTGGCTATTAATTAAATGAAATTCATGAAAATAATTTAATTAGGAGTAGTTGTTGTCGAACTAGGTGAAATCAAAACCTCTAGACCATTTTCTCTCATTGATATTTTCTGAAGTTATGTGTGCGCTTTGCTATAATTTTCTGAATTTATTTTAAGTTGAAAACCAAAAATTTCTTATTTAATTTTCTAGATAAAATTGAGACTATTTTAATTACAAGCACTAACACACTTTATTAAAACTTGACACCATGCACTTGCAAGCACAAAATTACGCAATACTTAATGACCATCTTTCCAAGATACTTCACAATAAATTGAGTTTTAAATTGTGGTTAAAAATAGATTTCAAAATATCAAAATAAATATTAAATATTGTAATACTAAAATAAAATACTATGGGTTACGTTATATAATATATTTATGGTTTTCCAATACTTAGTTCACAATGTATAAAATTTTTCATTCCAGCGACTTTTCAATGCAATATCAAAGTATATACTTTATTTTGTTATCAACATCCCTAAATCATTTTAAGAGAAAACACAAATTAGATCACTATCAAATAATATTAAAATACAAATTATATGTATGTATTTCACATCGTACTAAGCATGAAATTGAGAACTGGTAAAACTAGTTTCATCGTATTAAAAACATCTGAAAGAAAGAAAAAATTAATTATCATGGATCTATTTGCATTATTTTCATGATATAGAAGGGTAGATTTCAACCTAACATATGGGTAATACCCCAATGATAGATCTAATATCCCATGATTTGTCACGTCAACAATATATAATTAATTACGCCTATGTGTAAAAGTACGAACCGTTGGATGTATGCTTTGGGTATTACTCATATACTAGGATCTCATCTACCAGATAGAAGATCAAATAATTACTATTTTTGTTATTAAAACCATTTATATCGTGTGTGTGTGTGTGTAGAGTTGTCAATTATTATTTTTATTTTTATTGTGATATATTTATTTTTTAATGAAAGTTGTGAATTTTTTTGTATTAATTACTTTATATAAAATTTGCAAGTATGAAATCAATAATTAAAATTTTTATTAATATTTTTCTATTAATATTTATTTATTTATGAAATTTATAATTAATTATAATGATTTTTATTTGTAGTAAGCCAACCCGCGGGCCGGCCCGCCTAACCCGCAACCCACCTTCGATTGGGTTGGGTTGAGGATTTTCAGCCCGCCCTCGACCCGCCAAAAGGTGGATTTTTGGTAGGCCGGCCTGTCCCGTCATGGGTTGGCCCGTCTGACAGCTCTATGTGTGTGTTTGTGTGTGTGCGTATCTATATATATATATTTGTGTAGTTTTAAATATGTCACAAAACAAAGAAGATGAGAGCTATACTACATTTGACACCAATCAAGAAAGAAAACTATCATGTATTGGTTGCGACAGAGAAATGTTTTTGGAACAAATTAAAATTTGTTCAAAAATTCAGTTACGTAAAAACCATGTACTTCTGTCTGGCGAGGGTAGTATTCAAGAATATGTGTTCTTCATCGGGTTCTAACAACTACCATTGTAGTTACCCAAAAAATACCAAAACAATTATAAATTGTAAGCAATAACTATAGCACGCAGCTAACACAAATTTTGGAAAGATTCAGGCAGAACCAGTTAGAAATTGTCGTTCTTACAGCAATATTAAAAAACGGATGTCGTGAACAATGATTTTCAAGAGATTCACCCAAACAGCGAGCTTCCTCCGGTTTCTGAAAAATTTTCAACTGAGAGAGAAGAAAATAAAGCGTCAAAAAAATTATGGCACCCACTTTTCTGCGAGAGGAAAGATTTTGAACATGATTTACCTCTTTTCCGAAGAGTTCAACGTGGAGAGAATAGAAACTAAGGTACCCATTTTTCTTCGAAGAATGTCTGCGGAGAAGGTTATGTGATTTTTAGGTTGAGATTTTGTTAGGGAAAGGGGCATTCTTAGAATTAACAGGAAGGATTAAAAAAATGATTTTTAATAGTAGGGTGAGGTGTGGTTTTAAAAAAATGCTAGATGTACACTTTGTAGTGTACACCTTAGTTTATACCCTTACTTAAAATTTCCTAATTTCCCTTATTAATTGCAAAAACACTCATGATAAGAAATAAAGATCTAGTTGGTCAAGGAAAGTTTTATAATTAATATGAAAGGGTGTAAACTAAGGTGTACACCGAGGTGTACATCTAGCATTACTCGTGGTTTTAACACACTTTAATATAGGTTAGTCATTTTGAGAGTACATTAACCTGGTTTAATAAAAATCTTACCAAAAAAGGATTAACTTGTATACTTACCCACAATCCTACTTTTCAAGGCTACCAAACGTTGCCTTAAAATATTTGTATCAATGTTACTTTTGGAGCTTTTTAGCTCTTCTAGAAATATTGATTTGTAATATACTATTTAAACCAAATCAATATCTACTAGATTCAAAAATTCATATACTCAATGTTTATCACTATTTTATAATATCAAGCGCATCATTTTTTTCATCGTCACTCAAACGATATTCTAGATCTTCCAGACATTCAATCAACATACGATGAAACATATGATTTGGGTAGACATCAGTGGTCTCCAATAACTTTTATATCTTTCTTGATAGATATCAATAAATCTTTTACGTACTTCAGGTACGATAATAATACAAGATACTGATGTACGTTCAATACAATACTTGATTATGACGTATATCTTAATAATTTGTGACATTCATGATTCATATCTCTTTTCATATGAGATAACATATTATTCTTTGAAGAAATAATCAACAATAGTGTATCAATTGTGTCCATTGACATTATCACATTCAATTAAAAAAATTAACCACATTAATTATATTAGACAACTTTCATAATTGTCTTTCCTTGAACAAAATACTATAAATAATATATTATATTAAAATAAATGAAATTGAAAAATCGGACGTACCTTTTCAAATTTTTGTATGCACCAAGTAGATCTTTTACCTTCAATAATAGCATTCAATCTATCACAAATGTCATCTCACACTAAATTTATGTTCTCATATGTAAGATAATAAAATGTGATAAAAATACTTTATTATTCATTTAAAAAGTTATAGCTTAATCAAATGATTTTGAAAAAAATTCAAAACTTATATCCGCAGTCTCATAATCAAAATTTATGGAATAAAGATTTAACAACTCAATATATCTTTAAAATCTAAAAATTCTCAAATCATAAAAATTATCACCAAATTGCATAAGTAATATTTCATGCAATATATTGATCAATAGAATAGATTCAAAAAATTTGTAGATCTTATTTTATATCATCAAAATAATTATGTGAATCAAAACACATGCTAGAGTTTTGTCAAATCTTGGATCTTATATAAATATTCTTCATGAATAGCAACAAATCTTAAATCTTTGATCAATTTTTCTTTATAAATATTAATATATTTTGACATAGATCTATATCTTTCAATAATATTTATAGATATTGGATATCATATAAGATATTCATTATGATTTTTTTTTCAATTTATCGATATATGAAATCATGTATTATATATTTATCATGAATCTATTCAGTTTCTCAATATATTACATCATAATCATGAATATATCTTTCGATATATCAAAATCATAATCATGAATCTCTCAAAAATTCTCAATATATTATATCATGATCATGAATTTCTTCAAATTCTCAATATAAAATCATGTTGTGTTACTGTAGAGCCACAACATATTCATGATATTTCATGGGCACCAATATATCAATTATTATCATTGTGCAACTTCTAGAGCACCAATGGACATATATCTCATAAAATTGAGTATTCATGATATTTCATAGACACCAATATATCAATTATTATCATTGTGCAATTTCTAGAGCATCAATGAATATATCTCTCATAAAATTGAGTATTGACAATACGTTGTGTTATTCTATTAGCATCAATAAAATGAGAATTATTTTCATTCTTCTCATTTTAATTTTCAGTAGGTTACAACATCGTATTGATAACATGTTATAAATAATAATAGAAATAGAGAGATGAGTAGAGAGAATTTATGAGATTAGAGAATTCATATGAGTCAATACTCATGGTGTCGCCTATGGTGGGACGTCAATTTTGTCATTTTTATATTCGTTTCTCTTAATCAGGGAAAGCTAAATAATTATAATGGGTAGTCCAAACAAATATCTTAAAATACTATTAATAGAAGAAAAATGATATTTAAAACAAATAATGATTTGAAGTTGACTTAAAATCTTAATATTAATAAATCAATTTCAGAACAATAATTATTAATAAATCAATTTCGTCTTGTTCTTAAAAATTTCGTGTCGAATTTTAACTAAACATACCGAGAAGTGCTGAATGATTTATTTATATATAGACACATGCATGACGAGAACTGATAACATTAATAATTAAATACAATCGCTACAAGATCGGTCGTTTCAAGATTTTAACCTAACAATGGTATTACACCTTACACCAATATGAATATAATAATAATAAATAATTAAGAACTTAGATTGCTTTGAATCCTTTGATTAATTTATATTGGTTGAATTTAAAATCTATATGTTGTTAATATAGTATATAAATGTATTGATAATTGTGATTGAATTCAAATACATTTAATACGGGTGATTTCAAACACAAATCTTTCAAAAATGCATATAGGATAATCATGCAATTTTAAAGGAAATGTGTAACCCAACGTGTAGTCTTTCGTGTACATGTAGCATTATCCTCAATCAATTACCTTATAAAATCAAATTTATCTCTCCAAATCAAATTATTTCTTCCAACCACGTACAACTTTTCACCGTGTTATATTCTCACTTGCAACTGTTTCATTGACCGGCCATTGTTTGATAAATTTTTTTAGTATTTTACAATAAAGTATATTGACTACAACAACATAGCGATTTAGATTTTATCACTGAAACATTAAGTTAATGTATCGGACGTTCATTCTTCAAGAAAAATGTTGAAAATAGGAATCAAATCAAAATCCAATCCAAAGAAAAAATCGAGAGTGCATCAACAATATTTGTTAAAAAAAATCATTTAGCAAAAGCTACAAATGATATTACACTACTCATCGCAACAGCTAAGTTACTTGACCTGATGTTTTAGTGACCGCACAGTTTTTTGGGAAAACAACATTTTATCACGTAGTTTATAATTTTTTTAAAATTTTTTTTTTATCTTGTTATTGCAGTAATCTGTACATATTTTTTGCGATCTTTGCCTTTTATTTTTTTAATCAAAATGTTGATATATAGGACATCGGACACATAGGAATGCACGACTTCACGAACTCAAATTTGTTGTTTCCCCACATTTCCCCCCCTAAAATTAAAGAATTAATTACAAGAAAAATCAATCCAATCGGATTTTGAACAAATATAAATTGAAAATATATAATGTATAAAAAACACACACAACATATGTTATGGTGGTGATGGAGTTGTGGTGCGCTACTAATATATTTGATTATAAAAACGAAGGGGTTCCTTTAAACAATGAAAATGGGAGAGACAAGCTGGAAAAGCGACTTTTGGCTTGTAATTAGTTAATAAGTCGCTGCAACCGTACCAAATTTGGTCCACCGGCTTCCCTCAACAACCATGCCCCGTAATGTATGTTTATAATATAAGCTTTATTTCTTTACTCAAATTTATGTTTATAATAATAAACAATATCAATATGCTTGAGCTCCATATATATATTATTTCTTTACTGTAGCCCAAACAATTGAATTTCTACAATCATTTATATATGGGTTAGAATGCATATTGTTACGTCATCTAATTCATAATATTATATTAGCCTAGCCCGATATTATATTAAGCTCTCACCTATCTTTAAAACTCACGACTTCTCCTTCCAACATTCTCAGAAACAAATATATATATATATATATATATATCAATTTCTTGTATTTGCGAGCATAAATTTATAACTATGAAGAACAATCTGAGCAATGGCACAAAGCTTATACTTGTTCACCCTTACATACAGAAACAAGGAGGTTCAAACAGGCTATGGCTTCTTGCGTTCGTCTCTTTTCTAACCCTGGCCTTTCTCGCCACCTTAATCTACACCAGGGATTCCACAACCGCCGTCGTCGCCGCCATTAGTCCACCTCTGTCGAGATCCGTCGTCAGGGCTCTCGTCCATTACTCCTCCAACTCCAACAACACCCACCGCATGTCGTACACGGACATGAACCAGATCTCCGAAGCCCTCCGGCAATGCTCCCAGCCTTGTAATTTCCTTGTTTTCGGCCTGACCCACGAAACCCTTCTGTGGAATGCTCTGAACCACAATGGACGCACCGTTTTCATCGACGAGAATCGGTACTACGCCGCCCACATCGAGGAGAAGTACCCGGAGGTTGAAGCTTACGATGTCCAGTATTCCACCAAACTGAGCGAGATGCCGGAGCTGATCGCGACGATTAAGGAGAAAGCGCATAACGAGTGCCGGCCGGTGCAGAATCTCTTATTCTCAGAATGCAAGCTTGGCCTGAATGATCTTCCGAATCAGCTTTACGAGGTGGATTGGGATATAATCCTCGTAGATGGGCCTCGTGGATACTGGCCTGAGGCGCCGGGGAGAATGGCTGCCATATTCACCGCCGCCGTGCTGGCCAGGAGCAAAGACGCCAGCTCCCGAAACCCCAAGACTCATATTTTTGTGCATCATTTCAACATGAAAGTGGATAGAATCACGAGCGACGAATTTTTGTGCAGGGAAAATTTGGTGAAATCTAAAGATCTGATGGGCCATTTTATTTTGGAGAGAATGGAGAGTGGCAGCACCAAGTTCTGTCGGAGTAGCACCCATACCCATTCATCGCCATCTTCGTCAGCTGAAGATTCTTCATCATCTTCTTGATTAATTCATTTTCATCAGAATTAAATAATTTTAATGATGCTTGTCGTTGCCTTGAGGATCTTGCTGAGATTTATATAATTTAATTGTTTTAACGAATCCTTTTAGTTCTGTAAAAATATTAATAGTTTTTTTTTGGATTCTAGCATGCAATTTCTTTTGCTTTTTGATAAGGATGTAATTTTTTTCGATCGCGAGCTTTTGTCAGTATTTAATTCTATTCAAGTCAATAATACATCATGTTCCATATTCTTCTTGTGAAAATCTGTTGTCGCTGCTTTTCAGTACTTCTTGGATTAATGCTTGATCTATCGCAATAGTATGTAAAACATGCTAGCTAAGTAAACCGCACTGGACAAGCCTTGTGTGACACACTCACCTAAAAAACTTATGTGTTAATAGGAGGAATTGAACTGCTGACCATTTGACAAGAGCTCACCTATTCCATTAACTTTGATATTTCTTCTCCTACTTGTTTTCATCACTTAGATGAACAATTGCACATGCTGCTCAATTAAGTTAGGAAGATTTTAGGCAAGTAATTAACTAAGTTGTGTATAAACCAAATTAAATTTTAATTTATCACGAAATTGACTAAGATTTGGACATTGATTTCGAGTTTTTGAAGCTTGAAATCTGCTGAGCTTCGTGTTTCTTACTTGAGCTTAGCTCGATTCTTGCTTGCATTGAGATACTTTGCTGCTACTGCTCTTTTGGATTCTTTGCTTGATTTTCTTCTTGTGTGACTTCTTCTCGTGTGTTGCTCTTATGTTGGATGTCTTGGAGTTGTTGGGTGGGATTTTGATTGAGCTATCGGTTGCGATACATTTCTCCACACTTAGTGCTCGACATAATGGCTGTTTCTGCGCAAGCTACTGTTTTGGAGAAGGGGGACGGTATTTCGATGGATTCAGGGGTGTTTGATGCTACAAAGACCTCAGAAATTGATGCAAATGAGTCGGGAAAGTCTGCTTATGGTCCTGTTTTGGCTAAGAAAGTGAATGAGATTGGTGAGTCTTCGAAACAAGGGGCTAATCACAAGGGGAAGCAAAGCTTGGGTGGTCCGAAGCCCACTCGAGTGCCATTTGTGAATCTTTATAAGAGCAATCGTATGGTCAATATGAATCACAAGCTCGCGATAGTTGACACCGGTATTGGTAAATTGAAATTTGGAGTAGATGTGGTTGATCCCATTGACAAAGTTTATGGTGTATGATTACATGGATTCGTTGTTGGGGGTCGGCCTCCGGTTCCGACATTGCATGACTTTGTTCGACGATGGGGGAAGGATATTCGGTTCCAATCTTATGATAACGGATAAATTTTCTTCACATTCCCGAATCAAGAGGAGAGGATCATATCATGGGAGAAGATAATCACATGGTTTATGGTTATCACTTGTTCTTGAAGAAGATGCCACCTTGTTTTCGATTTAGGGCGGAGGATATGTGTACCCTTCCTATATGGGTACAAATGCATGGCCTTCCACCTGATTGTTGGAACCACACCATCTTGGGAACAATTTTTCTAGATTGGGACCCCAATTTATACGGATATGCTTACTCATGAACGGAAGAAAGGGATCTATGCTAGATTCTTGATTGAGGTGGACACATCCGGGGATAGATTGACTGATATGATCATTGAGTTACCTATTGGAGATGTGGAGATCAAGTGTGTTTATGAAAGGGATATCAAGACTTGCTCGATTTGCAAGCGAGTCGGGCATTCCAGTGACACTTGTGCTCACACTAGGGGCCGTCCTCATAGTTGGAGAATTGGAAGGGTGCCAAACAAAAACCGTAGTCGGAGTATTGGGAAAGTAGAGAATAAACAACGAGGAAGATCGAAAAGTGTGTTTTGGAGGGAGAAGGAGACGTTGGAAGAGATGATTTCTAGTCAAAGTATTGAAGAAGGGCCGAAGGGTAGTGCGAAAAATGATAAGGGGAAAGAGAAAGTTGTAGATGAAGAAGATTTTGTAGTTGAGATCGAGATTGAGGAACATATTCTTTATAATGATTTGGAGAGGAAAAGATTGAGACATCTCACAACTTGCACTACTTGTGCCAAAATTGCAAGTAGTGGGATTGAGTGCATATGGTTGAAAGAATGTTAGAAACAACTATTTGGTCCACATTTGAAGGAGAATGACAAATGTAGTAGTGGCAAACCGATTGAGAAGAGTAAAGGGGAAACAAGTAAGGATACTAAGGGTAACAAGAGTCATGGGGATCCTAAGGTGTGAGACCTCGATTCTAATAATTTAATAAGAATTAAATTCTATCGTTAATCATAAAAAATCCAAGAGATAAAGCAATAAATTTTTTTTAAAAAAAAGGAACAGTGCCTCGCTCGATCGGTAAAATTCAACCGATCGAGCGAGCAAATTTATCCACTCTGCTGTCCGCCACAAGGAGTGGCTCCGCTCGATCGGTAAAACTCAAACGATCGAGCGGGCAAGTTTTTACAAAAACATAAAAGAAGCCACTACTCCCTCGCTCGATCGGTCAATCTCTACCGATCGAGCGAAGGCAGCCCTGAACAAAAACTTCAAAAAATTCACCAACTTCAACTACAAAAATCCATTCCATACAAGATGTTATATATATAAAAACATGAAATCAACATCATACAAACTTTAATATTCATTTATTCGCTACAACATGATGCAAAAAAAGTTCGAGTTCTAAACTTACACCAAAACATAAACTAGATTGACATGCTATTCGATTTCTATACTGAAGTCCCACTTCTAATCCTCAACCTCGATCTATCCCTGTCGTCTATGACTCGATCCTGCCCCACCTCTTGCCAAATACACATACAAAACAAAACAACAAGCGGATAACTCCGGTGAGAATAAATTCCAGTAAAAGCAACAGAGCATGCAATATCAATTAGCATATCAATATCATGATATGACATAAATAAGATTCAATAATGATACAGATGAGATGCATGTCTTTAAAAATTCGGGATTATGAAAAACAGATAATCAACAGAAAATTCGTTCGGTCGGTTGGGATTCCGAGGCCAAGATCTCATGACTGACCACCGACTCTCCCGATCGAGGTGGGGCAACTTATCTCTATCCTCTAGACTTTGAGCAACATATAAAGAGTCTTCTGAACTCTGGGCGAAATCCACGACCCAGGCCACTCAGTTATAGTTTCCAAAATGCCTAATTTGATTCGGGTGGTTCTACCCTTTCAAAACAAAGGTAAATGCTCAATATGAATGCAATACAGTTTGATATGCAATCAACTAAATTCAGGTATTCACATAAGAGCACATAGTCAAACAAAACTCATTCAAGATCAAATAACATGCAATATGTGATTTTAGGGAAACTCGAGCTTTGACATCAATCTCGAGTGTTCTTTCCCATTCGATCGATGTTAGCTTATACCTTATTTGCTTTGAAGGTACTCCAAATCTGTAATTCAATAACAAGGAAAAATTCAATAACCAATTCAAACTCATTCAATCAACTAGGTAAAACTCATTATCAATCCTCGTCAATTTGCTAACGATTCAAACTCTGAAACTCTGAGCCCTACGACGTTCACACAAGTCTGAAAGAAGAAGAATAGAACATCAATATTCACATTCAACTCAATCGAATATGGCTCAAACATTCAAACCAAACGATATTTCAAAACTCAAATCGGCGGCATAAGCTACAAACGGACAACCGGAAAACCACAATCTCAGGAATTCAATCAAATACAATTCATACTTCATCCATTCATCAAAATCTCATCGATTCCATATCCAAATCATAAATATCAAAATTCACTTTTTTGAAATATGCTTCCAAAAATCATAACAATTTCGAACGACGCTCTATTTCAAAACCGACTGAGAATAAACGATAAAAACTAGTTCAAGAACATCGTAACCGAAACTCATTCGATTCTAACAACATCCGAAAAAAAAATAAATAAAATCCTTAAGAAAACATAATTATTATACAACCATATCGAATTCAAATGTATTATCCCAAATACAAAACAACTGGAAGCTTAAACAACTCCGCTGGAACCATCCGCCTCACCCAACTACAAACCTGTCCCATGGAATAGAGTGTCCAGAAATAACAAAGTACGGGGACGTGAGCATAAAATGCTCAGTACGAGAGTATGAGTATACGGTATTATACGTGCATGTATTCAAGTGAACTGGGTATCAAGACTCGAGATCAAGAATATCTGATGAAGAACAGACTTGGGCCCTGGGTATGTAGCACGCTGAGCCGTCGCTACAAGAGGTGACCTACATATCATGATGGTGACCTAACATAGGTCTACGTGTCCAAACAAATATCAGTGACCTGAAACGAGCTCATGTTTGCAACTAACATTGGTGACCTGACACGAATCTATGTGTCCAACTATCTACTGACAGGATAGGGTAAATACCCTACTACATGATAGCATAAGGATATAGCTCAAGATGCTCATGTATGCAACTTATAGTCATGACATGTTGTGTCATATAAATCATGCAATCAAATAATACATGCAAACACATAATACATGCATACTCAAACTGAATATCTCGAACAATACTTTTGTACCTCATATACTAAGGCAATATAGACCAGCTCTAAGTCCAAGCCTGCAGTCCGCACTACAATGCAAAGTACTCATGCATTATAATCTGATTCTAAAAGTCTTAACTAATCTATAGCATACTCCTTATTTACTATAAGGATCTAGAGCTATACCTGTTTCCGTCGTCAGCCCAATGATGACGACTGCCCCAGAACTTGGGCACCAATCCGCTGCAACCCCGGAGCACCTCGACAACTTCCGGACCAAGCCTAGGAAGGCTAGAAATACCCCAAAACACCTAGAATACACTAAGGGACGAGAGAAAGACTTGGAATTGTTGTGAGAAATTGAGAGCTCGGATGGCCTATTTATAGGCGGATATCGGACGCTCTGATCCTTGCATACACAACAAGTCACTGCATGCATATTTTGGAAGCACCGATCCCTACTTTGGAGGCTCCGAACTGCTGTGTCCATTCAACCTTGACACCTCAATACTTGCATGGCCTAACTTAGATCGGGCGCTCCGATCTTGAGTTTGGACGCTCCGATCTCTCCATAGCCTCCGATCCTATGATTCTTGCCTCCGAAGTGTTCGGACCTTCCAATCTTGAGTTCGGACGCTCCGAACTGCCCTTGGCCAAAATTTCATAATTTGTTTGATTAAATCCAAATCAAGTCTCTAATTCATGCTTAACCATTTTTATTCTCTTAATCTTGTAAAATGGAGCCGGGCTACTACATTGAGGCCTACAATATAGTGTGGTAGGAGTTCTTATTTAGGCAGTGGGTAAGTCCTAAAATGGATTAAGTTTGTACAAATGACTTGTATAAATCAAAGTCTTCTAGTGGATCCTTCCAAGGGAAAAAAGGGACGACATAGGAGTCTTATCTCCGAACATCCATAAAAAAATTCGTGTCTATCTATTTATCACATTTATTATTAAATAATATTAAGCATATATTATTATCTTTTAATAACTTTATTATCATACCAAGAGCTTCACTTTTTTATCTCGATTTTCAAAACATACTTTTATTTATTGCCAGATTTAGGGAGACCCCAACAAATATAATATTATTTTTGTACAAATAACTGTTCAAATTTTCTCCATGAATGACCCAAGCATTTATGTGATCTTTCACTCATCGTTTTACCATCGTCCTATCATAATTTGATTTTTCACATAAAACAAAAGTCGTAGTAATTGAGTTTTCTAAACTGTGGTAATTGTTTTATACCATTTGACCCATTCATTTGAAAGATATGGTCAAAATACCCGAGCGGAGTAAAATTGTAATTTCATCGGTATAACTTTTACTTGTTGCTCAATTTGATCCCAATTTTGAAAAGAATTTTATCTCATACTTTTCATCAATATTGTAGATATTGATATATACTTTCTACAGGTCTAAGAATAATATCATTCTCATTTTCAAAGCCAAAGTTATTCTTGTTTTACCAAACCTATAAAAATAAAAAAATATTACAATTACACAACAACTTATATTTTATACAATTTATTATAAAATACATAAAATTAATTCATTAATAAAACTTAAATTCTGAAATATTTTTATAAAACATTCCATAAATATACATTTTTTTTATGTTTATCACACCCCCAAACCATCTTAATGCTAGTTCCTAGCAATTTAAGCGTCGATATGAAAACAAAACATATTGATTGATTTAAATAGAAATGTTATAGAAACTATTCAAGTGTTTAAAATAAATTTGAATATGATCAAAGTTATATCAAAATTACCATAATTTTAATTTATGAAATAACATGGGTCGATCAATTCAAAGCATCTTACCACATATTTAAATATATAAGACCTTAGAATTTTCAAATTAGAGTCTCAACTTCATATTCTCATACGTTAATAAATGTGTTTAAAGGTAAAGTTTTCACTCAAAATATAGGAAGTCTACTAGTTTAAAATATAGTAATTTTTTCTTCTTCTTTCGTGATTCGAATTTGCGTTCTTCTATAATACCTTGTAATGAAATTGGGTCAATGCTCTCTCTCTCTCTCTCTCTCTCTCTCTTATTTATTCTCTCTATTTTTTTTCTTTTATTTTTGAGAAATATAAAGAGTGATAAGTGCAATTTATGCACTTAAATGTTGTAAGATTTATCTTGGCTTTTGTTATGAATCGAGAGGTATTATGTGTATTTCATTGTTGTTCATGTGGAATACAGAAAATGGACAAGATATATGAATTTTATGAAAAGAGAGGTGTTGATGATACAAATGAGGTTTAATAAAGAATTAAAGACATGATTTTGCAAGCACAAAGGAAAAGCCTAAGCACCGAAAGAGGCGCTTAAAAGCCAAAAAAACGATGCAGAATCGAAGTAGTGGCGCCTAATGGACACATGAAGGTGGTGCCTAGGCGTCGATACCTTGAACCTGAATGGTGCCTAGGCGCCACTCTCAAGCGCCTAGGCTCTGTCCCTGCAAAAAAAGGAAGGAAAATGAGTTTTTGCAAATCAAAAATCGGACTTGTTGGGCTTTATTTGAAGGGCTTCAAGACTTATAAAAGATGGACTTTAACCTACATGAGTGAGTAATCGGATGCAGAACACACACACAACATAACAGATTCTTTGAGAGAGAGAAAATGGCAAAAGCGAGTATTTGAAGAAAGATCGATTGCGAATGCGAAGAACTCTGCATCTGGGGACAGAGACGCGGATCTAGCTTCGTTATTATTTCTTTTTTATCTCCTACTTTTAATGTTTGATGTCTAGACTCATAAATATGCCTTGTTTTTGCTTCTTTTGCATTATAAACTAACTTTTTAATTCTAGAGGATTGACGTAGCTTAGTTGAGATGATTTTTATGGCTCTTTGATTTATGTGATTGAATTTCTCAAGTTTACTTGTGTTTTTTAGGTTTGATTGTCTTTCAATTTACTGGCCATAGATTGAATGTTAAATTTATTTAGAATCTGACACTCAAGAGAGAGGATTTTGAATATGATCATAGGAAAATGCACTGTTGAATGTTTATTTAGTCCGGGAGACATATACCGTCATCAAAGCTTAAGTAAGAACATCATTTTCACAATATCATAAAATATAGATTTTTAATAGGGATATTGGAATGAAAACTTAATTGATACATTCTATTTGTTACTTGGAAAAGTAAAATAGAAATAAGTAAGTGTTATTGGCTAATAAATAAGTGGAATTCATGAACATAAATTCGATAGAAGTAGTCATCATTAAAAATAAGTGAATCAAACCTCTAGATAATTTTCTATCATTGATATCTCTCAATTGTGTGTGTTTGATTGATGTTTTTTCTATTAAATTTATTTAAGTTTGAAGAAATATGTATTTTTGAATTTTCTTAATAATGTATGGTTTATTTTAATTATAATAATTAATATAATTTTGAATACATACTCCTCGTAGGAACGATAATTTACTTATAATATATTAAAACTTGTCATCGTGCACTTGTGAGCAGAAAATATGCAACAAGTTTTTGGCGTCGTTGTCAGGGAGTATTTTATTTGAATTTATATTAGTATTGTTATCAAATAGTTTAGATTTTAATTTAGAGTTTTATTTATTTTTTGTCACTGATTCGTTGTTTTTCTTCTGTTTCTTAGCTTATGCGAAGAACCCATAGCCTTGATTCTCTGATTTTTTATCCCGATATCTAAAGAACCACAAGAGCATTAAGAAAGAAATGAAGAGAAGAACATAAGGAAATGACAGAGAAAAATTATGATGAACAAGCGCCACATTTGGTGCCAATCAGAGATCACTTCAAACCAATGATCCATGGACACTATTCTAGTATAGCTCGAGGGACTATCAATGAAAATAATTTCGAGCTGAAGCCTACGTTGATCAATATGGTAAAGCATAACCAATTTAATTGAAGCGCCACTGTAGATCCTCATATGCATCTAATGACATTCCTGGAGAACACGGACATGACAAAAATTAATGGTGTTTCTGAGGATATTATTAGATTGCGTTTGTTTCTATTTTCTCTCCGAGATCAGGCAAGATGTTGGCTTCAATCACTACCGCTAAGGAGCATAATTACTTGGAAGGACATGGTAGTGAAATTTCTGGAAAAATATTTTCCTCCTGTTAAGTACACCCAATTAAAGATTGAGATCAACATATTTAGGAAACATGATTCGGAAGAGTTGTACGAGGCATGTGAGCGTTACAAAGACTTGCTGAGAAGGTTATTGAACCATAACTACAAAGACTGTGTACAAATTAAAATTTTTATACAATGGTTTGAATGCACCAACAAGGATGTTTGTGGATTCAACTGCTGGAGGCACTATATTGCAAAGGACCTTGCTCAGGCGTATGACATGCTGGAAAAAATAACTATCAATATCTTTCAATGGCCTAGTGAACGATATGGAGTCTGGAAATCAGCCAGAATCTATGCTCTGGATCCCATCACATCTCTTTCTGCTCAAGTCTTGGCATTGACTACAAAAATAGCTGCAATGAACATAGTGAGTACAACAAATTCTGAAGGTGTGGCGTTCACAATTGAAGAGTCACACTCCTGAAGAGGCCAATACATCAACACCATATGCTATAGACGATATCGAGGTAACCTTGTTCCAAATGCTTATCATCCTGGTTTACATAATCATGAAAATTTTTCTTATTCATTTAACAAGAACGTATTGAATCATCATGCGGGAATTAATACAAACAAAGGAGAAGGGAAATCATCTTTTGAAGAATTAGTTGAGAATTTTGTTGCTGAATCTGGACAAAATATGGTGAAGACTGAATCTCGTCTTATCTTGGAGACGCATATGAGCAATATGAATTCCACGATGAAATCCTTGGAGAAACAAATTGGGCAACTGGAGAATGCATTGAAAGATCAAAACAGAGGTAAGTTCCCGAGTAACACTGAGGTGAATCTAATCGAGCATTTCAAAGCCATAACACGGAAAAGAAGTTGAGGCTGATGAACCTAAAGCTGAAGTTGAGAAGGAGAAGAAAGTTGAAGAATCTGAAGTTGGAGATAGTAAGAATAGCAAGAGAAAGACTATGTATTCAATGAATGCCTCCGAAAAAAATATGTGCCGAATCCGAAGCTCCCTTACCTGCAGAGATTTAATAAAAAAACATTGGATGAGCAGTTCACCAAATTTTTTGAGATTTTCAAGAAACTCTACATCACCATTCCGTTCGCTGAGGTTTTGCAGCAAATGCTGTATTATGCCAAATTTTGGAAAGAAGTTATGTCTATGAAGCGAAAGTTGGAAGAGTTTGAAACAGTGAAGCTGATTGAAGAGTGCAGTGACATCCTTCAAAAGACGCTTCCAGAGAAATTAAAAGATCCAGGGAGTCTTACGACTCCTTGCAATATTGGTTCTTCTAAAGAAAAGGTGTTCATGATTGAGCAAGCAAAGAATATGTTCATATTTGTTCAAACTTAAATAAATTTAATAGAAAAAACATCAATCAAACACACACAATTGAGAGATATCAATGAGAGAAAATTATCTAGAGGTTTGATTCACTTATTTTCAATGATGACTACTTCTATCTAATTTATGTTCATGAATTTCACTTATTTATTAGCCAATAACACTTACTTATTTCTATTTTACTTTTCCAAGTAACAAATAGAATGTATCAATTAAGTTTTCATTCCAATATCCCTATTAAAAATCTATATTTTATGATATTGTGAAAACGATGTTCTTACTTAAGCTTTGATGACGGTATATGTCTCCCGAACTAAATAAACATTCAACAGTGCATTTTCCTATGATCATATTCAAAATCCTCTCTTTTGAGTGTCAGATTCTAAATAAATTTAACATTCAATCTATGGCCAGTAAATTGAAAGACAATCAAACCTAAAAAACACAAGTAAACTTGAGAAATTCAATCACATAAATCAAAGAGCCATAAAAATCATCTCAACTAAGCTACGTCAATCCTCTAGAATTAAAAAGTTAGTTCATAATGCAAAAGAAGCAAAAACAATGCATATTTATGAGTCTAGACATCAAACAATTTAATTGAAGCACCACTGTAGATCCTCATATGCATCTAATGACATTCCTGGAGAACACGGACACGACAAAAATTAATGGTGTTTCTGAGGATATTATTAGATTGCGTTTTTTTTCTGTTTTCTCTCCGAGATCAGACAAGATGTTGGCTTCAATCACTACCGCTAAGGAGCATAATTACTTGGAAGGACATGGTAGTGAAATTTCTGGAAAAATATTTTCCTCCTGTTAAGTACACCCAATTAAAGATTGAGATCAACATATTTAGGAAACATGATTCGGAAGAGTTGTACGAGGCATGTGAGCGTTACAAAGACTTGCTGAGAAGGTTATTGAACCATAACTACAAAGACTGTGTACAAATTAAAATTTTTATACAATGGTTTGAATGCACCAACAAGGATGTTTGTGGATTCAACTGCTGGAGGCACTATATTGCAAAGGACCTTGATCAGGCGTATGAAATGCTGGAAAAAATAACTATCAATATCTTTCAATGGCCTAGTGAACGATATGGAGTCTGGAAATCAGCCAGAATCTATGCTCTGGATCCCATCACATCTCTTTCTGCTCAAGTCTTGGCATTGACTACAAAAATAGCTGCAATGAACATAGTGAGTACAACAAATTCTGAAGGTGTGGCGATCACAATTGAAGAGTCACACTCCTGAAGAGGCCAATACATCAACACCATATGCTATAGACGATATCGAGGTAACCTTGTTCCAAATGCTTATCATCCTGGTTTACATAATCATGAAAATTTCTCTTATTCATTTAACAAGAACGTATTGAATCATCATGCGGGAATTAATACAAACAAAGGAGAAGGGAAATCATATTTTGAAGAATTAGTTGAGAATTTTGTTGCTGAATCTGGACAAAATATGGTGAAGACTGAATCTCGTCTTAGCCTGGAGACGCATATGAGCAATATGAATTCCACGATGAAATCCTTGGAGAAACAAATTGGGCAACTAGAGAATGCATTGAAAGATCAAAACAGAGGTAAGTTCCCGAGTAACACTGAGGTGAATCTAATCGAGCATTTCAAAGCCATAACACGGAAAAGAAGTTGAGGCTGATGAACCTAAGGCTGAAGTTGAGAAGGAGAAGAAAGTTGAAGAATCTGAATTTGGAGATAGTAAGAATAGCAAGAGAAAGACTATGTATTCAATGAATGCCTCCGAAAAAAATATGTGCCGAATCCGAAGCTCCCTTAACTGCAGAGATTTAATAAGAAAACATTGGATGAGCAGTTCACCAAATTTTTTGAGATTTTCAAGAAACTCTACATCACTTTTCCGTTCGCTGAGGTTTTGCAGCAAATGCTGTATTATGCCAAATTTTGGAAAGAAGTTATGTCTATGAAGCGGAAGTTGGAAGAGTTTGAAACAGTGAAGCTGACTGAAGAGTGCAGTGACATCCTTCAAAAGACGCTTCCAGAGAAATTAAAAGATCCAGGGAGTCTTACGACTCCTTGCAATATTGGTTCTTCTAAAGAAAAGGTGTTCATGATTGAGCAAGCAAAGAATATGGACCGATGCAGAAAAGTTGAGAGCAAAGTATAATTGCGAAGCAAGCATGATCCGTCGGTGGCAAAGAAGAAGAAAAATAAAGCTAAGTACTAATGAGATAATAGTTCATGAAATCTCTGGTTAGAGTATGAGATGTACATTAGGGTAAAGTTGTTCCTTAGTTTCACATACAATGCCACTATGTATTATTAAAGAATCACATCATTTTCAAAATTGACATGAAACCTCTATGAACCAATGGTTGCAGATTCGATCACATTATATGAGATAAAGAGACTGTACTCTACACTAACCACAATCGATTGGTTCTTGCAGGCACTATCAATGATACCTAGGAAATCATGGGGCGATGTTACTAGACACTTTTTGTAACACCCCAATTTTATCTTAATTAAGTTTATTTGAGATAATCGGAGATTATAGAGTTCAAGAGCCGATTTATTTTTGATAAGGGTCTATTTTGCAATTTTTGGAATTTTTAGGTACTAAAATGCAATTATGAGGTTTTATATAATATATAAAGCTCCTTTGACTATTCCTTCTCCTCCCCATCACCTCCTCCATCTCGTTCCCTCCATTGAAGCCTCCCATTTGCTATTTCAATCTTTCAGATTTCAGTTTCCGGTCGATCCGTCTGTTAGAATTTATTTTCGAATTCAGATTAACGATCACGGCCGCGAGACCTTCGTTCTATCGTAAGTATTTCTTCGATCGAACGTATTTTATTTTCCGGATGTTGTTAGAATCGATTGAGTTTTGGTTAGGTTGCTATTGAGATAGTTTTTATCGATTATTCTCAGTTGGTTTTGAATTAGAGCGTCGTTCGGATTTGTTATGATTTTCGGAAGCATAATTCGAAAATGGGGGTTTTGTGATTTGTTGGATTTGGATTGTTATTGTTTTTTTAGCATTGATTTGAGTTGTTTACAATGTTGTACTGCTGTCTGTGTTTCCGATTTGATCAGATTATAGTCATTATGCCGCCGGTTTGAGTTTTGAGATTTTTGAACCCTTTGAATTGTAGAACTTTGGCGTTGGGTTTGTTCGTCGTTGTTGATCATCTTTTGCCTCCGTACAGATTCGTTTGGAGTTTGTCGAGCCCAGAGTTAGCAGAATTCGATCGTCAAAGAGTTGGAAGAAGAGCGGTAAAGAGTTTACCTTGAGCGTTTGTTGTTGTTAGGTTGTATAGATTTTGATATAACCTCCTTTTGTAGCTTATCCAGAGTTGGAGCTATTCGTATCAAAAGGTACAAGCAGACACTACAACAAAAATGGTCATTGACAACAGTTGAAAGACAATGCTTTTTACAAAAAACGTTGTAAAAAAAAGAAAGACAACGCTTTTAAGTAAAAGCGTTGTGTTTGTTTTTTTAATTTACAAAACCACAACACTTTTTATGTCATCAACAACGCTTTTTACAAAGAGTTATAGATGAGCGTTTTTTTAAACCTACTACAACGCTTTCTTTAAATGCGGAAAGAGAAGAAATAAAACTTGTTTATTTACTTTATCTGACACTTCACCTCAATCCAGACTTTTCTTCTAGCCCATTTCTCGAAACCCTATTTCTCATATTCAAACAAGCCTCCAATTCGCTTTTCTCAGTTTTTGGGGTTGAAGATCTTGTGGCCTATGAGGGTGAAGAGGAAGAGCAGCTACTCCAGAAGCGGAGAGAACCAGCGGGCCGATGGTGGTTATGTTCGATTTCAGGGCTACCCTCGAAGCCTCTCCCCCCTTCCGAATCTGGTTAGCTCTCTCAATCTAGCTCTCTCCTTTTCTTAGTTGAGCTAATAGTGTTTGTATACAACAGACAAGAAGAAAAAAAACATTAATTGGAACCTAACGTCGTTTATGTGGACGTTTAATATGGGGTCTTATTATCATTCAAGCACCTGTAATCTGTTGGAAAACTGGCGTTCAGATCAATCACGATTGATACCCGGTGCAGCGGAAGTTTAAAATTTTTAGTATGGAACAATTCCATAGTGTGGGTATCAACCATATGATTAAATTATTTGTGTGTGTAAAATTAAATAACTATTATTAAATTTTACCTTCAATCTCGAAACGAGATTATTGGACACCACACAGATTTCTCTGCGCTTCTTGTATCTCCCTGGAACTGATGAACAAGCTTTTCTTCAATCAGGTCCACGAATAGAGGTTTAATCCCTCTGATAGATTGCACTAGAAAATCTATCAGAAGTTTTCTGCGAAGAGAATAACGAATTTGATTCGCTAATCCTGTCTGCAATTCAAAATCACAGACCGGAAAATCTCTGACAAAGAGAGGGAGGGGCGGCCGAATTTCTAGAGAGAGCTAGGGGTTTTTTTTTTCGAAAACTGTCTCTCAAAATTATGACCAACTATCTGTAATTTCTGTACTGCAATAACTTATTTATAATGCAGGCCACTAACATCTTAGGGCCCATTAGTCATAAGTTGAGGCCCGACAAGCAAAGCCCGCATGTTCAGAAATTAATATAAAATTCATCGTGACTCCGATTGATAAACCGATTTTACCAATGTGCACAGAAACCATTTCTGCACATTTTAAAGTCAAGATAAATTTTCCTGAATCCGAATTCAGTGGTTTCCAAAAATGTACATCCCTATGTCATTTTAGGAAATCCTACTCCCTTACTCTTATTTAAGAAGTCCAACTTCTTTATTCATTAAATTTAACTCTTTAAATTTAACTATCTCAACGGGGATTAAAACTCTATTACACTGTGTGACCCTCAATGGTTCAGGGATACAGCTAGCCGTGGGCTCACAACTCCTTGTGACTCGGAACAATGATTTTCGACTTGCCCAACGAATCATGGTAAAGCGCCTAGCAACATCGCCCCATGATTCCCTAGGTATCACTGATAGTGCCTACAAGAACCAGTAGATTTTGGTTAGCGTACAGTATGGTCCCTTCATCCAAATATCCCGATCAAATCAACAACCATTGGTATATCGAGAGTCGCTCAAGATTCGATAACTATGCAATACATCTTGAAGATCAAATTAGTGACATCGCATGTGCTACTAAGAAACCATTTCTTAAATCACATCAAGTACTCTGGCCAGAGATTCGTCACACTAATATCTCCTCAGATCGCATAGGATATCCACACTCGCAAGTATGTGGTGAATCCTTGACAACAATGCATCGACTCCTATATGTGTTGTAACTGTACCCAATCCCGACACCTGATGACCCCCATAGAGTCGGTAAACGAGTCAAAGCACAGTACTAGCATATAGAGTCTCCATGATGTTTCAAGTAGTAAGGACTAATGGTGTACAACCAAAACCGCGGACTTTATCCACTCGATAAGTGATAACCACTTGGAAAGTCCGGATAGGGTAGTTCGATTATTCATCCTATGAATATCCATTTGCATGCTTCGAACATCTCCATGTTCCCTACCAATGAAACGTGGTACTCCGCATCGCAAATGCTAGTCTCAAACTCGAGCGATCCTTATCCTTATTATCGGACGGCTCAATTGACTAGGAACAGTTTAGAATATACAGTGACTATAAGATGTATTTCATGATAGACATCCCCATGTTCTACCACATCTTACATACACTATAGTATATTCAAGGTCTTTATCAAAACAACAATAGTATATCACAATATAACAATATGAAGTAATATAAAGTCATTGCCATTAATAAAAGTGTAAATAATATTAAACAAAAGATTGTTTATACAAAGAGTCATCAAAGCCCATAGCCACAAGTTGGCTCACTGGGCACCCACTCTTTCAATCTCCCACTTGCCCTATAGCCAACTAGTCATACTACGTAGACCCATTGCTTCGCGATGTTTGTCAAACAATGGTCCTGGCAAGGGCTTAGTAAGTGGATCAGCGATATTGTCTGCAGAGGCCACTCGTTCGACAGTGATGTCTCCTCTTTCCACAATCTCCCGGATGATGTGGTATTTCCTCAGTACGTGTTTGGATCTTTGATGAGACCTTGGTTCCTTTGCTTGAGCAACGGCACCCGTGTTGTCACAGTACACCGGGACTGGACCAACAAATTCAGGAATGACGCCCAACTCTTGGACGAACTTCCTCATCCAAACGGCCTCTTTAGCAGCAGCTGATGCTGCAATGTATTCAGCCTCAGTGGTGGAATCCGCTGTGGTGTCCTGCTTGGAACTCTTCTAAGAGACAGCACCGCCATTGAGCATGAACACAAATCCAGAGGTTGACTTCGAGTCATCCACGTCACTTTGGAAGCTAGAGTCGGTATAGCCTTCCAATTTCAGATCTCGTCCTCCATATACCATGAACATATTCTTAGTCCTTCGTAAGTACTTAAGAATGTCCTTCACGGCTTTCCAATGCATTTGACCGGGATTAGCTTGATATCTGCTCGTGACACTCAGAGCAAATGCTACATCCGGTCTGGTAGATATCATCCCATACATGATACTACCTATAGCTGACGCATATGGTACATGTGTCATATTCTCTATCTCTTCATCAGTCTTGGGACACATAGACTTGGATAGAGAAACTCCATGACACATGGGTAGATGTCCTCTCTTGGACCCATCCATTGAAAACCGTTTCAATATGGTGTCGATGTAGGTTGATTGAGTGAGTCCTATCATTCTCTTAGATCTATCTCTATAGATCTGTATCCCAAGAATGTAGGATGCCTCACCCAAATCCTTCATCGAGAATCTACCTGATAACCATATCTTTGTTGACTGCATCATCCCTACATCATTCCCAATGAGTAGGATGTCATCAACATAAAATACTAAGAATGTCACAGCATCCTTAACTACTTTCTTGTACACGCACGGTTCCTCCGGGTTCTTGATGAAACCAAAATCTTTTATTGTTTCATCAAATTTCTGGTTCCAACTTCTTGATGCTTGTTTTAGACCATAAATTGATCTCTGAAGCTTGCATACCTTATGCTCGCTTCCCATGGATGTGAACCCCTCTGGCTGCTTCATATAGATTTCTTCCTTAATGTCTCCATTAAGAAAAGCAGTCTTCACATCCATTTGCCATATCTCATAGTCATACCATGCAGCTATGGCAATAAGGATTCTTATGGACTTGAACATTGCAACTGGTGAAAAGGTTTCATCATAGTCAACTCCTTGTCTTTGAGTGTAACCTTTCGCCACCAATCGCGCCTTGTAGGTCAATACCTTACCATCAGGCCCAAGCTTTCTCTTGTAGATCTATTTACACCCTATTGGAACAATTCCATCAGGAGGATCTACTAAAGACCAAACTTGGTTTGCATGCATTGAATCCAATTCAGACTGCATAACTTCAAGCCATAAATTTGAATCCGCATCAGAAATTGCTTCCTTGAAGTTTCTTGGATCACATCCAATGTCGGGTTCATCTTGATCCCCTTCAAGAAGAAGACCATATCGAATAGGAGGTCTAGAAGTCCTCTCGGATCTTCTAGGTTCAGGCGTGTCCAGTAATGGTTCCTGAGGCGTAGGATCGTTATTTTGTATTTCGGGTTCTTCTCGAACTTCTTCGAGTTCCATCATCTCGCCTTTCTTATCCAATAAGAACTCCTTCTCCAAGAAGGTGGCATTCCTAGAAACAAACACCTTTGTTTCAGCAGGATAATAGAAATAATATCCGATCGAATTCTTCGGATACCCTACAAAATAACATAAGCTGGATCGACTATCCAACTTATCTCCCACTGTCCGCTTCACGTAAGCAGGACATCTCCAAATCCTCAAGTACGAATACTTAGGAGCTTTGCCATTCCATAACTCGTATGGTGTTTTGTCCACTGCTTTAGTGTGGACGTTGTTCAACAACAATACCGCCGTTTCAAGCGCATAGCCCCAAAACGAAGGTGGAAGCTCAGTGAAGCTCATCATGGATCGAACCATGTCCAACAAAGTTCGATTACGATGCTCCGATACACCATTCAGCTGTGTTGTCATAGGAGGAGTCCACTGAGAGAGAATCCCATTCTCTTTTAGATAGTCCAAAAACTCGGTACTTAAGTATTCTCCACCTCGATCCGATCGAAGTGCTTTAATACTTTTACCTAGCTTGTTTTCTACTTCAGCCTTGAATTCTTTGAACTTTTCAAATGCTTCAGACTTATATTTCATTAAATATAAATACCCATACCTTGAATAATCGTCAGTAAAGGTAATGAAGTAGGTGTGGCCATATTGAGTCCCAACTCTAAATGGTCCACAAACATCTGTATGGATCAAATCCAACAGATTTTGACTACGCTCAGGCTTTCCCTTAAAAGGAGATTTAGTCATTTTCCCTTTTAGACAGGATTCACAAGTAGGTAGAGAGTTAATATCAGACATATCAAACATGCCCTCTCCCACTAGCTTGTTCATCCTCCTTGAGGAAATATGACCTAGTCTAGCGTGCCAAAGGTTTGCCGGGTTTTGACTATCGATTTTCCTTTTGTTTGTTGTCGCCGGTTTATCAATATAATTTATTGGAACGTCTTTTAGTTTTAAGTTGTATAGATCGTTTTCAAGTTGTCCATTTCCAATCAAACATTCATTCTTGTAAATATTGCAAATCTCATTCACAAAATTGCAAGAATAACCATCTCTATCTAGCATAGAAACAGAAATAATGTTTTTAATTAAATCCGGAACAAATAAAACATCTCTTAAAAATAACTTAAAACCGTTCTGCAAAATTAAACAAACATCTCCAATGGCTGTAGCTTCAACTCTGGAACCATTCCCGAGCCTCAGCTGGGTCTCACCCATTCTAAGCCTGCGACTTCTTGTCATCACCTGCAAATCATTGCAAATGTGAGATCCACATCCGGTATCCAATACCCAAGAAGTAGTATTAAGTGAAATGTTTATTTCAATATAGAACATACCCTTTGCAGTTCCCAACTGCTCTAGATATTCCTTGCAGTTGCGCTTCCAATGACCGGGCTTCTTGCAGTAATGGCAAACATCCTTGGATTTTCCATTGTTTGAAGCCTTTGTCTTGTGCTTCTTCTCGGGCTCGACTTTCTTGGGTGGGGCAGAACGTTTCTTGCCCTTCATACTTGGCCCCTTCTTAGCAGAAGATGAGGAGCCCACCAAGAAAGCTGGCTTATCCTTCTTAAGTGTGGATTCATATGTTACAAGCATATTGACCATCTCTTCAAGGGTGGCCTCTATCTTGTTCATATTAAAATTTACCACAAATCCGTCAAACGAAGAAGGAAGAGACAGAAGCAGTAAATCCACGTTGAGTTCATGCTCCAACACCAAATCAAGGGTCGCTAACTTTTGTATGAGCCAAATCACTCGTACCCCATGATCACGGACCGAAGTCCCTTCACGCATGCGACACGTCATTAGCTCCTTAACTGTAGCGAACCTTTCAGCCCTCGATTGAGCCCCAAAAAGTTCCTTGAGTTGAGCGTGAATGTCAGCAGCATTCACGGTGTCCTCAAATCGCCTCTGGAGTTCATCAGACATCGAGGCTTGCATATAGCATTTGGTCTTGATGTCATGGTCCCACCATGCATCAAGTTTGGCCAATTCCTCCGGACTTACGTCAGCTGGTGCTTCCTTCGGAGTTGATTTCTCTAACACGTAGAGCATCTTCTCCGAAGTCAAGACAATCTTCAACTTCCGGAACCATTCCGTATAGTTTGCGCCAGTTAACTTGTTTTGTTCGAGGATCGAGAATAATGGATTACGCGAATTCATTGTATGAAATACTGAAAAGAAAAACAGACATATATCAATGATTGTTTAACAATTTACTAAGACATAAAATAGGCGAAATTTAATTTTATGAATCTCACTCCCACTATTTTAACGATTTCATCACCCTCTAGTGAAAACGGGAAACTTTTTCCTTAGTGAGAACATGGAGTCCAATTGACAAACTTATGGTCCCGAATAATATCAGCCAACCATAATTCTCAAAAGGTAGAGCCCAATTGCTTCCAAAGCAACCCCCATGTATTTACCTCATGTCCAATAAGGGCCCAATAATATGACGCCGTTTAAAGTGACATGTCAAGATGACCCATCAATATTAAGTTGTGATGGACGGTCGCCATGTGGATCCCCCAATAATATGAGCCGATCCCATGGGAGTTCCACCCAACTTACAACATTTGTCGATCCAATGTACAGCTTTCCGACGGACGGGCCCCCCCAATAATATGAGCCGGACCGTATCCGCGGGTAGCATCACATACATTGACCGTTAATGGAAGGTAGGAATATTTAAACAAATTTAAATTTCCTTTATTTATCTTGATATCAATTTTAAATCATATTTAAAATGAGAGATTTTTAATTATAAAATATTTGTCTCATCATATTCAATTTATTGCATGTTTGCCGGATTCACGCAATTATGTCTAAACATGCATACAATCATAATATCATATATTATATAGGATGATCGATTCCATTTCTAATTGACCCGTGGTTGCCAATCACGAGTCTTAGTCCAATCCTAGGTAATATGCAGTATGCAATGCAATCCTATTACATGTGCTTCCAATTTACATTTCTTCTGTCTTTATTGTCTGCTGGGCCCACCATCTTCAAATCTTGATCTCCCACTAAATCTAATGTATTTACAATAAATAACAATGACAAGTAGGGGATACATTTTTAGGGGTGGGAACGGGCCATAAACCAAGCCCACTTTTATTACATATGACATTCATACTGGGCCATAAACCAGGCCCATTAATAAAACCAACAACAATAAAAACAAATGTAAATTCCTAACATACACCTACAAAATTGGTCATGACAATCGATCATCCTTATCCAATAACTTTTAATTCAAAATTAATTTATTGGATAACATGCAGTGGCAATTCAAATTTAAACAAGATAAAATCATATTTTACATATAAAATCTCATTTCACATATAAAATCATATTTTATCTCTTTATCAAATAAAATCATATTTTATCTACAAAATCCAATTTTATAGATAAAATCATATTTTACTTAATATATCATAAGATCAAATCTTATCATCAATTGTACCAAAATAATTGATTTCAAAATTCAATTTAAGGATAAAATATTAAAATTTTCCAAAAATTCAAATTTATCCAAAAATCAATTTTAAAATTTACGGACTCGAACAATTCGATCCGAAATCTCGTGAACCAATCAAAAACAATTTTTGACCGGACCAAAAATAAAATTTTAACACATTAAAATTAATTTTAAATAAAAATTTAATTTTTCCCGCGGGCCGCCCGGGACACTCCCGGGCCGGCCCGCACCCGTGGGCGCGGGCCGGGGCAGCCCGGCTGCCCCTTTAGGGCAGCAACAGTTGCTGCCCTGCGCAGCGCACAGCGCTGCGCTGGGCAGCGCCGAGCGCTGCCCTGGAGGCGCTGAGCGCCGCCCCTTGGCGACGCCGTGCGCCGCCGTGGGCGACGCCGTGGGCGACGCCGTGCGCCCCCTTTGGGCGGCGCCGTGCGCCGCCCGGGGCAGCAACAATTGCTGCCCCACCGGGCAGCGATCCAATCGCTGCCCGGGTTTTGCCCCGGAAAAATTTTTATTTAAAAATATTTATTTTGTTTCAAAAACCGAGACTCAAAAAATTTTTGTACAATCGATTAATTTAATCGTTTGATCTGAGCAACCTGGCTCTGATACCACTGTTGGAAAACTGGCGTTCAGATCAATCACGATTGATACCCGGTGCAGCGGAAGTTTAAAATTTTTAGTATGGAACAATTCCATAGTGTGGGTATCAACCATATGATTAAATTATTTGTGTGTGTAAAATTAAATAACTATTATTAAATTTTACCTTCAATCTCGAAACGAGATTATTGGACACCACACAGATTTCTCTGCGCTTCTTGTATCTCCATGGAACTGATGAACAAGCTTTCCTTCAATCAGGTCCACGAATAGAGGTTTAATCCCTCTGATAGATTGCACTAGAAAATCTATCAGAAGTTTTCTGCGAAGAGAATAACGAATTTGATTCGCTAATCCTGTCTGCAATTCAAAATCACAGACCGGAAAATCTCTGACAGAGAGAGGGAGGGGCGGCCGAATTTCTAGAGAGAGCTAGGGGTTTTTTTTTTCGAAAACTGTCTCTCAAAATTATGACCAACTATCTGTAATTTCTGTACTGCAATAACTTATTTATAATGCAGGCCACTAACATCTTAGGGCCCATTAGTCATAAGTTGAGGCCCGACAAGCAAAGCCCGCATGTTCAGAAATTAATATAAAATTCATCGTGACTCCGATTGATAAACCGATTTTACCAATGTGCACAGAAACCATTTCTGCACATTTTAAAGTCAAGATAAATTTTCCTGAATCCGAATTCAGTGGTTTCCAAAAATGTACATCCCTATGTCATTTTAGGAAATCCTACTCCCTTACTCTTATTTAAGAAGTCCAACTTCTTTATTCATTAAATTTAACTCTTTAAATTTAACTATCTCAACGGGGATTAAAACTCCATTACACTGTGTGACCCTCAATGGTTCAGGGATACAGCTAGCCGTGGGCTCACAACTCCTTGTGACTCGGAACAATGATTTCCGACTTGCCCAACGAATCATGGTAAAGCGCCTAGCAACATCGCCCCATGATTCCCTAGGTATCACTGATAGTGCCTACAAGAACCAGTAGATTTTGGTTAGCGTACAGTACGGTCCCTTCATCCAAATATCCCGATCAAATCAACAACCATTGGTATATCGAGAGTCGCTCAAGATTCGATAACTATGCAATACATCTTGAAGATCAAATTAGTGACATCGCATGTGCTACTAAGAAACCATTTCTTAAATCACATCAAGTACTCTGGCCAGAGATTCGTCACACTAATATCTCCTCAGATCGCATAGGATATCCACACTCGCAAGTATGTGGTGAATCCTTGACAACAATGCATCGACTCCTATATGTGTTGTAACTGTACCCAATCCCGACACCTGATGACCCCATAGAGTCGGTAAACGAGTCAAAGCACAGTACTAGCATATAGAGTCTCCATGATGTTTCAAGTAGTAAGGACTAATGGTGTACAACCAAAACCGCGGACTTTATCCACTCGATAAGTGATAACCACTTGGAAAGTCCGGATAGGGTAGTTCGATTATTCATCCTATGAATATCCATTTGCATGCTTCGAACATCTCCATGTTCCCTACCAATGAAACGTGGTACTCCGCATCGCAAATGCTAGTCTCAAACTCGAGCGATCCTTATCCTTATTATCGGACGGCTCAATTGACTAGGAACAGTTTAGAATATACAGTGACTATAAGATGTATTTCATGATAGACATCCCCATGTTCTACCACATCTTACATACACTATAGTATATTCAAGGTCTTTATCAAAACAACAATAGTATATCACAATATAACAATATGAAGTAATATAAAGTCATTGCCATTAATAAAAGTGTAAATAATATTAAACAAAAGATTGTTTATACAAAGAGTCATCAAAGCCCATAGCCACAAGTTGGCTCACTGGGCACCCACTCTTTCAATATGTTCTTATCGGTGACTCTGAAAAGCTTTACTTTTTATTGTATTTATTGAGATTTGAGGCATATCTTATGTCCCAACGGAGGGTTTTTTTCTGACACCAATCTGGATGACTCTCTTTCTGAAAAATTTTGCTCAAAGGTCAAATTTCTTTTTGGCACAAACCTACAGTGCGTGTGCCAGCTGCCTGAAAGTTATCTACAGACATATTATGGGCATATTTTTTCTCAGTCCTCGGCTTTATATATTCTTGAGAAATGTGTATTTGAAAATATACCTGAAGGCAAGCCAAACCAATGGTAAGAAGTTATTGCAAAGACATTTATTTCAATCAATAGCAGAATTTTACAATGGTATCTCTATTTGTCACCAATTTGCTCTAAAAATTTGAATTGTATGCATAGATTGGGACAGAAACTGCCTGTTTCCTCTTTGTATATAGGAACTTTTTTTCTTATGTCTTGGTTTTTGAGCAAGTTTGTTCAATTGCTTAGAGCCGACAGTCGTAATGATCTGTTTGGAATATTACCTCTGTATAGTCTACTATGGTTTTGTATAAATATGACTTTATATATTGTTTTATTTGACATATTTATTATTTTGTTTTAACATTTGTTGCTTTTAATTAAGTACGTGTGTGTGTGTATGTACCCTCTAGTGTTTCGAGCGTATGAAAATACTAATTTTGTTGACACGCTGTGGTACGTCGGATCTCCTTCCTATTCTATAATCAATAACCACCAGCGTACTCGCACTTTATATATCTTGAATAAGAACAGTCCTAATCGAAGTTGAGCAATCTAACTCACTCAAGGGACGGGAAGGGGTGCACATATGGTTCAAAAGGGATACAATTTTACCCTACCGTTAATCTCCCTTATACTAAATCAGATTTCATCCATTCTGTAATGCTCAGGTCGGAAAGAATTGATCAGGGTTCTTTGAATGTGGATACGGTGGATGACCCGGAGGAGGTTGCCAAAATGGATGAAATGTGGGTGATTTTGTATTTACTCTCTTTTATTTATACTTCCTGAAAGTGGCTCTTTTTGTGCGTTTACTTCTTGTTGTGTAGGAAATTAGCTTGTGAAAAGAAAGGTTGGTTGAATAATTTAATCAGTTCTTCAGATCGAAGAAGGATTTGGGAGGGAGCATGTTTTGCTTGACTGGAATAAAATTGCGGAAAAGCAGGGCAAGTTCCCTTTGCTTGTAATTTCCTGCTCATTTTCTTTTATCCTGAATCATTTCATTTTTCTGAGGAATATCACGTGGTGTGGAATTACTAGCTTTTTGTGTGTGGCTAAATTGTTAATTTGAGAATGTTCCACGTTGAAATTGTTTTGTGGCATGACTAGGAATCTTATGTGCCTGGACATATTTCTTCAAACTAAATACAATATATTTTACTTAGTTTATAAGAAACTAACACGTTCTACGGTATCTAATTAAGTTGTGACTTGTGAGATTTTCAATTACCCTATATATATTTATAAGAAATATTGGACATTAAGGCTAACATTTTCTCTGAATCGCAACACTGGTTTTGGTTAATTTAGACAGTGCATGTCTTATACTTATGTTTGTTTATATTTCTTCTTATTGTCTGTAATTTAAGTCAGACAGCGTGATTATTACGTGTTGCCATCCTCAAATTCTACCTTTTCATGTTATGGTTATTAGAATGCAGAGGGGAGCAGGTGCACTTGATGAATCCTAAATAGCAATAGCATTATATCGACTGGTCGAGTGGATGTTTAAATTTTACTATGCATTTCGAACCGTATTTTTTGTCGTCGTATCACTCAAACTGATTGAAAGTTGAAACATAGAGTAAAATTGATTTGATCCTTTTGGAGTTGTTCATGTGCAACTGTTGAAGATTGATATTTTATAATATATTTTTATTGAATTTTAAGATTCCTTTCTATCTGTGAACTATTGTGTTCGATTAGTTTTTCAGTATGTATTCCTGTTTCTATCTATATACTACTGTATTCTGTTGCAATCAATTTGCTAGGTTATTTTGAATATTCCAACTTGAGTGTGTGTGAACTTTGTGCATATTCAACTAATAAAAATTGAACGGAGGGTGCCTGAGTATGGTTGGACCACTCAGAAGGTTTTCCACTGCATGAATTTTATTGTGAATGGAGGTAGTATTAAAACAAATTACTCGATTTTCTTGTGTTCATATTTCATTATATTAATCACAAGCTACAAATTGCAGCCCGTGCTGTTTCATTTGGATTTCACAAGCTAGTTTTTTTGTTGCATCCCAAGGTAAGATTCTCTATATCTACTATAAATGTACTTCTTAACTGATTCCCACCACATTTTCTTCAAATTTTCTTTTCCTTGAATTATTTTAGTCCAAGAGGTTGGAATTCCTATGATTCTATAAATGGTATACCATATACAGACAATAGTTCCAACATTTTCTATTAGTGTCCATTGTTGGTTGCTTTCTGCCTTGATGATGGTGTTCTTGATGCATCGGGTTCATTCATACAACAAGCGCTTTTAGCATGATATTATTTGTGACACCTTTTTAGCGGCTTGATAATTCTATGGACTGCAAATTTTTTGTTGGGATTACGGAGGAAATAGAGGAGAGCTTCATCTTACATACAAGTTGCGGTGTCACTGCCTTATAGAATTGTTTGGTCTGGATAAAAGGTCCAATATAGCTAGTCCAATTACTATGTTTTTTTTCATGTGGCAGCATGTGTCATGCCTCTCCACGTGAACATGAGATTAATACCTATGACAATTTGTGAATTTACTTTGCATTTTTAGGCCTTGAAGTTACTGGACACTTGTCATGATCGATTCTTAATCGATGAAATGTGTATTTATATATGTTTTTTGTCAGGCTTTCACTTTGGTACTGTTGGATCTTCCTGGCCTTCTGTTCTTCTCCACATACATGATTCTTGTCCTTTTTTGGTCAGAGATTTATCATCAGGTAATACTCGTGAACACAATAATTACATGGAATAACTTTCCTTGTCTTGACTGGTGTGTCAAATATTTTTTAGCTTGATTTTACATGAAGAATTGACTAACAATTCAATTGTTGTTCTTGGTCAGGCTAGAAGTTTGCCAACAGATAAACTGAGAGTTTTCTATATTTCGAGTAATTGCGCAATTTACTTTATACAGGTGACTTCCACATACTTTTTTGGGACATACATTGTGAATCACTACTAGCTCTTGGGTTTTAGCCGTGTGTGCATTTGTTTTGATTTATGGTGATTGTTACCATCTTCTCATCCAGTATTCTATTATGCGTCTATTTCTATAGAATGCCCATAAGATAATATGGGGGTTATGATGAATCCTACCTTTATATTAAAGCAAGCAAATTACGAAGGAAAATTTGGATCTATTGCCCAATTTTACTTCTTCCTTAATTGCCTCATATATTAGCATTTTCTTCCACATGTTAAGCTAGCTCTATAAATACCTGTGATCTCAACACGTATGTTTACATATAAATATATATAACACACTTGAAAATTTGTGGATTTGGATTGATTCATTAGGATAACTGATCCAGAACTTTATGAAGAATAGAGCTAGTCAGTTTAAAATATTTGGGGTAAATCAAGAATGAGTCTCATCGCGAGGGTTCAAATGGTAATCCGTTGTATGTGTACGTAAACTTTTCTGAATCTGGATTTAAAGGAATGCTATAATTATTTCTTCTATATGGATTAAATATACAGCTTTCGAAGTTGAAATTAAGCCTTAGACTGTGGCTATGAATAATTATTTTTTCATTACTGAACTTTTTATCTCTACTACTGTTTTATTGTATTCTGTGTTGAATGCTAGTCTGAAACTTCAGACTTGCAGTTTCAGGTTCAAACTATTAGACAAAGTTATCTCTCAAAACGTTCGTCAAGCCTGAGAGGTGATTAATTGGAAAAGAAGGTTTCTTGAAATGATGCGGGGCTGGAGCTTTTGGATGATGAGGAGCACATTTTCAGTATGCGGATTATGTATTTGTTTTCATTTTACTTTTCTTTTTTGATGTTTGATTTATTGTGACATTCATAACCATGACTTTGAAATGTTATTCTTGTTTGCTGCTATTGTTCAGCACATTTCCAGTCCTCCAAATGGATTTAGCATTCTGAGAGTTGGTATGATCGCCGACTCCGGTTTGAGGCAGAAAGCATAGCGCAAATGGCCGAGATGAACATGAAAAATTCGATTATTTGTTATATTTGAATGATTTTTGTTATATTTGAATGATTTATAATATTGAAATATTGTATATTATATTTAATTTTCAAAAACTTTGAATATTGAGTGATAATATTGAAAATTTGTGAATTATATTTTTTTTTGTTTTTTATTTGAGAAAAGACAACGCTTTTTAAACGTTGTCGTAGGTAGAAAAAGCGTTGTCGTTACTAAAAAAGACAACGCTTAAAAATCTTTTGAACTACGACAACGCTTTTTTGTGACAAAGACAACGCGGAAAAAGCGTTGTAGTTTTTAGATACGACAATGCTTTAAAAAGCGTTGTCTTTTCCAAAAAAGACAACGCTTTTTTTGCGTTGTCTTTGAGCGTGATCTTTTACAACACTGGCTACGACAACGCTTTTTCGGGGACATTAACAACGCGGAAAAAGCGTTGTCTTTGGCCGTTTTTCTTGTAGTGAGACATCTTTTTAGCGGTATAGCACACTCGAGACAGTTGGTTCTTGAGTTTTCCTTAAAATCACATACTTGCATCAATACTTGTTCTAGAATGAGGGACTTGTATTTTGTTGTTTGAGATTTTGTTATATGGTTTAAATGTTTTATGCTTTTCTTATGCATTCATCTTGAGCCAAACCTTTGATTTCAGTGGGCAGAACGGCCCTTTTTGTTTAGACGTTTTTGGGGGCTATACTGCGAGTATCCTGGGTTGTAGAAGTTCACCTAGTGTCAGCATACTCCTTATAGTCGCACCAAAGTCTGGGGGTATGAGATACGTGGCACCACCTCGATTGTGACAGTCGGTGAGTCGTTACGTGATCTCATTCTCGGGATCCCAAAAGCATAACAGCAATCCCTTGTTTGTCAGAATTGATATCCTGATTTTAAAGACATGCATTTCATTTGTCTTAGCATTGTAGGTGTTGTCTGGATAACATGTTGTTGCTATATTACTTGTATTGCATGTTATGTTGTTTTTACTAGGAATATCTTTCTCACCGGAGTTATCCGGCTGTTGCTTTGTTTTGTATGTGTACTTGGCAAAAGGTGGGGAAGGATCGAGTCAGCAAAGACTTGGTTAGCATCAAGAGTGAGATATAGAAGTGGGACTCGGTTCAGAAGTCGTTTGAGCATGTCAATCTAGTTTACGTTAGAACATGTTTAGAATCGAACTTCGTTGTTTTGTTGTATTGAATATGCGAGTATTGAGGTTTGTATGTTGTTGTTGCATGCTTATTATACCTCATTATGTATTGAATGGATATTGTAGTTGAGGTTGGCATGTTATTTTCTGGAAATTCTTGTTCAGAGTTGGTCGCTCGATCGGTAGAGTTTAACCAATCGAGCGAGGAAGCTGCAGCCTTGTTCTTTATTTTGTAAAAAGATTGCCCACTCGATCGGTTGAACTCTACCGATCGAGCGGTGCTGGTGATTTCAGCGGGGCAGAAAGTTTTGAAAACTTGCTCGCTCGATCGGTTGAGTTCTACCGATCGAGCGAGGCACTATTCTTTTAAAAAAAAATTATTTGCATTTAGTCTTGGATCTTGTATGCTTTATTATTGTTTAATCCGAGATTATATTTTTAGAACCGAGGTCTCATACTTTTACCATGATTCGATGGGTCCAATCAGAAATAAATTCTGACATTCTTATGATCATGGTGTTGAAGCATAGAATGGGCAAATAAGGGTAAGCTCGTATAAAGGACAATGTCCTGAATCACAAAGAGTTGCGAACCCATAGCTAGCTGTATCCCTGAACCATTGATGTAGTGACCCGCCTGGATAACCTACTAACCAGCAGTCTTAAGCATGCTATTAGCTTAATATAAAAACATTAATTATTAAAAATTAACAGAGTTTATTGCGGAAACATAAAAACCTATTAATTACAAGATAAATCGACAGAATAAAACCGGTATGACAAACCCAAGTGTTTTTCACCAAAAATATATACAACTAAAACTATTTGTAGCATATAACTCCTGGCATCTACAGAACCTGCAACTAACCCTGCTTTGATCTACCTGCTCTGTCCAACTTGAGACCTGCCCCATAGAATGGGGTATCCAAGATAATACCAAGAACGTGAGTGACTAACGCCTAGTACGTAAATATGAGTATACAAAACTTAATATTATGCATGCAGTGTGAGATGACTGGGTGACTGGTCAACTACCAAGTCCTGCTCAGACTAGGCGCCAATGAGTATGTAGCACCATCTGAGACTCCAACCACTGGGTTGCTCAAACACTCGTCTAGATCACCATAGTATCAGTCTCTGCTCCGTGCAGTAACTCCCGATGTCAAACATTATAATCAAGTGTAGGTCTGAGAGATCCTACGAGAAAGGCTATCTCGAAAGAGATACAGCTCAACGTGTGAAACTCGAATTGACAGCATGGAGACACATATGTGCAGTTTGGGGGCTATGATAAAATATATGGAAACACAGATTGGGCAGCTTGCACATGCGTTGAAGGATCAAAATCGAGGACAGTTTCCCAGCAATACTGAAGTGAACCCAAAAGAGCAGTGCAAAGCAGTGGAGTTAAGAAGTGGTAAGAAGTTAGAGGCTGACGAACATAGAAAAACCAAGGAAGTTGAAGAACCAGTGGTTGAAGAAATCGTGGTTGAAGAACCCAAGAAAGAATCTGAAGCAAAACCGATGTATAAGCCACAACTTCCTTATCCTCAGCGATTCAAGAAGAAGGCACTTGATGAACAATTCTCCAAGTTCCTAGACATCTTCAAGAAGATACATATCAATATTCCATTTGCAGATGCCTTGGAACAAATGCCTAACTATGCAAAGTTCATCAAAGATGTAATGTCCAAGAAGAGGAGACTACAAGACAATGAAGTGGTAAATCTGACAGAAGAGTGTAGCGCAATCCTGCAGAAAAAGTTGCCACAAAAGCTTAAGGATCCAGGGAGTTTTACTATCCCTTGTTTTATTGGTGGTTCTAAGGTAAATCGAGCTTTATGTGATTTAGGAGCAAGTATTAATTTGATGCCTTTTTTTGTATACAGGACTTTGGAGCTCGGAGAAGTCAGGGCGACCACCATCACATTACAACTGGCTAATCAAAGTATTACATATCCACGGGGTATTGTGGAGGATGTTTTGGTGAAGGTCAACAAGTTTATATTTCCAGCAGACTTCGTGATTTTAGACATGGATGAAGATGAAGAAACTCTTTGATCTTTGGGAGACCTTTTCTAGCTACTGCACGCGTACTGATCGATGTCCACAAGGGAGAGCTCACACTCCGAGTTGGTGGTGAAGCTGTGATTTTTAATATTTATCACACCATGAGGGGACCAAACGAGGTAAGTACATGTAAAAGTATTGAAATTGTTGATTCTCATAATTCTTTTTCATGTGCAGGAATTACTGATCCACTCGAAAGATGTTTAGTGGCAGATGAGGTATTTGATAAGGACGAGGATTGGGAGCTACATGAACAAAAATCATTCCTTCAGCGCTCCGAAAGAAAAAATGGTGAGTACTAAGGAATCTGAAGCATTGGAAAATAGTGCACCAGAGGTATCCACTGAAACTCATGATCTGAAAGAATTTCCTGCGCATTTATGCTATGAATTCCTTGGTGAAAATTCTACTTGTCCTGTTATTATTTCTGCTCACCTATCTGCTTTAGAAAAAGATAAGTTGTTGAGAGTATTAAGAAATTTTAAAACTACTTTAGGATGGTCAATTTCTGATATTAAGGGTATTAGTCCAACAATATGCATGCATAAAATTTTGATGGAAGAGTCTTATACTCCTTATGTTGATCATCAGAGGCGGTTGAACCCTGCCATGAAAGAAGTAGTTAAGAAAGAGGTTTTAAAGTTGTTGAATGCGGGAGTGATTTATGCTATTTCTGACAGTAGTTGGGTATCTCCTGTTCAAGTGGTACCTAAGAAAGGTGGGATTACTGTGGTTAAAAACGAAAATAATGAGTTAATCTCCACACGTACAATAACTGGCTGGCGAGTATGTATAGATTATAGAAAGTTGAACAAAGCTACTCGTAAGGATCATTTTCCACTTCCTTTCATTGATCAAATGCTTGATAGACTTGCTGGTTATTGATATTACTGCTTCTTAGGTGGGTATTCAGGTTATAATCAAATTGCTATCGCACCGGAGGATCAGAAAAAGACTTCTTTTACGTGTCTCTATGGCATGTTTGCTTTCGGGAGGATGCCGTTTGGACTGTGTAATGCACCTGCAACTTTTCAGCGGTGTATGATGGCGATTTTTGCAGATATGGTGGAAGAAATGATGGAAGTTTTTATGGATGACTTTTCCGTTTTTGGTTCCTCTTTTGATCATTGCTTGCATAATCTGTCTCTTGTTTTGCAGAGGTGCCAGGAAAAGAATTTAGTGCTAAATTGGGAAACATTTCACTTTATGGTTCAAGAGGGCATTGTCCTTGGACATAAAGTGTCATCAAATGAGTTAGAGGTGGATCGAGCCAAAGTGGTTGCCATTGAGAAGCTTCCACCTCCAAAGAATATCAAAGGCATCCAAAGTTTTTTAGGCCATGCAGGGTTTTATCGGCGATTCATCAAGGATTTCTCTAAAATTACAAAACCCCTGTGTAATTTGCTTGAAAAAGATTCTACATTTATGTTTGATGATAATTGTTTGCAGGCCTTCGAGAAGATCAAGACGACGTTGATCACAACACCCATCATGATTGTGCCGGATTGGATGGAGCCCTTTGAACTTATGTGCGATGCTAGTGACTATGCAGTCGGTGCTGTATTAGGCCAGAGGAGAGATAAGATGTTTCGAGCCATATATTATGCCAGTCGCACCATGGATGCCGCGCAGCAAAACTACACTACTACAGAAAAAGAGATGCTTGCAGTAGTTTTTGCTTTTGATAAATTTCGTCCATATTTAATTGGTACTAAAGTAGTTGTTTATACTGACCATGCAGCGATTCGCTACTTGTTTTCCAAAAAGGATGTCAATCCACGCTTGATAAGGTGGATTCTACTGTTACAGGAGTTTGATTTTGAGATCAAGGATAAGAAGGGTAGTAAAAATCAAGTTGCTGATCACTTGTCGAGATTGGAGCTAGAAGATGTTAAAGAGGAGGAAAGCATAAAGGAATTATTTTTGAATGAACAGATCTTTGAGGTAAGTTCCTCTACTCCATGGTTTGCTGATATTGCTAATTTTTGTCTTGTGGTGCTATGCCTCCAGAATTGAACCGACATCAGAAAAAAAAAATTTCCATGACGTTAAGTTCTACTTGTGGGATGATCCCTATGTTTTCAAATGTTGTGCCGATCAAGTGATTAGGAGATGTGTGGCGGGACATGACGCACATGAAATTCTGGAACAATGTCATTCAGCACCATATGGAGGACATTTTGGAGCAACCCGGACTGCTGCTAAGGTATTACAATCTGGTTTTTATTGGCCTACATTGTTTAGAGATAGTGATACCTTAGTGAAATCATGTGATAAGTGTCAAAGAACGGGAAATCTTTCTAGAAAGCATGAATTACCCCTCACAAATATTTTAGAAATGGAATTGTTTGATGTGTGGGGTATTGATTTTATGGGTCCCTTTCCCCCTTCTTTCGGGTACACTTATATTTTATTAGCAGTTGATTATGTTTCGAAATGGGTGGAAGCCATTGTCACCTCTACTAATGACGCTCGTATTGTAGTAAAGTTTTTGCAAAAGAATATTTTTACGAGATTTGGAACTCCACGAGCAATAATCAGTGATGAAGGTACGCATTTTTGCAATAAGATTTTTAATACCTTGCTCACTAAGTATGGTGTTAGGCATAAGGTGGCGTGTGCATACCATCCTCAAACCAATGGCCAGGCGGAGATCTCTAACCGGGAAATCAAACTAATCTTGGAGAAAACTGTTAAGACAAATCGCAAAGATTGGGCGATAAAGCTTGATGACGCTATTTGGGCCTACCGCACTGCCTTCAAAACACCTATTGGGATGTCTCCCTACAGGCTGGTTTTTGGTAAGGCATGTCATTACCTTTGGAGTTGGAGCACAAGGCGTTTTGGGCTGTCAAGAAGCTAAACATGGATCTCGAAGCATCCGGGGAGTTGTAGAAACTACAGTTGAATGAATTGGACGAATTTCGAAATGAAGCATATGAGAATGCCAAGATATACAAAGAGCAAACAAAGAAGTGACATGATAAAAACATTGTGCATAGGGAATTCGAAACGGGTCAGAAAGTTTTGTTATTTAACTCTCGTTTGAAATTATTTCCAGGGAAGTTGAAATCGCGATGGTCCGGGCCGTTTCTCGTGGAGACCGTTTATCCACATGGTGCCATTGAATTGCGATGTATAGATGGAAGAACTTTCAAGGTTAATGGGCAGAGAGTCAAGCAGTACTTTGGCAACGAAGTACCACCCGCATCCAGCGCATTGCTTGATGATCCCAACTAAAGACTGGTTCAAGTCGGGCTGATGACTTTAAACCAAGCACTCTTTGGGATGCAACCCAAACTTTTTAGTTTATGTCTTTAATTTTCTTTATTTTTTCGTTTTATTTTTGTTTTTTAGTTTTTACTTATATTTTGATATGCTTTGGAAGTAATTTGGATAATTTTCTTTGATTTTTGTCAGGATATTGGAGCTCAGTTCGAACTTGAGGCGCGCCCGCCCCACCTACAGGCGCGCCCGCGCCACTACTGGAGCCATCACAAGTAAATTTTTCAAAAGGGAGGCGCGCCCGCGCCGCTCTAAAGCTGCCTTTGAATATTTTCTCGAGCCTAAGGCGCGCCCGCCCCGAGTGCATCACTATTGTCCTTGAACTGAAGGCGCGGGTGCCCCTATACCTTGCGCGCCCGCCCCACCCCTACACAAATAAAATCGCACACAGCCGAAGAGGAGGCGCGCCTGCCCCGCCTACTTTATTCCATATATCCGACTCCTTACCTTCTTTTCTTTCCTCACTTTTTCCCTAATTCTCCTACACACCTCCATCCTCACGCCGCTTTCCCTTCTCCTACTGCAATAATTGGCTATTCTATCTCACAATCTCCAACATACACCATCTAATTTCTTTGCTCATCATCTTTTCAAAGCAGGTCGGTCTCACCACATTGACAAGGGGCGCGCCTCGCTTCCAGTTGTTGTGAGTTCTAAAAAGGGGAAATGGTTGCTTATCTACTCTTGTCGGACTCGTTTGGAGTAAGTTCGTTCTTCTTGTGATCATAACTTGATTTGGGTGGATCATATTCAGCAATTAAGTCTATTGCGGTGTGTGCATATTGAAGTCTTGTGTGATTAATCAATCTGTGGAGGGTGGATTCTATTGGATTATATTTGAAGCTATCATTGTTGTTTGTTAATTGTGGAGTCTATTCAAGTTTGGGGGAGTTGTGGTTGTTGCAATTTGGTTCATTGTTGTGGTTCAGTTGTTTGCATTCTAAGTGTTTGAATAATGGCACCAAAAAAGAAGCTAAAATCTGTTGCATCATCTTCTACTGCCGCTCCGGAGCCTGAACCGGAGCGTTTTTGGAATGAGATTGCAGAAGAGAATTATCAATGATGTCTAGGGAAAACGATACTACCCGAGCGTGGTTTTGATACGACCACCGGATTTGGGAATGATGAGTTTATGAGTCCTATAGGCCGGGCTGTCTCTGGTCGTCAATGGCTAAAATTTGCTCAGCCACCACATGATGCAGTTGTCCCATTAGTTCGTGAATTTTATGCGAACTTGAAAGTAAAACACATGCAGCTTAAAGTGCTTGTCCGCGGGAAGTTGGTGCCTTTTGATGCTCACACGATTAACACTATGTACAATCTCCCGCCAGTGTTTCAAGATGAGTACGCGGAATACAGAGCTAATGAAGTAGATTACACGGCGATTCTGAGCCGTATATGTATTTCGGGCGCGGAATGGAGAATGGGCCGTGATCACTTGCCTTCCGAATTGAAGAAGACCGAACTGATTCCTGATGCTAAGCTGTGGTATAATTTTGTGTGTGGTAGGCTTAAACCAACTGACCATGAGAATGCGGTGACTCGCAAATGCGCTATTCTTGTTTACTATATTTTGGAGGGCAAAGCTATTGATATGGGATAGATTTGCCAAGCAACGATTCAAGGTGCGGCGGCAGGTAAGATGACTGGCGGGTTTGCATTGCCGGCACTTATCACTGACCTTTGTGAAGAGGCGGGAGTAGAGTGGAGCCAGAATGAAGAATTGCTGAAAGCTACTACTCCTATTGTTTGTCACGCTCCATTTCGTATGGTGTCGACTTCTGAGCAAAGAACGCGCGCTGAGAGGCGAGATTTTAATGAGAGAGCAGCTGCACGACGAGGCCCTGCCACTCAACCTCAGGCCCCACCTGTTGCGCCCGACCGTGTTGCTATTCTGGAGGACGAATTGCGATTGCACCGTCAACAGTTTCGGACATTTCAGCAGACTACTGGTGTCTTTATGGACTACACAATGGATTTACAGATGCTTTGCGACATCAGTTTCCACAGGCTGCTAGTTCGGCTCACCCATTCCCTCCGTATCCACAGTGGCCACCCACTTTTGGCCCTTCCGATCCTGCTCACGATGATGCTGCTGGTGATGGCAACGACCACTGACGGTCGTTGTTTGTGGTACATGTCCTTTATGCTTTCTTGTTTTAATTCATTGAGGACAATGAATGTACTAAGTTTGGGGGGATTGTGTCCTTTTTGACATTTTCTGTTTTTGCTTTTGCTTTTGCTTTTGTTCTGTTTTGTGTTTTCTTTTAGTTGTTGATTCTTAGGAGTTGTGTTATGTTGGTATGTGGCTGAATTTGAGAAAATTATGTAGTTGTGGTTTTAGGTGAATGCTGTTGAGAAGTCATAATGAAATGGATTGATGGCCAATGGTGTTAACTTTTTGTTTTGTAACTGAAATCCATGAATACCTGCCTAGCTGACAAAATTTTGAAATAAACGGAACCAAGTGAACAATTGAACTCCTATACACTCTGGGATTTTTCTTGAATCTGAATCTTGAGACAGACAAACATAAAAATGATTGAGGCATTGTTTGGACTTTTTGGGCCTGAATTTTATTGAATCAATGTATCCTTAGTTGCCCAGTTGAGCCTACACGTTTATTAGTACATTGAGGTACGGAAAAATCTGAATTGTTGTGAAAATCATCTTTTACTGCTGATGATTAGTCTTTTCTGCACTGATTGGAATTTGTATGACTTAATTGTGGATTGAGACTTGTCTAGAACTATTTCGGACATCCCTCGAGGCGAAATACGGGCATAACTGTGATTAGAAATGATTTAGGCAATTTTTCTGAAATCGTTTGAGCCTTTCAAGCTACCCAGTAATGCATGAATCCCTAGTACCTTGCTTGAGCTTTATTGAAAATCGAATGGCATGCGTGTAAACGTGTGATAAACCCCCATTCGTCATTGTTTCAAGGTCCTACATTGACTACCTGATCAGCCTATACACTATTTTCTACCTTTAAGGGAGTAATTTGAATACTAATATGTTATATGATCCTAATTTTATTTGTGAAAATGGAATGGTGTGGTGGATGCATTGAAAAGAGAAAATGAAAAAGGTAGTAAAAAAAATGTGGTTGAAAAGTTGTGAAAAAAAAAGGAAAAAAATTGTTGGTATAAAAAAGAGAAGAATGAAGAAGTTGAAAAACAAAAATCAATGAAGTGAATTGAATTAGAAGTGAATTTGTGAATGAAAAAGGAGTTGAAATTAGAGCATGCATCAAATTACTCCTTATTTTGAATTCTTAACCCTTTATTTGTAGCCATGAGCCAGGCCTGACATTATAAGCTGATTAAGTCCTATTGACCGAGTCACAATTGCCCAATATACTAGTGGAGAGGGGTTGAAAGAATTTAGCCTATGGATTGTTGATTGAAACTTTTAATGATTATGAATTCTTGATCGAAACACGCACACACTATTATTCATTGCATTACCCTAATTGTGAGTGTTTTTGATGATACCTCCTTGAATTTGATCCTGTGCTACCATAAAAGTCCTCATGATTTGTGAATGTTTGAATTGATTTAAGAGAAGAGTATTTTGAACTGTGAGTTGCGGGGTTTCTGAGTTTATGAGGTTGAATTATTTTTCTGGCTAACTTATTTTTCAAGTGTTAGTAGGTTAGATATGATTGGATTTAAATTTTTTTGAAATTCCAAACTGAGGTCAATAATCCATAGTAATTCTTGATAGTTATCGTTCTTGCATTTGAGTGGAGTTTGTGTTAGTTTTGCTCAAGACGAGCAAAAGATCAAGTTTGGGGGAATTTGATAAGTGCATTTTATGCACTTAATTTGTATATGGCTTTACTTGACTTTTGGAATTTATTGGTAGATATTGCGTGAAATTGTTGTTGTTTTTGTGTTTGTAGGAAGTTATGGACTTTGATGAGAATTTAAAGGAATTGAGCCTAAAAGATGGAAGTTAAAGGAAGAATCAAGATTGAAAAAAGAGAAGAAAAAGGCCAACTTTGAAGTGAAGGCGCGCCCGCGCTGAATGAGGGGCGCCCGCGCTGTCATTGAGGATTTTAAGAGGAGAAGCCGAGCAGAAGGCGCGCCCGCGCTGCCGAAGGATTTTTTGAGCGAAGTGGAGGCGCGCCCGCACCGCTGAAGAAGGTATTGAAGAGTGTAGTTGCAAACTTAAGGCGCGCCTGCCCTGTTCCCTACGCGCCCGCGCCATCGTCTGTGAGGAGATTTAGAGTCCAAGTATTTATGGAAACTTTGGGGTTTTCTTGGGATTATTTTTGGACGATTCTTAGGTCATATAAAAGGAATTTTTCTGAGTCATAGAGCCATCTATCAGCCGCCAATACATACAATATTGGTATAAAAAAGAGAAGAATGAAGAAGTTGAAAAACAAAAATCAATGAAGTGAATTGAATTAGATGTGAATTTGTGAATGAAAAAGGAGTTGAAATTAGAGTATGCATCAAATTACTCATTATTTTGAATTCTTAACCCTTTATTTGTAGCCATGAGCCAGGCCTGACATTATAAGCTGATTAAGTCCTATTGACCGAGTCACAGTTGCCCAATATACTAGTGGAGAGGGGTTGAGAGAATTTAGCCTATGGACTGTTGATTGAAACTTTTAATGATTATGAATTCTTGATCGAAACACCTGTTGGAACACGGTCGTTCTCCAGATCGAAAAAGAAAGTGATACCCAGTGCAGCGGAAGTTTTAAAATTTTATATGGAACGATTCCATATGGGTATAAAATTCCTACGATTAAAATTAATAACATAAAATTTAAACAATATAAATTTTACCTTAAAATCTCGAAGCGAGATTATGGACACCAACAGATTAATCTGCTCTTGTTGTATATCCCAGGAACTGATGAACGAACGTTTCTTCAATCAGGTCCACGAACGGAAATTTAATCCCTCTGATAGACTGCACTAGAAAGTCTATTAGAAGTTTCTACGAAGAAAAAATTAACAGATTTGATCCGTTAAACCAGACTGCAAATTCAAAATTCACAGGCTGGATTTTTCGAACAGAGAGAGGAGAGGGGGCGGCCACACCTAGAGAGAAAAACTAGGGTTTTCGAAAATTTTGTGACCAGTTGTGTGTAATTTCTGTACTGCAATAACTTATTTATAATATGGGCTGCTAATAGCTTAGGGCCCATTAGTCATAAGTTCAAGCTTGACAAGCAAAGCCCGCATGTTCAGAAATTAATATAAAATTCATCGTGACTCAGATTGATAAACCAATTTTACCAATGTGCACAGAAACCATTTCTGCATCTTTTAAAGTCAAGATAAATTTTCTGAATCCGAATTCAGTGGTTTCCAAAAATGTCCATCACTATGTCATTTTAGGAAATATTACTCCCTCTACTTTTAAATAAGAAGTCCCACTTCTTTATTCACTAAATTTAACTCTTTAAATTTAATTATCTCAACGGGGATTAAAAATCCATTACTTGTGTGACCCTCAATGGTTTAGGGATACAGCTAGCCGTGGGCTCACAACTCCTTGTGACTCGAAACAACAATTTCCGACTTGCCCATCGAATCATGGTAAGAGCGCCTAGCAACATCGCCCCATGATTCCTTAGGTATCACTGATAGTGCCTGCAAGAACCAATAGATTTTGGTTAGCGTACAGTATGGTCCTTTCATCCATATATCCCGATCGAATCAACAACCATTGGTAAATCGAGAGTCATTCGAGATTCGATAACTATGCAATGCATATTGAAAATCAAATAGTGACATCGCATGTGCTACTAGGAAACCAAGTAACCTAAAACGCATCATGTACTCTGGCCAGAGATTCGTCACACTAATATCTCCTCAGATTGCATAGGATATCCACACTCGCAAGTATGTGGTGAATCCTTGACAACAAAGCATCGACTCCTATATGTGTCGTAACTGTACCAAATCCCGACACCTGATGACTCCAATAGAGTCGGTAAACGAGTCAAAATACAGTACTAGCATATAGAGTCTCAATGATGTTTCAAGTAGTAAGGACTAATGGTGTACAATCAAAACCGCGGACTTTATCCACTCGATAAGTGATAACCACTTGGAAAGTCCAGATAGGGTAGTTCGATCATTCATCATATGAATATCCATTTGCATGCTTTGAACATCTCTATGTTCTATACCAATGAAACGTGGTACTTGGCATGTAGTGGCCCGTATCCAAAACTAATGATTAATGAGTAATGAGTAATTAAATCGTATAATCATGTCGGGATTAAGTAAAACATGATTAAGGAAATTCCAGAAGGGTTAACGGATTCCAGAAATGGATCCAGGACACTCGAAAATGGCTTAGAGGGTTTCATGACTCGAGTGGGATCGGAACCACCGATCCAGGATCGGAGCCTCCGATCTTGGTGAGTTCGGAACCACATCGGAAGCAGGGAGATCGGAACGTCCGATCAGGATCGGAGCTTCCGATGGCTGTCGGTGACAGGTGTGTGGTTGCATGTGGACCGAATTGACACGTAGCGAAACGTCCGATCAGGATCGGAGCTTCCGATGGCTGTCGGTGACAGGTGTGTGGTTGCATGTGGACCGAATTGACACGTAGCAAACGGAGCTTCCGATCGGGGGAACGGAGCTTCCGATCTACACGTTCGAAGCTTCCGATCGAGGAACGGAGCTTCCGATCGATGCCTATAAATATGAGGTCTGAGCTCCTCATTTCTTGCCAATTCCAAGTTCCTCTCCTTCGCCTAGTAGCTCTATTTTAGGGCTTTGGGTACTCTTATTTTAGAGTTGGAGTAGGGAATATATTTTTAAGTATAGTCAGACAGTGTCTGACATAGTAGCGGAGCAGTGCTCGAGTAGCGGAGCATCGCTTGTGTAGCGGAGTAGTGCTCGAGGCTGTGGAGCAGCAGCTGGGGTGTGCCCCTAGTTGCGGGATAGTCGCCATCAGTGGGCTGACGACGGACGCAGGTATAGCTATGGTCTCCTTAAATTATTTAGGAGTATGCAATAGCTTAGTTAAGGCTTTTAGCGCTTATTGAATGATGCATGGGCGTTTGCATTGTAGACTTGATGATAGGCTTGGAACCTAGAGTGGGACTACTAGACTGCCTTAGAAAGGTACGTAAGTACTGACTGAGATTGCCAGCGGATATGCATGCTTATATGTTGCATTTATGTGTTTGCATGTTATTATTGTTATGCGGCATGTGCATATCATCTTGTGCCTGTACATCTGTATATCTTTCGAGATGAGCCAGTTAGGGTTGCTCAGCCCTGTTAGGATGTTTGATATCGAGTACCCTTAGGTACTGATACCTCGAGGACTCCGCGGTCCGCGTCCGGGATTCGGGAATGAGTGGTCGCACACAGTGGTTAGCTACCCCGATGTGACGAGCTTATATCCCAGGCGCCAGTTTGAGCAGTTTGTATACAGTTATCCCAGATATGGATACCCTGTCATTTGCATGCATCATATTTGTATGTTTATCCGTATTTGCGTATTGAGCTTAGAGCTCACGTTCAGTCTTTTCTGTATATCTGGACACCCTATTCGACGGGGCATATTTAGGTGCAGGGTTTGAGCACCAGGAGCTTGGAGTAATCAGTGACCTTGAAGACAGCAGGATTAGCTGTAGGTTTTATTTAAAGTTATTCGATTGGGCTGTATGATCGAATCTATTTAGCCGGTTGTATTTCGCCGGTCTTTTTGTATTTACGTCTTCCGCAGCGATGTTATTTACTGCATGCTTTATTATGCTCTTATCTCTGATTAGGTAGTGGATCCGGGATGGGTCGCTACATGGCATCGCAAATGCTAGTATCAATCTCGAGCGGTCCTTATCCTTATTAACGGATGGCTCAATCGGCTAGGAACTGTTTAGAATATACAGTGACTATAAGATGTGTTTCATGATAGCCATCCCCATGTGCTACCACATCTTACATACACTATAGTATATTCAAGGTCTTCATCTAAACATTTTATAGTATGTCACAACATAATAATATGATAAAAAATAAAGTAAATGCCATTATAAAAGTGTAAATTATATTAAACAAAATATTGTTTATACATTGAGTCATAAAAATCCCTTAGCCACAAGTTGGCTCACCGGGCACCCACTCTTTCAATCTCCCACTTGCCCTAAAGCCAACTAGTCATACTACGTAGTCCCATTGCTTTGCGATGTTTGTCAAATAATGGTCCTGGCAAGGGCTTAGTAAGTGGATCAGCGATATTGTCTGCAGAGGCCACTCTCTCGACAGTGATGTCTCCTCTTTCCATGATCTCCCTGATGATGTGGTCTCAGTACGTGTTTGGATATTTGATGAGACCTTGGTTCCTTTGCCTGAGCAACGGCACCCGTGTTGTCATAGTACACCGGGACTGGACCAACAGCTTCAGGAATAACGCCCAAATCTTGGACAAAATTCCTCATCCAAACGGCCTCTTTAGGAACAGCTGATGCCGCAATGTATTCTGCCTCAGTGGTGGAATCCGCTGTGGTGTCCTGCTTGAAACTCTTCCAAGAGACGGCACCGCCATTGAGCATGAACACAAATCCAGAGGTTGACTTCGAGTCATCCACGTCACTTTGGAAGCTAGAGTCGGTATAGCCTTCCAATTTCAGTTCTCTTCCTCCATAAACCATGAATACATTCTTAGTTCTTCTCAAGTACTTAAGAATATCCTTCACGGCTTTCCAATGCATTTGACCGGGATTGGCTTGATATCTGCTCGTGACACTCAGAGTAAATGCCACATCCGGTCTGGTAGATATCATCCCATACATGATACTCCCTATGGCTGACGCATATGGTATGTGTGTCATTTTTTCTATCTCTTCGTCAGTCTTGGGACACATAGACTTGGATAGAGAGACTCCATGATACATAGGTAGATGTCCTCTCTTGGACTCATCCATTGAAAACCTTTTCAATATAGTGTCGATGTAGGTAGCTTGAGTAAGTCCTTTCATTCTCTTAGATCTATCTCTATAGATCTGTATTCCTAGAATATAGGATGCCTCACCCAAATCATTCATCGAGAATCTACCTGACAACCATATCTTTGTTGACTGCAACATCCCTACATCATTCCCAATGAGTAAGATGTCATCAACATAAAGTACTAAGAATGTCACAGCATCCTTAACTACTTTCTTGTACACGCACGGTTCCTCCGGGTTCTTGATGAAACTAAAATCCTTTATTGTTTCATCAAATTTCTGGTTCCAACTTCTTGATGCTTGTTTGAGACCATAAATTGATCTCTGAAGCTTACATACCTTATGCTCGCTTCCCATGGATGTGAATCCCTCAGGTTGCATCATATAGATCTCTTCCTTAATGTTTCCATTAAGAAATGCAGTCTTCACATCCATTTGCCATATCTCATAGTCATACCATGCAGCAATGGCAATAAGGATTCTTATGGACTTGAACATTGCGACTGGTGAAAAAGTTTCATCATAGTCAACTCCTTGTCTTTGAGTATAACCTTTTGCCACCAATCGTGCCTTGTAGGTCAGTACCTTTTCATCAGGCCCAAGTTTTCTCTTGTAGATCCATTTACACCCTATTGGAACAATTCGATCGGGAGGATCTACTAAAGACCAAACTTGGTTTGTATGCATCGAATCTATTTCCGACTGCATAGCTTCAAGCCATAAATTCGAATCCGCATCAGAAATTGCTTCCTTGAAGTTTCTTGGATCACATCCAATGTCGGGTTCACTTTGATCCCCTTCAAGAAGAAGACCATATCTAATAGGAGTCCTAGAAGTCCTCTCGGATCTTCTAGTAATAGGCGTGTCTTGTGATGATTCTTGAGGTATAGAATCGTTATTTTGCTCGGGTTCTTCTTGAATTTCTTCGAGTTCCACCATCTTGCCTTCCTTATCCAATAAGAACTCCTTCTCCAAGAAGGTGGCATTCCTTGAAACAAACACTTTTGTTTCAGTAGGATGATAGAAATAATATCCGATTGAATTCTTCGGATATCCTACAAAATAACATAAGGTGGATCGACTATCCAACTTATCTCCCACTGTCTGCTTCACGTAAGCAGGACATCCCCAAATCCTCAAGTACGAATACTTAGGAGCTTTGCCATTCCATAACTCGTATGGTGTTTTGTCCACTGCTTTAGTGTGGACGTTGTTCAACAACAATACCGCCGTTTCAAGAGCATAGCCCCAAAACGAAGGTGGGAGCTCAGTGAAGCTCATCATAGATCGAACCATGTCCAACAAGGTTCGATTGCGATGCTCCGAAACACCATTCAGCTGAGGTGTCATAGGAGGAGTCCACTGAGAGAGAATCTCATTCTCTTTTAGATAATCCAAGAACTCGGTACTTAAGTATTCTCCACCTCGATCTGATCGAAGTGCTTTAATACTCTTACCTAGTTTGTTTTCTACTTCAGCCTTGAATTCTTTGAAATTTTCAAATGATTCAGACTTATATTTCATCAAATATAAGTACTCATACCTAGAATAATCATCAGTAAAGGTAATGAAGTAGGTGTGACCAAATTTTGTACCAATACTAAATGGTCCGCAAACATCTGTATGGATCAAATCCAATAGATTTTGACTACGCTCTGGCTTCCCTTTGAAAGGAGATTTAGTCATTTTTCCTTTGAGGCAGGACTCACAAGTAGGTAGAGAGTTAATATCAGACATATCAAACATGCCCTCTCCCACTAGCTTGTTCATCCTCCTTGAAGAAATATGACCTAGCCTAGCATGCCAAAGGTTTGCCGGGTTTTGATTATCAATTTTCCTTTTATTTGTTGTTACCGGTTTATCAACATAATTAATTGGAACGTCTTTTAATTTTAAGTTATATAGATCGTTTTCAAGTTGTCCACATCCAATTAAACATTCATTCTTATAAATATTGCAAATCTCATTCACAAAATTGCAAAAAAAACCATCTCTATCAAGCATAGAAACAGAAATAATGTTTTTAATCAAGTTTGGAACAAATAAAACATCTCTTAAAAGTAACTTAAAATCGTTCTGCAAAATTAAATAAACGTCTCCCACAGCTTTGGCTTCAACTCTAAAACCATTTCCGAGCCTCAGCTGGGTCTCACCCATCCTAAGCTTGCGACTTCTTGTCATCACCTACAAATCATTGCAAATGTGAGATCCACATCTGGTATCCAATACCCAAGAAGTAGTATTAAGTGAAACATTTATTTCAATATAAAACATACCCTTCGCAGTTCGCAACTGCTCAAGATATTCCTTGCAGTTACATTTCCAATGACCGGGTTTCTTGTAATGATGGCAAACATCCTTGGATTTTTCCACGTTTGAAGCCTTTGTCTTGTTCTTCTTCTCGGGTCCGGTTTTCTTGGATGGGGCAGAACGTTTCTTACCCTTTGTACTTGGCCCCTTCTTAGCAGAAGAAGAGGAGCCCACCAAGAGAACCGGTTTATCCTTCTTTAAAGTGGCTTCATAAGTTACAAGCATATTGACCATCTCTTCAAGGGAGGCCTCTATCTTGTTCATATTGAAATTCACCACAAAACCGTCAAATGATGAAGGAAGAGAGAGAATTAATAAGTCCACATTGAGTTCATGCTCCAATACCAATTCAAGCGTTACCAACTTCTGAATGAGCCAAATCACGCGTACCTCATGATCACGGACCGAAGTCCCTTCACGCATGCGACACGTCATTAACTCTTTTACAGTAGCGAACCTTTCAGCTCTCGATTGAGCCCCAAAAAGTTCCTTGAGTTGTGCGTGAATGTCAGCAGCATTCACGGTATCCTCAAATCGCCTCTGGAGTTCATCAGACATCGAAGCTTGCATATAGCATTTGGCCTTGATATCATGGTCCCACCATTTATCAAGTTTGGCCAACTCTTCCGGACTTATATCAGCTGGTGCTTCCTTCGGAGGAGATTTTTCTAACACGTAGAACATCTTCTCCGAGGTCAAGACAATCTTCAACTTACGGAACCATTCCGTATAGTTTGCGCCAGTCAGTTTGTTTTGTTTGAGAATAGAGAATAGTGGATTGCGCGAATTCATCTTAATGAAATACTGAAAAGAAATAGACAATAATCAGTGATTGTTTAATTAATTTACTAAGACATAAAATAAGGCGAAATTTATTTTATGAATCTCACTCCCACTATTTTAACGATTTCACTACCCTCTAGTGAAAACGAGAAATATTTTCTTTAGTGGGAACATGGAGTCCAATTGACAAACTATAGTCCCGAATAATATCAGCCAACCATAATTTTCAAATGGTAGAGCCCAATTGCTTCCAAAGCAACCTCCATGTTTTTACCTCATGTCCAATAAGGGCCCAATAATATGACGCCGTTTATTGTGACACGTCAAGATGACCCATCAATATTAAGTTGTGATGGACGGTCGCCATGTGGATCCCCAATAATATGAGCCAATCTCATGGGAGTTCCATCCAACTTACAACATATGTCGATCCAATGTACAGCTTTTCGACGAACGGGTCCCCCAATAATATGAGCCGGACCGTATCCGCGGGTAGCATCTCATACATTGATCGTTGATGGAAGGTAGGAACATTTAAACAATATTTAAATGCCCTTTTGTTTATCTTGATATCAATTTTAAATCATATTTAAAATGAGGGATTTTAATTTCGAAAATTTGTCTCATTATTTAAAATTTGTATGCTTGCGGGATTCATACAATTTAGTCTAAACATGCATACAACAATAATATCATATATTATTTTAGGATGATCGATTTCATTACTAATTGACCCGTGGTTGCCAATCATGAGTCTAAGTCCAATCCTAAGTAATATGCAAGTATGCAATGCAATCCTATTACATTGAGCTTCCAATTTACATTTCTTCGGTCTTTATTGTCTGCTGGGCCCACCTTTGTCTTCAAATCTTCATCTCCCACTAAGTCTAAAATTTACAATAAATTTCGATGACAAGCAGGGGATACATATTTAAGGGGTGGGAACAGGCCATAAACCAGGCCCACTTTTATTACATATGACAATTCATATTGGGCCATAAACCAGACCCATTAATAAATCCAACAACAATTAAAACCAAATGTAAACAACCTAACATACACCTATAATATTGGTCATGGCAATCGATCATCCTTATCCAATAATATTTAATTCAAATTAATTCATTGGATATCATGCAATGACAATAAATTTAAATAGATAAAATCATATTTCATATATAAAATCTTATTTTATACATAAAATCATATTTTATCTAGTTTATCCATAAAATCATATTTTACATATAAAATCCAATTTTATACATAAAATCTTATTTTATTATCAATTGTACCAAAGTTATTAATTTTATAGATTTAATTTATTGGATTAAATTTATAAATTATCAAAATTCAAAATTTATCCAAAAATTAATTTTCTTAAAAATTTTGGGCTCAAACAATTTTGACCCATTGCCTCGTGGACCAACTGAAACAATTTTCAATTGGGCCAAAAACTGGGCCCAAAACCATTTTGGGCTAGAATTCATAATTCAAGGAAAAATTTATTTTTAATAAAAAAAATTTCTGGGCATCCCGGGCTGCCTGCCCGTCGCTAGGCTTGACTCGTCCAGCCCAGCTGCGCGGGCTAGGGCAACGCTTGCCCTGGCTCGCGCAGGGCTGCTGCGTGCAGCTCGCTGCCTTCGGGCAGCGGGCAGCCCCGAAAATAATTTTTTTTTCTTTTTCGTTTTATTTTTCTGAAAAATCGAGGCTTTGTACAATCGATAAAATTTTAATCGTAAAATCCGAGAACAACCTGTCTCTGATACCACTGTTGGAACACGGTCGTTCTCCGGATCGAAAAAGAAAGTGATACCCGATGCAGCTGAAGTTTTAAAATTTTATATGGAACGATTCCATATGGGTATCAAATTCCTACAATTAAAATTAATAACATAAAATTTAAACAATATAAATTTTACCTTAAAATCTCGAAGCGAGATTATGGACACCAACAGATTAATCTGCTCTTGTTGTATATCCCAGGAACTGATGAACGAACGTTTCTTCAATCAGGTCCACGAACGGAAATTTAATCCCTCTGATAGACTGCACTAGAAAGTCTATCAGAAGTTTCTACGAAGAAAAAATTAACAGATTTGATCCGTTAAACCAGACTGCAAATTCGACCAAGTAACCTAAAACACATCATGTACTCTGGCCAGAGATTCGTCACACTAATATCTCCTCAGATTGCATAGGATATCCACACTCGCAAGTATGTGGTGAATCCTTGACAACAAAGCATCGACTCCTATATGTGTCATAACTGTACCCAATCCCGACACCTGATGATCCCAATAGAGTCGGTAAATGAGTCAAAATACAGTACTAGCATATAGAGTCTCAATGATGTTTCAAGTAGTAAGGACTAATGGTGTACAACCAAAACCGCGGACTTTATCCACTCGATAAGTGATAACCACTTGGAAAGTCCGGATAGGGTAGTTCGATCATTCATCATATGAATATCCATTTGCATGCTTTGAACATCTCTATGTTCCATACCAATGAAACGTGATACTCGGCATCGCAAATGCTAGTCTCAATCTCGAGCGATCCTTATCCTTATTAACGGACGGCTCAATCGACTAGGAACTGTTTAGAATATACAGTGACTATAAGATGTGTTTCATGATAGTCATCCCCATATGCTACCACATCTTACATACACTATAGTATATTCAAGGTCTTCATCTAAACATCTTATAGTATGCCACAACATAATAATATGATAAAAGATAAAGTAAATGTCATTATAAAAGTGTAAATTATATTAAACAAAAGATTGTTTATACATAGAGTCATAAAAATCCCTTAACCATAAGTTGGTTTACCGGGCACCCACTCTTTCAACACGCACACACTATTATTCTTTGCATTACCCTGATTGTGAGTGTTTTTGATGATACCTCCTTGAATTTGATCTTGTGCTATCATGAAAGTTCTCATGATTTGTGAATGTTTGAATTGATTTAAGAGAAGAGTATTTTGAACTGTGAGTTGCGGGGTTTCTGAGTTTATGAGGTTGAATTATTTTTCTGGCTAACTTATTTTTTAAGTGTTAGTAGGTTAGATATGATTGGATTTAAATTGTTTTGAAATTCCAAACTGAGGTCAATAATCCATAGTAATTCTTGATAGTTATCGTTCTTGCATTTGAGTGGAGTTTGTGTTAGTTTTGCTCGAGACGAGCAAAAGATCAAGTTTGGGGGAATTTGATAAGTGCATTTTATGCACTTAATTTGTATATGGCTTTATTTGACTTTTGGAATTTATTGGTAGATATTGCGTGAAATTGTTGTTGTTTTTGTGTTTGTAGGAAGTTATGGACTTTGATGAGAATTTAAAGGAATTGAGCCTAAAAGATGGAAGTTAAAGGAAGAATCAAGATTGAAAAAAGAGAAGAAAAAGGCCAACTTTGAAGTAAAGGCGCGACCGCGCTGAATGAGGGGCGCCCGCGCAGTCATTGAGGATTTTAAGAGGAGAAGCCGAGCAGAAGGCGCGCCCGCACTGTTCCTTGGAGCGCCCGCGCCGCCGAAGGATTTTTTGAGCGAAGTGGAGGCGCGCCCGCGCCGCTGAAGAAGGTATTGAAGAGTGTAGTTGCGAACTTAAGGCGCGCCTACCTTGTTCCCTGCGCGCCCGCGCCGTCGTCTGTGAGGAGATTTAGAGTCCAAGTATTTATGGAAACTTTGGGGTTTTCTTGGGATTATTTTTGGACGATTCTTAGGTAATATAAAAGAAATTTTTCTGAGTCATAGAGGGATAATTCCTAATTTAGTCCCTCATTTAAGGTTGTCTTCCTAATTTGTCATCCGTTTTTTTTCGTTGACCCAATTTAGTCCTCTGTTTTTCAACGTTTTTTCGCAATTGATCATTCCGTCCAATTAAGTGTTAAAACTAACAGATTTATCTGCTTAGCCCATTGAAGCTTTGCTTCTCACCTCTTCAACTAGTCAACTCATCTTCATCAATTTCATTCTCTCCCATAAACCCTTAATTTTCCAGACAACATAATCGTTCCGCTTCGAATTTTCCAAGAATGAAATTATAAGCATTTGTTTGCAAATTCAACACAGGACATCTTTTCTACTTCTCGCATCGATGGTCTGCTTTTTGTGCCTAGTTAAGCGATTCCTAGACCCAATGTATCTCTAATTTCGCTACTTTGAGAAGCCCAAAGTCCGTATATTGAATCCAATAATTATATATTTTCCATTAAAAATCCTTTTACCAATCCCGATTCCCCGAAACATTTTGAGTGGTGTCCAAATCCCCAATTCTCTTGGCTTGAAGCCATAATTTCACAAATTCATCAGTTACGCCCCTCACAGTTGCTCCAGTCGTCGCCGCAATGCCATGACTGGTCGTGCGCCGCCTCTCACCTTCCTGCGCACCTCACACTAGCCGTAGTTCATTCTATTCTTGCAACACATGCAGTTCTCTCCTTTGTGCTCGTGACCAACTTAGCTCGCTTGTCACTGTCATCGCGTACGGGCCAATGAACGCGAGTCACCCAGGCTTTGCACTTCCGCTGCCGCAACCCCAGCCAACTGGTTAGCAAAGTTATGACGTTGACCAAAGAATGAAATTGATGAATATGGGATGACCGGTTGAAAGGGTGAGAAGTAAAAGTTCAACCGGTTAAGCTGGTAAACTTGGTTAGTTTTAACATTAAATTGTACGGAAGGATCAATTGCGAAAATATCATATATGCTGAAAAACAAAGGACTAAATTGGGTCAACAAAAAAACGAAGGACCAAATCAAAAAACGGTATAAAATGAGAGACTAAATTGGGAATTATCCCATAGAAAAAAAAAAAACTTGTCTGTATATTTAACATCTACAATTTAAAAAAAAATAATCCCTCCGTCTCGATTATATAGTTTTACTTTTTTCACATAAATTAAGAAAAAACTATTGAGAAAACAAATTTTATACAAACTTACTATTTTATTCCTACTTAAATTATTAAAAAATGATTGCATAATTTTTAAAATGTAGTTAATAGAAGTATATTAGTAAAAGAGTGTAAAAAATATTATTAAATATAATATATGACTATATATTTAGAATAAACAAAAAAAAAAACTTAAATTATATAATTAAGACGAAGTATATATAATGCATGCATTCACTAACACAAAACGCAGCATCTAACTTTGGGCGTTCCAACTCCCAACCTCTTCGGCTTTTAATTTTCTTGGTCAACCGTCCAACACACAAGCTACGGGGTTCCCACCACTACATGCATGCTTTGTCATTATTACTTTATGCGACTGTTTTACGTACCTAATATTTTCTTTCCTTTTTCAATCAACGTCATCATTTATTAAAAACGACGGTTTTTCTAACTTCAATTTATAAGAAATAGACATCTAGATTAAAAAAATATATATTAAAAAAATTAAATTTTTGGTCATCTATGTTTGTTATACTATGTGACATTTATATCATTAAATTTTAATCTTATTCACGTAACTTTTAATTTTTGATACTTTTAATCATTATCGATCGACATAATATCTATCGACATAGTTGATATAGTACTTCAAACGTCGATAGGATATCAGTCTGTCTTGATGTCGCATATGTGAAACATGAAAAAAATGATTAAAATTATTTAAAAAATTATATAACAAATTAGGATCGATTGAAATTCAATTTAAAAGTACATAAAAAAAAAATCAAAACCACACATTTAACAAATATACAAATATACAAGACAGTCCCTTCTATGATAAGTCAAAAATGAAATTAGCAGCGACTCTTCTGCACTATGATCGTAGACTTTTTTACATTGCAAGACTACTATTGGTACTATATATCAGCAATTATGCTTCATTAAATAACTGTCAGATATCATTTAGTTCAACATTAATTATATATATATATAATTTTGTAAAACATATACTTGAAAAATATGTGGAAACCAGATGCCAAAGCCATGTACATATATTGAGATTCGTGTCAATGCAAATCCCAAGGAGGATTAGTTAAGCATCAAAAGGACAAGAAACAAAAGCAATAGCACACGACAAATTAATTAAAGAAATATAAATAACCCCACCTTCTCCTTTTTACAAAAAAAGTTATATATATATATATTTCAAAATTTTACAATACATATTGTACCATACAGACATATTCAATCCGAATGGAGATTATTTGTCCCGTCCCGGTTCCCACACTGTATAAATCACTCAAATCCACCATTGACCATACTTGTTTTTAGGTACTATTTGGTTCGTGAATAAATAATATTTGGATAAATAATAAAATGTAATAAAAATAAATAAATAATAATAGTTAATAAATTAATTGATTTGATTGATAAATTATTGTTGATTTGATTTGATTTTGATTTGATTAAATTTTATATAAAAATGATAAATTATTATTTTGTTCTTTTAAAAATAAATAAAATATAAATAATATTATTTATAGGGGTAATATAATAATTTAAATTTAATGATTTGATTGATATAAGATAAATAGTTAATGATTTGATTGATGTAAAATAAATAATTAATAGATAGATAAATAATATGATGAAAAAAACGAGTGATTGAATATGATAAGTTATACATGAACTATTTATACTCGAGCCAAATGGAAGGCAATAAAACGCTAAAATACATATAATACAAGTTGATAATCGATCGTACAAATTAAGAAATAAAAGAAATCAACTCATAACCTCGGCCGAAAAGATGCCATTTGACAAATTAAGCCATAAACCCCAAATATATGTCGAGTGTTACTCATATGCTATAGCATAAATTCAATCGAGTAGGTACGTACCATGCACGAGATATATATTGTAATTTAGATTAAGAAGACTCTAAAATCATGTTACTAATATTGGTTTCAGCAATTGAGGGAGAATGATTGTGCTCGCCTTCATAGGTGACGATTAGCATTGTTGGATCGTCCAAAGCTCTCTCCACATGTTTTCGGGCCGGGCACCCTCGAACACTACTGCACTTGTAGTAACCTCTGCAATTATTTGTTTTTAATTTCTATGTTCGAAATCATAAAGTTGTTAATACCACAAGCTTTAAAAAAAAAATAAAGAAAGAAAGGGCAGATTATTATATCATCAAGTTTTGGTTTGGGGTTTGTGAGTCTTCTTTAATTCATATTACACAATTAAATAACAATTCATTTAATTAATTATACACATGAAAATATTTCAAATCAAATCTATTTCAATACACAAAACCAATGTTGTTTCTCTCTCCACAGTTAAAGGATACTTTTTCTGTTCGTTCAGGGAATTAAGGCAATTTTGAATGCCCTTAGTTAAACAGCTATATTGGTAGATTCGGTTGATGAAACACCATCTCACTTCATTAACGTGTACGTGATGTGTGAAAATGCTGCTCAACTAGTCAAATAGAAGTTGGATTTTTTGTTATGCGTTTCCCTCAAAATTGCCAAAAAAAAAACATTTGCTTTTCCATTGACAATATATATATAAATAATGAAATGACTCCTCGATCTGTATCAGAATCCCATGCGTCCAAAATTAGGGATTTAATTAAAGATTACTATAATATTTAATTATGATCAGAAAATTTAAAGATTTAACACTTGTTTGATCAAAAGTTTGGTTTATAATTTTTTTTTTTAGTTTTAAAAAATATAATATAATTAATTAGCACAAATATCTATATATTAATGATGACTAATGTTTTAAAAAAATATATAAAAATGCCATAAATAAAAAAAAATATTTTATTACTGGAAATGAAGATGCGTTTGGTACCTAGGATGTGGGGAACCTTTGATGGGTTTCTGGCCGTATTTTCTCCAGGAATAATCATCGGGTGGAATATCAGACATCTTCATGCTAATCGCAGGGATCCTGATCACCCTCTTTAATTTCAGTTTCCTGCCATTAAAATGAAATATATATATATATATATATATATATATATATATATCAAAGCTAAATATTATGCTGATGATCAAGAGTTTAAAAGGTCTTGTGCGCAAATACTCACTTTCTTTTTGAACAGTGGCAGCGGCCGGAGGAGGCACTGCACTTGCCGGAGGCGGCGTTTTCCGACGAAGTGCATTTCCTTTTAAAAGAAGAACAAGAAGACAGAGGAGGCTTCGAAAGACTACTAATCATGTGAAGCGCCGAGGAAGAAGATGTTTGCTGTGGCTTGGTTTGAGCAAGATCGCCGCCGGCCAAGGACGATATAAACGAAACCATTGGAGAGTAAGAGAAACTAGTCGTCTTAGACCCCGATTGTTTGCCATTTGTCTTCAGAACATATAAATCTGGCGGTGGGACTTGTTGAATTGGTGTAGGACATGAGTAGACTAATTTGGCATAACTTTGAGCTTCTGCTCGAGGGTAGTTTTCCATAACCACAGAATTAGGAGACGAGTCCGGATTACAAGTAGTTGTAAGAGGAGCTCTTCTGAACCGAGCATGGCCGGTTCGCGTCCGGCCAAGAAGAGATATAGCTCTCTTAAACTTGTTCACCGCAACATCCGCCACCGCCGCGTAATCCATCTCCATTTCATCTGGCTCTGACTTGAACAGGTTCAAAAGCTTTTCAACACTTTGCAGGCCAGAAGCAGCTTCTTTCTCAGCGTATTCTTCTGACGACTGTGATACAAAACTACTGTAATTCATCATGAGCTCCACAGCCATGGCGATCAGAATCTGTGTTTCCCTTTTCGATCGGTCTCTAATGTAGAGAGTACAAAAGAAAAAATAATAAAAAAAAGGAAGGAAACAAGTCTGAAATGGGAATAGAATTTATTAAAGTGAAAACGAAACCGGAGACTATATTGGTGAGTTAAAAATTAAAAGAAATGGAGTGGATGGTAAAGTAAACAGTAGGCCACTGACCTGTGCTGTCACTTTATCTGCATCGTCAAATTTAGGTGAGAATAAAGAAAGAATATCACATCTTGGATCATATTATAATTATATCCAATCTAGCTTGTGCCACAATACTGGCTCACAAATGCAAATCTAGACAATACTTTTTATTATTACTGTGTTAAATCACATTAATAAATTCCTTCTTTCAAAATTATCACCTACGTATAGTAGTTCTCTAATATTTCAATTTGTTTAAGAAATGGTCACATGATGAACTTATGTTTCAATCAAGACAAAGGGAAAAGGAAGAAACTATGCATCCAAGACCTTGACCTTTTCGGTGTAAGGGTCCAGTTGAAACATTAATTAGGAATCAGTCGTACCCTATTATTTCAACCCAACTGAGATTATGCATGATTCAAATTATATTTATGAAGTTGATTAATTGAATTTTATGTGTAATAGATCAGTAGTTTATACCTTTATGGGAATATATTAAAATGGAGAAAAAAAATTATGAAAATTTACTCTCAAGTTTAAGATATCGATGATAAGTGAAAAACATTTAGGAAAGATATGATAGATAATATAAAAATGAAACAACGTTGAGAGAGAAAGCGAAGAGGTCAAACATGTGACTACGGATGCCGTCCCGGCCCGATACTCATATATTGAAAGACGTGTGTGGGGATGAATGATTGGTGGTTTGTGTTGACTTTGAATAAATGGAGAGCTGGACTGGGAAATCGGATCCCTAATTCCCTATTCCCTCCATCAACTCCACTCTTGTCCTTTTCCTCTTGGTTTCACACTATTTTACTACTTTGATGACTTTCGTTAATTTTAGTTTTTTTTTTCAGTCGCATTATTAGTATTATTGATACTTTATTCACCTTTTATTCCACTCTGGATCCTTGACTTCTAAATTATGAGAGATATTCAGGATGGATTAAACCGTTTCTTCTTTTTTTCTTTTTTTCTTTTTTTTTAATCATAATATTAGGGGCGAGAGATTTTTTTGCTTTTCACATTAAAAAAAAATTTATAATAGACAACGAATAAAATTCGTTGCCTATAAAAAAGAAAAATTGTAGTAATCTTAATCTCGTTTTTGCGTAATTAAAATAGCTAAACATGTTTAAAATAATAAAGTATGATTAATTGATTTTAATATGATAAAACAAAGTGGAAAAACGACTCCAGAATGTTCCGAAATGGTCCGTAGGATAAAATGGGCTCGAGTAGTTCGGAGAATCCGAACTGATTGGATGAACGCGGTTCGGAAGCTTGGGATGAGTTCGGAATATTTGAACGTGAGATCGGACCTTCCGAAGAGTATTATGCCATACATAATTGAAGTGTCAAGCGTGTATAGACACGTGGAGATCAGAACGTCCGAAGTAAGTATCAGAGCTTCTGAAGTGAAGATCCGAGCTTCCAATCAGTAGCAGTTTGAGACGTGGCAAGCATGCGAAATTTGGACCTTCCGATCTCCGCCTATAAATACGTCGCGAATTTCTCATAGTTGATGTGTGTTTTGAGGTGTTTTTTGTTGTTCCGGTGTATATTTTGGGTGTTACCAGACATTACAGGGCTTTTAGCAGAGCTGTGCTTGGATCAAGGCCTTCGACATCAGCAGTCTGACGACGGACGCATGTATAATTTTAGACTCTTAGTAGCTTTTCGGAGTAGCTATTAGTCTAGTTAAGGTTGTTAAATTTTGGGTGTTTCTAGTCATGATGGGGCTTTTAGAGCTATGCTTGGATCAGATCCTTCGACATCAGCAGACTGACGACGGACGCAGATATAGGTTTAGAATCTTAGTAGCTTTTGGGTGTAGCTATTTCTCTAGTTAAAACTTTTAGATAAGTTATAGTGATATGATATTGTCTTGACTTGTAGGCTTGGATTGTAGATAGTTGTATAGCCAGACTAGTAGTTGAGGTATGTTTAAGTTGCCGGTGGCTTTAGTTTAACTTGATTTCTGGTCACTACAACAAATATGTTAATTAACCATACTAAAAAGACAACAGTTTTATACACAAACTGTTGTCTTTTGGCCTTTAACAACGGTTTTTACAAAAACCGTTGTCGTTGGCCGAATTTTAATGAACAACTACAACGGTTTTTAAACAACCGTTGTCTTATTAACTTATATGTGTCAAAGACAACGGTTTTTTAAAACCGTTGTCTATGAGCGGGGTTTTTATGGCCTACGACAACGGTTTTAATTAACCGTTGTCTATGAGCGGGTTTTTGGGGATCTACGACAACGGTTTTAAGACAACATTTTTCTTGATCCATGGTCTTTACTTTTTTTTTTTTTTGTTAAAAACATACATATACACATATACCTACAAAATAAAAAAAGAAAACCCAAGCCCTAGTTCTCCCCTCCGTCTCCTTTCTCTTCCCTCCGCTCCTTTCCTTACGCCGCTGCCTCTCATCCTCACCGCCCTTTTCTTTCCCTACTTTGTCTTGTTCAACGTACGAGGAACAGGTTACATGGGCAAGATGCTTGTCAAGGCAAGCTTGGCGGAGGGCCTCCCTACGTACATCCTCTGGCACTCTGAGATCGGCCTCGACATCGATAAATTGCAGCTGTTGTTGGAGTTCAGGCAAAACGGGGTGGAGCTGGTGGAGGGATCCTTTTCCGACCATGAATCGCTTGTTTTTTTCTCGTTTCTGCCCAAACATGAGCACTTTCTGCGACCTATTTCCGGGTAAATTTTCAATCACAAAATCTTTAAAACTTTGGGAGCTTTCTGGTTGCCGAAGGATCTGTTTATGGATGATCAAGCGCCGATGGATTCGGGTTTCTTTCGTTTCTAGGCAGCTCTGATTTTGTGTTATTTTTAAAAGCAAAAACCATTGGGAGATTTGCTTTTACGGCCACGAAATGATGTCTGTGAGTACTGTATTTGAGTTTCTAACTTATTATGCTTCACTAGAGTTCATGGACCAGCTACATTGAAATGATTTATTGTTGTAACTATATACTTTATAGTTGATTTGTGTGTTATGTTGATAGACCTGCCCATAATTGTTACAGTTTGTGGCAAATATAGTGTTTCTGTTTCTTATGTTTCAGCAATACCGGACTAATACATCTTTATGTGTCTACCCAGATAAAACTTGACACTTGCTCAACAAGGGAAACCGATTAATCTTGCACCGTGTTTAGTGTTTAGTGATCGGCATCCGTCAACTGTTTCAATGACTGTACTTGTGGTTGTCGAGATGTTCAATGCATTGAACAACCTCAGTGTAAATCAATCGTTTTTGTTAGTACCTAATAGTATTTCTAGTTTTTTTAACTTTAAAACTCTCAAGTCCAACATTACAAACTCATACTTTTTTCCACGCAAACATGCACAGGCGGTTATGTTGTGTATATACACATAAATTATTTGCCACAGTTACTAACTTACTATGCAAATCCATACAAATGAGCGTACGACTTCCTTTTTCTTGTTAAATTCAATTATCATCTTTGCGCGCAATAGATTAATTTCTTTGGGTGTTCAACTTGTAGGGATATCCCACCCTGTTGTAATTTATGGCTCCTCGGATCAATTGTCCTAACAATGCTACTTCATGTGCTCATCCTTTATGTGCAACCACTTTCTGCCCTTTTCTCTGCAAGTTAACATTCTCTTTCTTTAAGCAAATCATTATCGTTTTATCCCCTTTTGGGTTCAGCAGAGAACCATGTTCGTCTTTTTCACGTTGCTAAATTATTGTGCTAGGTTACACCACTAAATTGGGTAGAGTGGACTGTTGTTTTGTATCTGTATTTTCTTGTAAGTATGTGTTCCGTTAAAGTTAAATGATTCTCCTGTAAGCTTGTGGGTTGCTTCAACTATGAAGTGACTTAAGAGGGGGATGTAATGGATGTTTTGATATTTGAAGTGTTGACTGTGAAACATTTTTGACTCGTCTTACCTAGCACGTCTCTCTATTGCAGATGATAATAATTGATGAGATACTGAAGTTTCTTTCAAGAAACACAATTCTTAATGATCATTCTGATTATCCCCCTCCAGTATCTTTGGCAATTTGTAATTGTCAAATTTATAGTTCATGCAGTCCTGATATTGGCCAATTTTTATTTCATTACAGGCACTAGGTTTAATATCAGATTCAAGAGAGTGGATTTACTTCCCAAAAGAGAAGTTCGCTACAAATGATGGAAGAAAATTCTATTGCCGTCGTGTAATCACAGGAACATTAATATGCTTCCTGCTGGGCTTGCAAAGATGAAACATATATAGACTAACTTGAGGAGTCACGACCAACTTTTGGATTGAGATATGTTGAGGTAAGTGGAGCTTCAAACGCTCTAAAAGTTTTGTTTTGTTGTACATATGCCTTTGGGACGTCATGTAGTACTCTAAAAGCTCGGAATAAGAATCAGAAGTCTAGTAATATATTTATTGTTTTATCTCTAAAAATATTTTTATAGAGCTAGTAGTTGTTGAAATGTAAACTTATTTTTAAAGCAATTTTTAAAATATTTTATAAAAAAATGTAAAAAATATTTTATAAGAAGAATATTACCACATTGCTTAAAGATTTAAGACATGCATGCTCTCTCACAAACAGCTTATTGTTCTTCTATTTCAAAGCTGAAAAAGAAGGATTTAAGACATGTATTGGAGATAAAAGGAACACGTGTTTATAGCAAACTAAAATATGAATCCGGTCTTCAGCGTGTTCCCCAAACGGAAGCTCAAGGTCGTGTTCACACATCTACTGCAACCATTGCTATCATGCCAGAGGTAACTCCTTTCCTAATGTAATAAGTACATTAGATGTCAAAATTTTACCTCGGGTTCGGTCTGGTAGAATGGATCCTCCAATTCCTTTATAGAGTAGGTCGGGTCGGGTATCAATGAAATCTGCGCAAGCAACAGCTAGGTCAAGGGGCGCCGAAAGTGTTTTCGGCGTGACCCTCCGATGCCTAAGTCAGTATCTTGAAGGCAGAGGGTATGATTAATGCGAAAACTGAGAGATATGAGTGCGTGAATGTAAAAGTAAGAGTGAGCGTTGATGAATAATGAATACTGAATAATACAACCATAACAATACCTGTATTTTATAGGAAAAAATAGAGTGAGTTACCTAGTCGAATTATAACATGTCTTGGACTAGGACTCTTCATCCATTGGTCCCTTTGTAAGCTTATCTCTATCTCGTGAATATTTGAAAAGATCCAGGCTTATCTCATATATATCAGAGTCCTACTTGAAGTCGAAAAGAATACTTGCGGCCCATTAGAAACAGCCTAGATCGGCCCATAATGACCAGCCCTGGTCAAAGTCCAACATAGTCCAAACTGGGCTGGACCTTGACATGTTGGGCCATATCAGGTAGACCCATTATAAACGGGCTCGGGTTGAAATATTTTCTCGGGATAACATTATCTTTTTTTGCATTATTTCCCTGCACGGTACCCGTTTCCTCAAAATATCAGGGTTCTATGTTTCTGCTGTCTGCAATTACGGAGTATAGTCACTAAACGTGCTATCTGATGTATTGATGTATGCCTTTGTGCATAGAACATTGACTGATTTGTTATGGGTAGATATATACCTACACGTAATTTCCTTTCATATCTCTATGCTTCAACTTGGATCTATGAATTTCTTCCACATCGATATGATTTTCATCCCACTTCTGATTTTAGGCTGATGAAGTGGATGTGGAAATCGATCCAAAGGATATTGAACTTACAACTGCGAGGTCTGGTGGCGCTAGAGGTATGGTACACTCAATATGTTCTTGTTATGATTTTTTCCTCTATTTATAAGCTCTTTATTATTAACAATTGTTGTGTATGATCTACAATATATATACCTAGCTTTGCCCTTAAAACAAAATTGTCCCTTTTCTTCTTCTTTTTCTCATGTATCAATTGCTACTACAGGGCAAAATGTCAACAAGTTTAGAGACTTCTTGTCGCTTTAATTGACCGTGTATTATTTACACGTGTTTAATTGATCGGGTTAAGGGTGAAGGGGTTTACTTGGTATTTGATTTAATTCACCAAAAAGGTTAGCCTTGGGTATTTGTTGTCCGGAGAATAGTTGGTATTATGGTTCATAGTTCTTGATCTGTTGCGAAGGAAATGATTGAGGCATGTTTGTTTTCAAGTTAAAGTAGTGGGATCCAGGAACCTACACCACTGAGTCCAATTAAACTTTTTATATGTTTGCTTATTAAACTAATCATCTTTGTGAACTTAAATGGTTTGATCTTATCAATTATGATTTTTCCTCACCACATAAACTATACGATTATCAGGTGAAGGGTGAAGCTAACATAGCCTACATTTGCTCTCGTTACTATCGTGCTCCAGAACTCATATTTGGTGCAACAGAATATTCAACATCAATTTAATTGCAGTCGTTGGTGTTGAACGAGAAGTTCCAGCATATCTGCGTGTGCAGAACATGAACGTGGATGGGAAACAGAATATCATGTTCGCTTTGTTCACGCCTCTGGTCCTTAGTTTTTGAACTTTTTTCTTATTTTTCTGTAGTGTGCATTGAATTAGAATTTAATTTCGAGTGATTTGTAATACTAAAAAATTGTATATTAAATTTTATTTTTAAAATTTTAAATTTTGGTTTATTTATAATATTGAAATTTGTATATTATTTTTTAAAATTTTTTTGTTTTTTATATGGAAAATGACAACGGATAAAATCTGTTGTCGTGGGGGGTCTAAAACTGTTGTAACTGATGGTATTGTTAAAAGCACGCCCCTACGACAACAGATAAAATCTGTTGTCGTTTTTCTCAAAGACAACGGATTTGTGCCCTCAAAGACAACGTCGTAGGGGCGTATTTTTAACAACACCATTAGTTACAACAGTTTTAGACCCCCTTATCCGTTGTCTTTTTGCGTTTTTCTTGTAGTGGGTATTGTATTTGATTTGGATTGAGTTGTATAACAGCTTTGGGTTTTCAGTTATCCGGTTGTATTCTACCGGGTTAATATTTGTTTTAAGTTTTCGCATATTACTCTGATTATGTTTACCTGCTTAAGTTAATTTCATGCATAATTTTTTGATTAGTAGGTGATCTAGTTAGGTCACTACACTTATGATATAAGAGTATGTATTAATATTTTTGGGACATAGTTGTTGTTATTTGGGTTCATGATTGTTGTTTCTTTTAGATGGCCGAATACGACGATAGTAGTATCCATGGAAGCGACGGATGTTGGGTTGATGAGAATTCCCAGAGACATAACCCGAGGGCGTTGTCATCGCCACGAGGATGATCGTCGTAGGTTTAATCTGAATAGGTTTATTCGGATAGGAGTTAAGTCGTTGGTCGGAAATGAAACCCATGAGGCGAGGATTGGTTGGAGCAAATGTAACGATGTTTTTGATATTTCCATTGCTCGGAGGAGCACAATATGGAGGCCATTGAGTTCCTGTTGGAGGGACGAGCATGCAAGGGCAATGGAATTTTTGAGCTTGAAGCAAGGGAAGATGCCGATCAATGAATACCAGCAGAAGTTCATTGACCTGTTGTCGTTTTGTCCCCACATCAATGAAAGTTCAACAACTAATATGACCATTTCCTGCAAGGGTTGAATCAGGCGATTTTAGATCGCGTGTTTATTTGCGATAATCCGTATTCTTACAAGAGTTTAGTGAATCGGTGTAGGCAATCTGAGATCAGTATTGCGAGATGGAGGTCTTTACAGATTGGTGGGACTCCGAGTGTGTTGGCACCGAGAGGATAGTCATTTAAGATGTCCGGATCTTCTTCATCTCTAGTACCTGGTGATACTTTCTTGTTTTTCAAGAGGAAGTTGTTTTGTGACCACTATGGGAGAAAGCATCTCACTAAGAATTGTCGTGCAACTTTTGGAGAATGTTTTGTCTGTGGTGGTTTGGCTCATATGAAGAAAAATTGTCCCAAGAGTGGAGGACGGAGTGGTCAAGGATATAGGATGGGATCTTAGGGTAGTAGATCAGCTGAGGCATCAGTGCAGCAGAGGGCCTAGGGTATGAATCTTGGAGGCGGTTAGCAATCTCAAGAGCAGAGTCAGATGTATGCATTCGGAGAGATCAGACGCAAGCTAGGATGGAAGTAGATGCTCAGGATGATTTTGACGGTTGAGTTTGTATGGGTATATTTGGTTTGGTTTTTGTTTTATTAACTTTGTATTGTAATAAGAATTGTACTGAATCTTGTTTCTTGGTTTAATGATTCCAGTGTTTGTTTTTAGTGATCAACTCTTGTGATTCTTGGATTATTTGGGTAATCTGATTTGATGAATTTTAAGTACTTTCCAAACGATCAGTTCTAGGTGATTCCCTATATTAGTTGGTTAAGTATGCAATCTTGATAATTGTTACCAGGGATGACTAGCTGCATCAATGGCACAGTTGTGAAAGAGTATCAAGTGCTGTGAACTGTAATGTTTTATGATTAAACTTTTGAGGGAGTGTGACCCTATGCTAGTATTTTCTCTGGAAGCCTTTCGTGCTTTAGATATTTGTACAGGGAAGACTACCTCAGTCTTGATGTTGTACGTAGTCACATAATGTATAAATAACTAGGAACATTCCAATGGTGAATGGGTTTTTCATTTTCGAAAGTTTAGAATTTCCTCAAGCGGTGATAGTAAGTTTGGTACTAAGTTTAGTGCTAAGGTTAACATGTGTACTTATCGTCTCACTTCGTCAGGGATACTGATGCAATCGTGGAAAGCTCGCATGTGGATCGTGTTGCGGGGAAGGTTCGAGATCCATTGGAGTTGCCAATAGGACCAGTGACGAGGATTCGAGCTAAAAAGTTTAAAGAAGCACTTCAAATATTGATGCTAAATTACCAAGATGAATTTGGAACACTTGAAAATTATTCTGGAAGATGTTTATGCGTCATTGAAGTGTTAAAAAGTGAGGAATTAAACATTCGGACAGAAATTTTCTCGCCCGAGCGCAAAAACCTACTGCTCGAGCGATCCTCGTGAAAATTTTTGGCCAGAGACTTTCTTGCTCGAGCACGAGTTCTTACCGCTCGAGCGAGCCTTTAAGAAAGTTTGGGACAGAGTACGTCTCTCTCGAGTGCATGTTTCTGCAGCTCGAGCGAGGAAGTTTTTTTGAAAAAACACACACTCGGCATGTTAGTGTGTGTTGGGGAATTTATTGTTATTTTAATATCTTTTGCCTATTTTTGAGTGTTTTAGGTCTACTAGGAAACTTTTAAGTTATATATTTTTGATATCTTTGCAATATCTTGCATTATCTTTTATTTTGGATTTGTAAACTATAAACACATTATTATTATTCATTAATAATAGTTTTTTAGTTTTATGCATATTTTTGCTTGAAATTCTTTCAAGAATTTTATTGAAGTTTTGGCTTTGTTCAAAATCAAACTTATCAAAGTTATAAACTTTGTGGCGTTTGTCAATTGTTTTTCATTGAAAATTTTCAGATACAAGTTATCTGAAGGTCTCCTTGAATTCAATTGTTCTGTAATTTTTGTTGTTAATCGTTTTATTGATTAAAGGTGAAAATTTACTTTTATTTTTTTGTTAATTTTACGTGATTTTATACTTGTCTTATAAAGATCGCAAACATCAATTGAGTCTTGTTTTTAATTGATCTGAGGGCACGAATTGGATTGTTTTTGTGTTTGATTTTCATCAATCAACCAGATTCATATCATTTGGTATCAGAGAACAGTTTTCTTTGAGACAAGTAAGTATTTGTTCTTATCTGTTCTTTTTTTTTTCATCTTCGTTCTTCGTTCTTCTTCTAAAAATCTATTCGTCATCAACTATTTGGTGTTTCTATCTTGTTACCCAAGTCTCTGTCTTGTGCTACAAGTTACTTCAAAATTAAAAAAAAAAAGAAAAAACATATCGGTCAAAAAAAATAAAAGGGCCAAAAATTTTGCTTCAAACAAAAAGATATATATATAAGGAAGCAATAATTTGTGGCAATTTTTACAGTCTTGTGTCTAAGTTCATCCTTGGGTACCAGTTTAATCGACTATCCATAGAATTCTTTTCACTTGTGTCTGTTCGATCTTTCGTGAATTCAATTTTTCGGCGTTTACAAGTGTTTAACTTGAAAGTTTGATCTTTACTCCACAAAGCAAAGCCTACCATATATCTGAGTGAAAAAAAAAAATTAGATTATTTGAGTGATTCGTTTGGAGTGACTTGTGAGAACTTGGGTGAGGATATTTTATTACTAACCTTTTCTTGCAGGTACAATGAATCCTAATAAAGAATTAGAGGAAAATTCAAGCAAAGAAATTTCCAAAATTCAAATGTAGGCGTTGTTGGGTCATATGACTAGGATGATGAGGTCGGAATTGGAGCCACTATATGAGCGGATGAGTAAATTGGAGGAGAGCAGTAGTAGTGGGGGAAAGAGTAAAAATAAATAGGGGATGGATGATTTTGATGGTGAGGGTGATGAGAGTCATGATGATGATTGGGAAAGGGAAAGACGAGAGCGTGGGGTTGGTAGAAATAGGCAGGAGACGGTGCGAGGAAGACATACTGAATGAGGTACAAAAGATGGGAATATTAGCAGTATCAAAATGAAAATTCAGTCGTTTAATGGGAAGTCTGATCCTGAGGCGTATTTAGAGTGGGAAACACGGGTAGAGTTCGTGTTTGACTGTCAACTCTATTATGATCTTAAGAAAGTGAAGTTGGCAGTGGTGAAATTTGTAGATTACACATTAATCTGGTGGGATCAACTTAGTACCACTAGGAGAAGGAGTGGTGAACGACCTATTGAGACATGAGATGAAATGAAGCGAGTCATGAGGAAGCAATTTGTGCATGCTCACTATTATCGTGAGATGTTTAGGCAACTGCAAACTTTGAAGAAAGGGTCTAGGAGTGTGGAGGATTACTTCAAAGAGTTGGAGACCACAGTGATCCGGACTAATATTGAGGAGTACAGTGAGGCTACAATGGCACATTTCATGTGTGGGTTGAATAGGGAGATCCAAGATCAAGTGAAGCTTCGTCATTGCTTTGATCTGGATGAAATGGTACATGCCACCATGAAAGTGGAGCAACAGCTCAAGCGAAAGGGAGCTGGTCGAGCTACATCCGGTGGAGCGTTGTCGACTTCTTGGCATCCAAACGTTGCAAAACGGGAGGATAGCAAATCGGTGTCCAAACCAAAATCTGACACCAAACCGGAGGCTCCAAAGCAAGGTAAATCTGAAACTTATTCTAATTGTACTAGAGATATCAAGTGTTTTAGATGTCAGGGTCTTGGACACATTGCTAGCCCATGCCCAAATAAGAAGTTGATGATTGTTAATGTTTGTGGTGATGTTGAGTCTGAGAGTGAGGAGGATATTGAAAATTATGATGATATGCCTGCCTTGGAGGATCTCGATGATGAGGGATATGGTGCGGTGATTGGTGAATTGTTGGTAACTAGGAGAGTTTTAAATGCACAACCTAAGGAGAAGGAAGAGAGTCAGCGAGAAAATCTTTTTCATGCACGTTGTTTTGTGAATGGGAAAGTGTGCAGTCTCATTATTGATGGTGGGAGTTGTACAAATGTAGCTAGTTGTGAGTTGGTGGAGAAATTGAGATTGCCTACTTTAAAGCATCCTCAGTCATATCGGTTGAAGTGGTTTAATGACTGTGTGGAGGTGAAGGTGACCAAGCAAGTAGCGGTCCCGTTTTCTATTGGTAATTATGTTGATGAGGTAGTGTGTGATGTGATACCTATGCATGCTTGTCATATCTTGTTGGATATACCGTGACAGTTTGATAGAAGGGTAGTACATGATGGGTTTATAAATAAGTATTCTTTTACTATGAAAAAAACTTTCATTGTACTGTTACCCATGTCTCCAAAGCAAGTGTTGGAGGATCAAATGAAAAAGAAAAAAAGAGATGAGACCGAAAAAAAGAGTGAAAAAAAAGTGAGATGGCCTTGGAAAAGAAAAGTGAGAAAAAAAAGATGAAAAGAAAAAAATTGAAAGAAAAAAGAGTTATTTGAGAGATTTTAAGCATTTTCATGTTCCACTTGTGTTGATGTTTATAAGGAGGTACTCCTTAACACAAGTGATATAGCCAGAGATCTTCCGAGCGTTGTTACATCTCTTTTGCAGGAGTTCGGGGAGTTGTTTCCGGAGGAGCTACCTCAAGGGTTACCACCTTTGAGAGGGACTGAAATCGACTTCGTACCCGGGAGTGCGTTGCCGAACCGTCCAGCTTATAGGAGTAATCCGGAGGAAACAAAGGAACTACAACGATATGTAAGTGAACTTCTAGATAAAAGTTTTGTGCGTGAGTCGATGTCACCATGTGCAGTTCCTGTGTTGTTAGTACCTAAGAAATATGGATCTTGGCATATGTGTGTGGATTGTAGAGCTATAAATAACATTACCATCAAGTATAGACATCCTATTCCTTGATGTTAGATGAATTGCATGGCTCTAGCATTTTTAGCAAGATTGATCTTAAGAGTGGTTATCATCATATTAGGATGAGAGAGGGAGATGAGTTGAAAACTGCGTTTAAAACAAAGTATGGGTTGTATGAATGGATGGTTATGCCTTTTGATTTGACAAATGCATCAAGTACATTTATGCGTTTAATGAATCATTTTGCATGCATATAGTGGAAAATTTATGGTGGTATATTTTGATGATATATTGGTATATAGCAAAAACTTGAATGATCATGTAGAACACTTGAGATTTGTACTAATTTCTTTGAAAGTTGAACACTTATATGCTAATTTGAAAAAGTGTGTGTTTTGTACAAAAGAACTCATGTTTCTTAGGTTTGTTGTAAGTGCACAAGGTGTAAGAGTGGATGAAGAAAAGGTAAGTGTCATTTGAGATTGGCCGACGCCTACGTCGATTGGTCAAGTTCGAAGTTTCCATGGGCTTGCAGGATTCTACCGGAGGTTTGTGAAAGAATTTAGCACATTGGCAGTACCTATGACTGCAGTGATAAAGAAAATTGTCCCGTTTCATTGGGGGGATGAACAGGAGAAGTCTTTCAATTTAATCAAGCAAAAACTAATTAATTTTCCTTTATTGGTTTTGCCTGATTTTTCTAACACCTTTGAAATTGAATGTGATGCTTCAGGTGTAGGAATCGGAGGAATGTTGGTGCAAGGAGGGAAGCCAGTGGCATATTTCAGTGAGAAGTTGAATGAAGCAGCGTTGAATTATCCAACATATGACAAAGAGTTTTATGCTCTAGTGCGAGTGCTCGAGACATGGCAGCATTACTTGATTCCAAAGGAGTTCGTGATTCATACGGATCATGAATCGTTGAAGCATCTCAAAGGACAACAAACGTTGAATAAGAGACATGCAAAGTGGGTGACATTTGTGGAAACGTTTCTTTACGTCATCAAGTACAAGCAAAGCAAGGAAAATTTAGTAGCGGATGCGTTGTCACGAAGTTACGTTCTCTTAACTACTTTAGATGCTAAGTTTTTTTGGTTTTGAGCATGTGAAAGAATTGTATGCTAGTGATAGTGAATTTGGTAAAGTGTATAAGTCATGTATGCATAGTCCTCAAGGGAAATTTATTTGCATGATGGCTACTTGTTTAAAGAAAATAGATTGTGTATTCCTAGAACTTCAATTAGGGAGTTGCTTGTTAGGGAATCGCATGGTGATGGTTTAATGGGTCATTTTGGTGTGGCTAAAACATATCAAGTTTTGCATGAGAATTTTTATTGGCCACAAATGAAGCATGATGTAGAAAAAGTTTGTGAGCGGTGTGATACATGTAAGAGGGCAAAATCTAGAACACAACCGCATGGTTTGTATACTCCAATTCCAGTACATAGTGAACCTTTGGTGGACATTTCTATGGATTTTTTTCTTGGGTTACCAAGGTCTAAGAAGGGGAGGTATTCTATTTATGTTGTGGTAGATAGGTTTTCTAAAATGGCACATTTTATTGCTTGTCAAAAATCAGACGATGCTTCGCATGTTGCAGATTTGTTCTTTAATGAGATCGTTAGATTGCATGGCATGCCTAGGAGTATTGTTTCTAATAGAGATACTCGATTTCTAAGTTACTTTTGGAAATCACTGTGGTGCATGAACTAAGTTATTTTTTTCTACTAGTTGTCATCCTCAAACTGATGGACAAACTGAGGTAGTAAATAGAACTTTAGGGACTTTGTTGCGAGCTATCATTAAGAAGAACTTGAAAAATTAGGAAGAGTGTTTGCCATTTATTGAGTTTGCTTATAATCGTAGTGTACATTCTACTTCGAATTATTCATCTTTTGAAATTGTTTATGGATTTAACCCATTGACTCCGTTGGATTTGATGTCGTTACCTATGAGTGAAAGGGTTAATATGGATGAAAAGAAGAAAACATAATTTGTTAAGAGTTTGCATGAGGAAGTGCGTGAGAATATTGAGAAGAAGAATTTGCAGTACACTAAGCAAGCGAACAAAGGGAGAAAGAAGGTCGTATTTGAGCCTGGTGATTGGGTATGGTTTCATTTGCGGAAGGAGCGTTTTCCGGAGAAAAGACGTTCAAATTTGTTGCCTAGAGGCGATGGTCCATTTAAAGTCCTTGAGCGAATCAACGACAGTGCCTACAAGCTAGATCTGCCAGGTGAGTATAATGTGAGTACTAGTTTTAATGTTGCTGATATTTCGTTGTTTGATGTAGGTCATGAGCGAGATTTGAGGACAAATCCTTTTCAAGAAGGGGAGGATGATGCGATCGTGGACATCTCGCATGCGGATCGTGTTGCGGGGAAGGTTCGAGATCCATTGCAGTTGCAAATATGACCAATAACGAGGAGTCGAGCTAAAAATTTTAAAGAAGCAATTCAAATATTGATGCTAAATTACCAAGATGAAGTTGGAACACTTGAAGATTATTCTGGAAGATGTTTATGCATCATTGAAGTGTTAAAAAGTGAGGAATTAAACATTCGGACAAATAGTTTCTCGCCCGAGCGCAAGAACCTGCCGCTCGAGCGAGCCTCGTGAAAATTTTTGGCCAGAGACTTTCTCGCTTGAGCGCGAGTTCTTACCGCTCGAGCGAGCCTTGAAGAAAGTTCGGGACATAGTAAATCTCGATCGAGCACATGTTTCTACCGCTTGAGCGAGGGAGTTTTTCCGAGAAAAACACACACTCGGTGTGTTAGTGTGTGTTCGAGAATTTATTGTTATTTTAATATTTTTTTTCCTATTTTTGAGTGTTTTACGTCTACTAGGAAACTTTTACGTTATATCTTTTTGATATCTTACATTATCTTTTATTTTGGAGTTGTAAACTATAAATACATTATTATTATTAATTAATAATAGTTTTTTAGTTTTATGCATATTTTTTTAAAATTCTTTCAAGAATTTTATTGAAGATTTGGCTTTGTTCAAAATCAAACTTATCAAAGTTCTAAACTTTGTGGCGTTTGTCAATTATTCTTCATTGAAGATTGTCAGATACAAGTTATCTGAAGGTCTCCTTGAATTCAATTGTTCCGTAATTTTCGTTGTTAATCGTTTATCGATTAAAGGTGAAAATTCATTTTATTTTTTTGTTAATTTTCCGCGAGTTTATACTTGTCTTAAAAAGATCGTAAACATCAATTGAGTCTTCTTTTTAATTGATCTGAGGGCACGAATTGGATTATTTTCGTGTTTTCTTTTCATTAATCAACTAGGTTCATATCAGATACAGATTGAGGTTTTTTGATAATGAGTTGTCTGGAAAAGGGCATTCCTTGACAAATGAAAGCATTGAGATATTGTTCAAATACAGTTTGTATTGAGATTGTATTGGATGGAGTTCTAAGTTCAGTATACGTGGACAATGACGTCCAGTAGGAACCAAGAACAAGGATCTGTTGCTCGTATCGATAACTTGTTTTTTCGATTCCAGAGTACGTCTATATATGGGAATTTTGATGTGAGACCTATTCATAACAAAGGTAGAGGAGTTCAGGTATTCTGGATTAAGATTTTTCTCTTGTTTTAGTCAAGTGGCAGAGTAGAAACATTAGGAAGATACTTAATTATTTAAGTCTGATTTAACTTGAAAAAGCGGTTTGAATTTTGTTTTACACTTCAGTTACAAAGGTTATTTTGTGGTTGCATTCTCAGGTATGACCTAGTGATATGAATCTTGTTGGACATGAAAAGTTTGTTAGGTCATGCAGAATTGATGTGTCAAGTGTGTATAGACACATGGAGATCGGATCATCCGAAATAAGGATCAGAATTCCGATAAGTAGCATCTGAGACGTGGCAGGCATGCAAAGTTAGGACGTCCTTCCAAACTAGGCGTGGGATCCGCTAGAGTTGCCAGAAGGAACGATAACAAGGGGCCGAAGCAAAGTTTATAGAATAATTTCGAGGACTCGTGATGAAATCTTAGGAAGTACTTATAAGGCTTGAAGGATTTGGAGAGCGTGGTAACCAAATTATAGTACATTTGAACATGATACAGGTTCTAAAAGACTAAGAGGAGACCCAGAGATGCAGCTTAAGTTTTACCGCTGCAGTGTTTAGCCTTGCCGACTTAAGCACCGTAGCTCCTGTTTTTAGCGTCGCAGCGCTGCTGATGCGTGCAGAATATTTATTTCCTATTTTGAGAGACCTATCTTGATAGGAAACTTTTGGATTACTATATTTTTAGCATTATAAACATGTAAAACTAAATAATTACACAGATTATTGAACTTTTATGATTTTTATCATCTATAAAAAAATCCTCTTTAGAATTTTAATGAAGCTTTTGGTTTTCTTCAGAATCAAACTTATCGAAGTTCTTACTTTATGGCGTTTGTCGATTGATTTTCATCGTGTATTGTCAAATACTAGTTCTTTGAAGGTTCCATTGAATTTAGTTGTTAATCTTATGTTTATTTGTTACTAAACTTAATAGTTCAGGGGTGAATATCATAATAATTACTTATTTCAAAGATCGGAAAAATTACTTGGATCCTTTCGTTCCTTGAATCGAGGGTGTCACTACATCAAAGTTCGTGTTTGGTTTTCATGTTCGCGAAGATTTATATCATTTGGTATCAGAGCAAAGGTTTTGAGATAAGTAAGTTACAGTTTCAATATCCTTAGCTTTTCATCGTCTTCGTTCTCCGTTCTTCTTTTGATTCTAGTCCTTGTTGAATCATAAATCGCGTTTTAACAAGATTGTTCTACATTCGTTATTTCTTCGTATTTTCATCCAAGTCTCTTTGTTCCTGGTGCCGCAAGAAATAAAAAAATCAAAAATTAAAAAATAAAATATTGGTAAAAAAAAGGACCAAAATTAAAAAAAAGCCACGTCAGCTGTTGTTCACGTAGGTGCCCATGGTGGTTGTCCATATGATCTAAACTCTTATATATATGAGTTTCGATCACATGAGCTACCACTATGGGCACCTTCGTGAGAAAAAACTGACGTCAATCACTCATTGAATGTACAAGGTGCCACGTTAGCTGTTGCTCACGTAAGTGCCCATGGTGGTTGCCCCTATGATCAAAACTCTTATATATATGAGTTTCCACTACAACAAAAATGGTCATTAACAACGGTTAAAAGACAACGCTTTTTACAAAAAGCGTTGTTAAAAAAAGAAACACAACGCTTTTATGAGAAAGCGTTGTCTTTATTATTTTAAATCCATAAAAGACAACATTTTTTTTGTCATCCACAACGCTTTTTAAAAAGGGTTGTGGATGAGCGTTTTTTTATTTTTTAAATGTATAAATGACAACATTTATTCTATCATTCACAACGCTTTTTAAAAAGGTTGTAAATGAGCGTTCTTTTTATTTCTTTTACAACGCTTTCTTTAAAATAATTTTAAAAAGCCTAAAGACACTGCCTAAAGAAATAATTATAATTAAATATAAAAACAGCTATCCGTCCACTCTCAAAGTCGATTGAACCCTAGATCCCCATCAAAGCTCTCACGGTCTTCGCGACATTCTCCCTCGTCACATCCCAATCTTCAGTTTTTCTGCTGTAGTTTTCAGTAGGCGGCCGAGTGATTCTAGACATTACGAGCTATCCGTCCACTACAATCAGTGTTCCGATGGCGACTAATCGCTGGAGTCTCTGCCGCTTCTTTGCTGAGTGTCGATGCCAATTTCGGCGGCATTACGAGCTTTCTTCTGAGCTTCTCTCCGGAGGAAGCTCGACGCGCTCTATCCTGTTCGAGGCTACAACCGAATATAAATACAATTCTGGGATTTGGTGAGTGAATTGCTTTTCTTATTTTGGTGAATTTAGCTCACTTTCGATCCATTAATCTCTTCCCTTTCCAACTCACGCTATTTGAATTTTTTTAAAGCTTTTACAGTTAAAAAGCGGAACTTTGAATTGTAATCCTTAACAAATCTACATTTACGTTGTGAATTTGTTTTAAACTTTTACAAGTCTTCTCACTGGTCTAGGCTTCCCCTTCTTACCAGATTTGGATTTTACAACCCCTACTGGCTCCTCGACATAGCGAACGTACGCATCGATCGTGAATCGTGATGAACTTAGTAGGAGCTCTCCAAGTCTACTGCCAGCTACTCTTCGCATGTCTTGGAAAAAAAGCATCCGAAAAATGTCCTGATAGTGGATTCATCACTCATGAAATAGGTATCATGGTCCCCTTTCTCAAGTTTTTGTATAACCTGAACTTGTTCCAGTTAGTTTGAGTTTCTTTGAAGCTATTTGGATTCCTTGCATATTTGTTTGTACGAGAAATTATTGTTCTAAATCCTGAATTAGCCATCAGTGCAGAACTTGAAGAGTTTGTGTGATAAAATTTGTGATGACTCAAGATTGCATTATGTGTTCATATTATTTCATAAAATGAGTCTGAGAGAGTTTACTGAAACAGTGTGGCTGGGTGAATGCATTATATTCAACACCATCTATATACATGGATGCAAAACATGCTGCTAGTGAATCTTGGCCCCTGAAAATTGATGATTATTTCTCGTGAGCACTAACTAAAATGTATTCCTATTTTTTTTATTCTGATGTTTAATTTATCTTGATCCAATATACTGTTACTGTTGGTTTGGATATGCAAACAATGATAATTTGAAATCAGCACGTGTCTTATATATGCCAACATGCACATCTTAAATAATCAATAACGTGGTTTGTGATTGTAATGTGAGCTAACCTTACCTCCTACACGGCCTGCTTTCTTCTATGGTGATAATCAAGCAGCAGCGGTGATCAAGCAACTATGAATCCATCGCTGCTACCTGAGCCGCCTCAACGACTTGTTTTCTTCTATGGTGATAATCGAGCTTGACCGACGGATCGAAGGTATTATAAATTCTCATCAAAATTTTCTTCTTTGGATTTTGATTTGATATTTAACATCCTCAACCGATCTTTCACTAGGGCTTGATTGATGATGTTTATGTTAATGTTTGGAATTGAAGTTAGGTTCCAGTTTTTAGCCAGAAATTGAACGAGGCATCCGTTGTGAAAATTGAATAATAGCATTAGTGGGGGATGTTAGTTCAGGGGTTAACGTTTAGGACTCAGAAAATTATATATTTGTTCTGTAACCTGTTTACATATTAGTCTCTTAATTTTGATTGAGAGGAGTTTCAATCACGGAGGTGACATTAGTTGTATCCCAAAATTGATTTAGTACGTATGTTGTCATGAAGGCTGCAATTTGCTGTTGAATTTTGAATTTAGCATAGTTGTCAAAGGGTTTTATAGTCAACCGTATTGGGGTGATTTAATCATAATTCAATATTTATACTTTATATAATTAACTCGATAATTTATCGTGCATGCTGTTAATTATTGTGAATGCAATTTTTAGGTTAGTGAACTTGATTTATAAATTATGGGGCTAAAATTTTTATCACTGTTTGGTTTGTTTAAACATGCATAGATTAATTTTTTTCCTTTTTTTTTAAAAAAAGAAATGTAGATTAGTTTTAATGGAGTCCTCCAGTGGTTATTTGATTAAATATTGATGATTATTAAACTCTTTAGCTTTTCTCATTCTCATTTTTAAATCAGTGGGTTATGCATAAAATTGCTTAATTATGTGTGTGTAACTATCAAATTTGGAGTTTTGGATTTGGTTTGATTATTTTTAGGCTATTTATTTGTATTTCATTAGGTTTGATTCACTTTCACGTTAATTATCCTTCCCAAATTATGTGGCTTTCTAACAACTGACACGTTGCAACTGGGATCATCAGGCATGCTTCCGTTGCATTGAACGTTTGGCAGCCGGAGGTCGTTCGAGCCAGGAAAGAGCAGATGGTTCGGCAATGCACTGTACCTGTTAAATCTCGAATCAAGACAGTTGAAATGGAGCTTAGCTCTTGCAAAAATCAGATTGCATGTCTCCGGAAGAACCTCGTAAGCCACGTGTTTTCTAATTATATAGTGTTGCACACTGTCTCGGATTGGTCACGCCCACTTACCGCTATCATCTCATGCTTTTTACAGGTCACTGAAAAGAGAAGGAGACAAAGGTTTTTGCTCTTAGTAGCAATTCGATAGCTAGCTAGATTTCTTGATATAAATACATAGTTATCCATGCTACTATATATGCCACACACGAAATTAACCTCTTAAAATAATGGAGTCATTCTTTAATATATATATTATATTATATTATTTTATAACGTAATTTTCATAATAAGCACAATTAATAATGAAATTCGATCTCTCAGTTTAATTAGAGACATGTTTATTATATTCCAGTCATTAATGTTGTAATTTTGATCTCTAGAGACAAAGTCCAACCACCACTGTGCCTCAGTCCTTGTAGCTGATTCAATGTCTGTTTCTGGATTAATCCAAGGTCAACTCCTAGAGATAACATGTATATATCTTTTGATTTTTGGTGTTTAATTTCTTAATTAGTTCTAACTTTTTGTCTCCTAATTAAATTGATCGATCTGGGATATATATATGCATGCAGTTGTTGGTTGTAATAAGTTTAGAAACACCGAGTGGATTTCACGGCAAGATCCCTACGTTTGTGTGGATTATGCCTGCTCCAAGCATCGTACACGTACTCGTCATGGTCAGCCCTGCATATGCATGCATCTATATACATACATATATATAAAAATTTATTATTGATTAATGTATTAATTTTGTTGATGCATGCAGGAGGAGGGAGATATCCTACCTTTCAAGAGAAATTTGAGATTACATTGGTACAAGGGTTATTGGAGATTAATATTACTGTCTGGAATAGCAACAAATTGACTTCTGACGATTTTATTGGAAATGGAAAGTAAATATATATATATCTGAATTAATATTTTATCTGATGATTTACATATTAGCTAGCTATTGCAGGGAGTTTATTTCAGGGCTACGACGACAGTTGCTGGCCTTTTAAGGACAGGAAAGGCAGGTATATATGGTCCACGGCGTCATGACTTTCCGATCGATATATATTCAGCATGCATGTAAAAGATTATATTTTTATGTTGTTTGATGTTTTTTCATGAAGCATACATACTTGATGCCACTATTTATGATTTTCAATGGTTACATTTGTTTTTTGAACTTAGTAGAAATTTGGATACAATGACTTGGATTCGTGGTCGTCCGATGTAAGTTTCCCACTGCATTCCTGAATCTACATTATAAGTTATTGACAAGCATTGCGTTTCAGACACTTTATCGTGCAGATTTATTCTACTGTATGTTTTTCATTTTTCTTCCCATGTTCTCTCTGTTTCCCCTCTCCTACAGCTTGAGCAGAAACAGAAGTATGCCACATGGAAAGCGGTAGATATAAGGAAGGCTATAAAAGAAGGGAGGAAGCCTCTGCTAGGCCCGAGAGGTAACAGATGGTTTATGCTTGTAGCATTCGATTCAGCTCCATATATATAATTTCTTTGATAAAAGTGAATCTTGTATTTTGTTCCTCTAAGAAACATGCAGACAGAACTACTGTATTTCTCTCATGAGAAATCTCTGCCTTGTTTTGAATCAGCCAATAGACAGGTTTTGAATCGGCCAGTAGACATGTTTTGATGTGTTTCATATGATTTTTCATTCTATATGGCTTAGGAGATTAAATATAAGGTTTGGATAAATAAATATTGATAAGTTGCATATATTATTCATGAAATGGGATGCTGTTTTTCTTTCGCAAATAGTTGACTCCACACTGTAGTTATGAAATCATTGATCACGGTGGTTGTGAAACTTTGAAAGGAGTATTATAGTGTTTTTTTTTAAGTTCTTACTAACTCAATCAAGTTAACTTTTCTCATGGTTTTATTCTTGTTTGCTGTTATTGTTCAGCACATTCCCAGTCCTCCAAATGGATTTAGCATTCTGAGAGTTGGTCTGATCGCCGACTCCGATTTGAAGCAGAAAGCATAGCGCATGGCCGAGATGAACACGAAGAATTCGATTATTTGTTATATTTGAATGATTTTTGTTATATTTGAATGATTTATAATATTGAAATATTGTCTATTAGATTTAATTTTCAAAAATTTTGAATATTGAGTGATAATATTGAAAATTTGTGAATTATATTTTTTTTTGTTTTTTATTTGAGAAAAGACAACGCTTTTTAAATGTTGTCGTAGGTGGAAAAAGCGTTGTCGTTACTAAAAAAGACAACGCTTAAAAAGCTTTTGAACTACGACAACGCTTATTTGTGACAAAGACAACGTGGAAAAAGCGTTGTCGTTTATAGATACGACAACGCTTTAAAAAGCGTTGTCTTTTCCAGAAACGACAACGCTTTTTCCGCGTTGTCTTTGAGCGTGGTCTTTTACATCACTGGCTACGACAACGCTTTTTCGGGGACATTAACAACGCGGAAAAAGCGTTGTCTTTGGCCATTTTTCTTGTAGTGTTCGATTACATGGGAAACCACTATGGGCACCTACGTGAGAAACAGCTGACGTGAAAATCACTCATTGAATGTACAAGGTGAAATGTCAGTTGTTGCTCACGTAGGTGCCCATGGTGGTTGTCCATATGATCGAAATAAGGTCCACAGAATCTCGATAGTAGTTCCATGAACAATCCTTTGCGGGATTGGATTTTTTTTATAGTGGAAGTGCCATAAAGCGCGAACCAAGATCCATGATACGAAAACAAAAATAAGAATCAAAAAGAAAAAGATATCGTGATGTAAGTCTATTATTCCTTGCATCATAGGTGTTGCTGCGTCTTGAGATCCTAATTGCCATGGTTCTGCTGCATCACAAGGAGCTATTGTGAGGAATAGCCATTCTAGAACAATCATTTGCTTTGGTTCGTTCATTCTTTGACTGCTCTGCTCCCCCCAAGGGAGACTTGTCGGAAATCGCCTTGGTCCAACCAAGAAAGGCATGGGAGTTTTTGGGCATTGCTTGAGCTAAGTCAAGATTAGGTCGAGTGTTGTAAAGACTGGCTACCTAGAAAGTCAACAAGAAAGATGAAAACTTCCGTCACTGCACACTTTGCTAGATTTGAATTTTAGAAATGCGGCTTCACAAGTGAGGAAAGGATCTTAGCCATCGGTGACCGGCTTTCGTAAAAGCACCTTTGGGCGGTGGTTTCTCGATCAACTATCTGAAAGATAGTAAATCAGAAGCGTTTTCTTCTTCTCTTAAGATATTTCTAGTTAGAGGAAAATCTCACTCCTAAAAGAGCGAGAAAGAAAGCACTTTCAAAGAAGCAAGGGACGAGAGGGTATCAAAGATAAAACCACTGTTTAGAAAGATAGCAGCCAGTTCAACTAAAGAGCTCATTATCTCTATCCCACTTCGAACTCCAAGTGTGTTGCGCAGTGGAATTTTCATTTCACCAGAAAGGGATTCGGATCAAGAGAGTAAAGTGACTTCGGGGCTTGGCTAGACTGCTTTCATTTCACAGGCTAAAAGGTAGAGGTGAACACCCGGAATCAAGTACGCGTTCCAGCCTGAGGAAAGCTATACGCCTTCTATTAATTAAACTCGGCCTTCTGGTTCATGAGCATAAAGCTGCTTTTCACATCCTCCAGCAGCTAACAGTCTCCTATGTCATTTCGTGAATTTTATCAATCCATACAAGAAATTCAAATAGTATTTTATTATATAGAAAGGGGGTGAACCGACCTTTCTTTTTGCTCGGCCAAAGACCCCCCTGGACTGTGCATTCGACTCAAGAGAAGAGAATCTTTGTAGTGACCCTTACCCGGATCACCTACTAAACAGAACTTAGGCATGCAATTAACTTAATTAAACAGATATCAGAATAAAACTGCGGAAACCATAAACATTATACAATCCCAAGTAAATGAATCTTTAATTTATTCCAATAATATACAACCAAATTGAATAGCTGTATAAACCCAAACAACAGTAATAAAACCTAGACGAAGCTCCAGCTGGCCAACCACTGACTTTCCCCTCCTGGATCCACCCTCCTCGTCCAATCGCAAACCTGCCCCATGGAATAGGGTGTCCAGAAACACAGAGTACGAGACGTGAGCATAAAACGCTCAGTACGAGAGTATGAGTATACATGCATGCAAAGTGAACTCCCTATAGACTCGAGGTCAAGGATCAGATAACAGAGACAGACCGGGCCCTGGTATGTAGCACGTTGTGCCGTCGCTTCAGGAGGTGGCTCCCATATCGAGATAACCATGGATACGCCGGACCCAAATCGATGGAAGTCCATCCACTAACAGGATAGGGTACAACCCTACTAACAGAAATCTCGAAAAAGATACAGCAAGATGCAAATGAATGCAGCATAATATCATGGCATATAAATCATGCAGTCACATAATACATGCATACTCAGTCAGGATATCTCGAACAGTAATTTCGTACCTCAAAACAGTGCAAGCTCTACCAACTCTAGGTCCACGCCTATAGTCTGCTCTACACTGCCAAATGATACTACTATCATTAAAGTGCTCTAAAAGCCTTAACTAAGCTATTGCATACTCCTAAATATTTATAGGAAGCAAAAGCTATACCTTCATCCGTCATTAGCCCTTTGATGTCGATGCCTCCAGAACTTGGGCACAACTCCGCTACGACTTCCGAACGCCTCACCGACCGCCGGGTCAAGCCTAGGAAGGCTAGAACAACTCGAATAGACTAGAAAGGAGAGGGAAACACTTGGAATTGGCAATTGGAAATGAAGCCTCGGCCCTCTATTTATAGACAACGATCGGAACTTCCGATCCTCGATCGGAACGTCCGAACCTCGATCGGAACGTCCGATCCTGCCATCGGAACTTCCGAAGATCCTGATATGCCACGTGTCAAAATATCACTTGTTGACTCCGGATAGGGGTGATCGGAGTTTCCAATCCTGATCGGAGCTTCTGATCCAACCACACGTCATGCCTGACGTAATAATATCGGTGCCTCCGATCGCTCATCGGAGCTTCCGATCCTGTTCGGAGCTTCCGATCGTGCCTTCGGAGCTTCCGATCCGTCCGATACCCAATTTATTTAATTAGCATTAATCCTTTAATTACTCAATTAGGGTACGGGCTACTACAATCTTTCAGGTTTTTGCCTACATAGGCTTCTTCAACAATAGTTGATTCTATCCGTAAAAAAAGAAAGAAGCAGTTATGCCATTCGCCACCTTCGCCCTAGTACTGGGTTTTTAATGAGTATTTTAGCTGATCACTACGCCAAGTTCTTATTCTTTACTCTATTGGCTGGCTCGCGGAACTACTTGAGCAGTGGAGCCACTCCATTTGATTACTAGTTATTTATGTTGCCCGTCTTTAATGCATACTGATTGAGTTTAGCCCCGGCGGGATTTCTCGACTCAAAAGAGCCATCACAGCTTATGAAAGAGCAGCTTGGAAAGAGACAGATGTAAAGTGTTTCAAACTCCCCTTCCCCATCCTTTGACCCTGCTTACTGGCTTGAATCCAGGGTAAGAAAAATTTCCTTTCAAGTAAAGGCTTGAAAAAAAAGCTTTCATTCAATACTCCAGCTTTCGATACTTCTTATTCCTTCCCGCCCGCCCCTTGCCGAGGGGACGTACGTTCTACTTCCTTCTGGGGCTCCGAGTGGTTAAGGGTGTTAACCGGCTTATCTCCTTTCAGTCGAGCCTCTCCTCGATTCATTTTAGTAAATAGCGGAACCAATGGAAACCACCTTGATGAGAGATTGCCCATCCAATGTCTTTGCGTGTTCTGTAAACAGATAGGGTCTTTCCGGACGTTTTCGAATATGAGGCGCTGTAAAGCCCTCTCCTTCGGCTTGCCTACTGAGGGAAAGGGACTTGCACTCGCTAATGCTGCCTTGAAGCTAAAGAGGGGCGGAGCGAATACAGAGTGAGCGGCCTAAAGAGAGGTTTCACTCTCAGTCCATCTTCCGGCTCCGAAAGAACCAAGGTTTCCTTTGCTTTGGTCGAGCTGAGCCGGAGGTAACTGTGGCCGATCTAGCAAGATTTACTCTATTACAAGGTGAATCAGTGGAGCTGGCTCTGCTTGTTGATCATTTGTCTCCGGCTAAGTAGGTGAGTGATCTGGCACGGAAGGCTTTCGGGGGCCTTTAGATCTTGAGGCCACACCTCCGTAATAGTTCCTCGCGAGCATAAATGAAGATCGACGATCCCTTATTCGGAAATTTACTTCGCTTTGTATCACAAAGGCCATGATATCTTTATTTCTATACGACCAAAGTAAGCCTGGTAGACTACGAAATCCATGTACCATATTTTGTTAATCGTTCTGAAGAGTTTGTGTGAGCCGAGTGGCACATCACTACGGGAAAAGAAAGGGGCTCCATCGAGCTCTTTGGAGAGCGCCCCGGAATAACAACAACTCTATTATTGTACTGCAATTGATGCGCTTTGCCAGGGTGCGAAATCCCATTCCTTCTTTTAGCAGCAAAGATAGAAGCAGGAACTCCTTCTTTTATTCTCCCTGATGGAGCCCGGTCTTGATCCTATATAATAAGACACTTTTGCGATAGAATACAAAGAAAGTTTTCTTTTTCTTACTCTTCCTTTCCGGCTTCTCCCCTTACTGCTACCTCCTATCAGGGTTCATTCCTAACTCAGCACTATACTTTAACAGTAGAGCTTTACTAAAGCTATCTTCTTTTCTAGTAAAGCATAATCTGCTTACCTGCATGCAATCCACTTTGCTGACTCGCTGCTAACACTAGATGCTTAGCTATTAATACTCGCTTTCAATGAGCTTGCTATCAGCTAAGTAAGCTCCCCCTCTCACTACGTTCCTGTTCTAGGATTGCTAGATCTTCTCACCGTCTGATTCATACCTAAAGAAAGATCTCACTTCTGTTTACTCAGACTCCTCTTTCTTATCGAAGACTCTGGCAGCTGGAACTCATCGGCAGCGACTCTTACCACTGCAACCTAGGCACTCAGGCCTTGGAGCTGATCTGTCAGTCCATCATTACCCCAAACCTCCACTTTGAAGTGAAGCGATTTCGTTCATTCCCGAGTCGATAATAGCCAGAGGACGAAACCATATCCCTGTAATGGCACATCAGCTTACCGATTCCAACATAAGCATTCATTCAAGAGTAAGCCCCTTCTATCTCGCGCATATCACGCTGATGAGAAGAAAAGTGTCCATTTCCCTCACTCTTTCAAACCTAAGTTCAGGGCAAAGGTAAAGCCTAGAAATCACCCTGTATCTGGCACCTCAAATACGACATAATGTGCTAAAGCGTCTATAGGTATCGAGCATTAATTGCCTAAAACCCATAAGGTAAGGATGGTACTTTAATAAAGTTTTAATAGATACAGGACTAAGTAAGGTCCACTCTCAATTCATAGACCCTAAAGTTCTTTCTTTGCAAACTCAACTGAACCATTATTGGAAATTTAGGATTTTTGAAAATAAAATTGATCCTTGGATTTTTTCATCCTGGCAGGGGACAACTTAATCACCCTGGATCACCCTCCTGCGCCTCAATAGATCCCGTTTGGACCTCGTTGAAAGTAACTCACCTCACAAGACCGAAAGAAGATTCTTCCTTTGGGGGCTAATCACTCTTCACTAGTTGGTTCAGAGAATGGTAAAAATGGGAATTCTTTATCGACAACCAACAAGGCCTTCCCCAACCAGAGTAAGGTAAGGGTGGGGTGCTACCGAAACTACTTATTGAGGCTCTCTGACTAAGGACGTAGCTAGAAGATCTACTACTAGTGCTTTAGCCATAGTCTTCCTTTGTCTCTGCAGGATCTATTGATGGATCATGAGCATAAGAATAAGACAAGACTGATTATCTTAGGAATAGACTGACTGAGTTCACCTCCCAACCAAGATGAGATATGCCGCTTAAGTACCAATAGTGAGAGAGGCTGGTATCGGCTAAGTTCAGTGTAAAGCGGGTTACGGAATCCGATTTCCATTCTTTGTTCTATAGTTCCAATGTCCAATCTTCTAGGCTATCAAGCATCATATCACGAGACAAAAGCACCCCTAATGAATGGGTTGATCTGACCCTCTGAGTTTTCCTATCGTTCGATGGAAAGCTCGAGAAATGGCATTCCTATTGTATTGGTTGGTCTTGTGCCCCATCATGGAGATACCAACTATTCTCTTCTACACCGGTATAGCAACTAAAAGAAAGCCAATCCGGCAGTAGTAATGCTGTGTATGAGACCACCTATCGTTTGATAGGAGCTACGAGAACAGCCATTCTGTTAGGCTTTGTTGGTGACCGAGTGTTGTTTTGCCAGTTCATAACTGACCTCTGGAACTCTTCCACCTCCGAAGGGGTCTCTAGCCGACTTAAGAGCCTACCTTTCCTTTAGAGCGATCTCCCGTGGGTACTTTTTCAATGTGACCCACGAATACCACCCACTAGGAGTGGATCAAAGAGTTGTAAACGGCAGTTCCATATCGAAGTTAGGTTGGAAGCAATTAGTGGTTAATCGATGGGAACCAACAAGAGATGTAACTCATGTACCGAAGTAGAGTTGTTAGTTTCAGTGTAGTGTACCAGTATAGCTTAGTCGCTCATACCAAGAAAGAGGAATACGGCGCTTACTGGAGATAGAGCAGGAAAGGCTATGTACGGGTAAAGGTAATCGACCTATTCGCCTAATGGCAATCTTTCACAGGAACATAGTAGGTCAGGGTACATGTGGTCTAAGACCTATTAGCATACCGGATATAGCCAAGTAGTTGGGGAGGTTCACATCGACAGGTACAATCTCATTCCAGTTTGCAAAAATCACCGTATTTATCTGGGGTCAAAGTACCAAATATCTATAGAAATATTAAAATTATATAAGAGTTTCAATCACATGGGCAACCACTATGAGCATCTACGTGAGAAATAGCTGATGTGGACATCACTCATTGAATGTACAAGGTGCCACGTAATCTGTTGCTCACCTAAGTGCCCATGGTGGTTGACCATATGATCGAAACTCTTATATATATGAGTTTCGATCACATGGAAAACCACTATGGGCACCTACGTGAGCAACATCTAACATGGAAATCACTCATTGAATGTACAAGGTGTCACATCAGCTGTTGCTCACGTAAGTGCCCATGGTGATTTTCCATATGATCGAAACTCTTATTTATATATATATATATATATATATATATATATATATATAGTGGTCAAAATTTTAGTACCCATATATCATTGGAATTTTTCCGTTTACTTTTTGTGTTGAGTCATATTTTGATCTTCCAAGTCTTTGTTTTTGTGCGATCCACGTGAGTTGGTTTATAAGTGTCTACAATTTTGGACTTGTGAGTTTGATGCACATAAGCCACAAAGCCTAAGCTAACTCATAATGTGATTTCTCAATTTGAGTGCAAAAATACTTGAGTGGAGTGTTCTTTATTGGAGTGATTGTGAGGTATTTTTGGTGAGGAGTAAAAAAAGTGTGAGTGATTTTCTTTGGAGTGACTAGTGAGATTTAGATGAGAAATAATTTATTACTAACTTTTTATTGCAGGTACAATGACTGGTAGAAAATCTGATAAATAAGTGGGGGATGGTTCAAACCAAGGACTTTCCAAAGTTCAAATTGAGGCATTGATTGGCGATATGACTAGGATGATGAGCGCTGAATTAGAACCATTACATGAGAGTATGAGTAACACTACAAGAAAAATGAATTTTCATGGCATGCAATGTGCACCGCGGAATGTTATCCACAGCGTGTAGTGCGCGCTACGGTGCACGTTGAAAAATTATAAGCCATTGTAAGTAAGGCACTATCCGCAGCTTGCGATGCGAGCCATCGTTAAACTTAATAAAAGTGTGTACCGCGTGCCATTAAAAGTGAGGCACTATCCACATCGTGTTGTGCGTGTTGTCGTTAAACTTAATAGCAGTGTGCACCACGTGGCATCGAAAGTGAGGCACTATCGGCAGCATGCGGTGCGCGCCATCGTTAAAATTAATAACATTGTACACCGCGTGCTGTCGAAAGTTATGCACTATCCGTAGCATGCGGTGCACGATGTCGTTAAACTTAAAAACAGCATGCACCGCATGCCATCGAAAGTGATGCACCATCCGTAGCGTGCGGTGCACGCTGTAGTTAAACTTAATAACAACGTGCACCGTGTTGATGAGATATTTATATTAAATTTATTTATGGTGAACAATATACATTGCAAATATGATTTTTCTCGGTGTAAGAAATGTGATGTTAATGAGATGTTTGTATGAAATTTTTTTTACAATAAATAATGTACACTATAATTAAGCATATTAACCCAAATTGAAACAATAAAACCAAATCTTAAACAAATTATCATACCACACACTTAACCCCACACTTAAAGAAAAATAATAAGATACCATAAAAACTAATTAAAAAAATGACATTTCTCATTGATCCAATTAGAAGAAAAATATAAAATGTAAGTTGTTCCATTGGTGTGGTGATGGAGTTGTTGCAGAAGATCGAATTGCATATATATATATATATATATATATATATATATATATATATATATAATAGACATGGTAGAATTAATAGTTTGTATCATTTATATGTCGTCAAATTTGAAGAATGTCAGTCATTGAGATATTCTTGAAAATACAAAATGTAAGTTGTTTCATTGGTGTGAGATGGAGTTGTTGCAGAATATCGAATTGCATCAACAGATCTAACAGTATGTCTATTATATATTAGTTTGTATCATTTATATGTCGTCAAATTTGAAGAATGTCAGTCATTGAGATATTCTTGAAAATACAAAATGTAAGTTGTTTCATTGGTGTGAGATGGAGTTGTTGCAGAATATCGAATTGCATCAACAGATCTAACAGTATGTCTATTATATATATATATATATATATATATATATATATATATAAATATATATAAATGGTTTAGATAACACATAATTTGAAGATAGTTATCTGGGCTGCAACTATATATATATATATATATATAAATGGTTTAGATAACACATAATTTGAAGATAGTTATCTGGGCTGCAACTTGATTTTGGTTAAAATTATCAACATTAGTAATTTTTTTGGGATGATTATTATCACAACCTCTGTCAATATCATTCACAAGGCTGCTACCTCCAACACTAGCAACTTACATATTGAGATAAAACAAAAAACTTTTCTAAAACTTAGGCGTATTTATTAATAACATGACACATTTCTAACAAAAAATTTGCAGTATATCTCATGTCCATAAACACAAATACGAACACAAACAAATTAACCAGTTTCAAAAACTCCTGGTGAATCGAAGAAAATACAATTATCTACATGTTTTATGTGAATTTTAGCTTCGAAATATGCTTTGATCAAAACCAGATTTCGAAATGACAGTAGGTACAAGAAATTATTCTTCATACATAGCAATTGCAGATCTCAATCCATTTCGTACTAGGCTAGATTTTAACTCATAAATTATTCCATACCAAATCAAATTACTCATATCATACACGGTTGGAAACCTAACTCAATTTCTCACATTCAACAGAAGACACTGAAGTGAAATTAGCTAACCCATTGAGGCTAATTTACACCAAAACAGAATTGAAATCAGCAAAGTCACGACATAATTCCAGATTCGTCAGTCGGTAGTATAAAAATAATAAGTAATTCATCTTTGATTCAAAATAAGTTCTATAAATTGAAAATGAAATAACTCAATTTTCTACATTTCATCTTCTCAAACCTTTCCAAATAAGATCATTCAATGAGTCAAATTCCTTCTGCAAGAACACACATAAAACCCGAGTGCTATGTTTCCTGAATATTTGAGTAGTTTTTGTAGAAAAATCATATAAAATTCATTTTACATTCAAATGACTTGTAACTAGTGGCAATTAGAAGAAAACATAATCATATACAACTTTTATTTGAACTTAAAATTTGAATTATGTATATAATATATATCAGATCTCAACAGGACAACAAACCATTGTACAAAATCGACCGGCGTCAAACTCAATCAATATCAGATTTAAATCCATTTTGTACTAGACTAAATTTTTAACTCATAACTCATTCCATACTAATTCAAATTACTGTATCATACACGGTTGAAAAAATAACTCAAATTCCCACATTTCAGCAGAAGACACTTAAGTGAAATTTGTTCACCCATTCAGGCTAATTTACACCACAACAGAACTGAAATCATCAAGGATACACCATAATTCCAGATTCGTCAGTCGATAGTATAAAAATCATAAGTAATTCATATTTTGATTCAAAATAAGTTCTGTAAATTGGAATTGAAACTAACTCGATTTTCTACATTTCATATTCTCAAATATTGTCCTAATAAGATCATTTGATGGGCCAAATTATGTCTGTAAAAATACACATAAAACCCGAGTGCTCTGTTTTCTTGTACATTTGAGCAGTTTTCATGGAAAAATAATATAAAATTCATTTTACATCCAAATGTCTTGTAACTGGTGGCAATTCGAAAAAATACAATCATATACAAGTTTTATTTGAACTTAAACTTTGAATTATGTCCCATAGTTGTTCAGATCTCAAAAGGACAACAGATCATTTTACAAAATCGACCAGCATCAAACTCAATCAATACTAGCAACTCGGCACACGCGTTGCATGTATAGCCAAAACAAATATGTATTTATTATGTTTGTATATTTTTAAAATTTAAGATTTAAGATAAGATTAATTCAATAGTTAATTCCAGTAACTTTGTTGATTGCATCAACAATATATGAAATTGAAAAACATAATAGTTGGATATCAAATTACAAATGACTACGACAACAAACTTTAAAAATTTGTAGTGAAATCGGGGGTTGCCCCAATGGTTTCATCTTGTATTTTTCATGAAATGGCTCGGGTTCGAGCCTTACCACCCCCTTTATTAAAAAAAATAAAAAAATATGTAGTCATAAAATAAGAAATTAAATACATGCGACGTGAACTCTAATAAAAAATTAAATACTCGATATTTAACCTAAATTGCAACGAAAATTTTACAAATTCGCTGCCTAGAATCCCATGACTTTTAGATGGAAAATGAGTTTCCCTCTTGAATGCCATAGCTCTACGTCAACGAACGTTGCAGCCATAAGGGGTTAGGGCTTGCATATCCTCGGTCTGTTGAACGTGCTTGAGATTAGAACAATGAAATCTCAATATTTCGGTGCAAATTTCAGTATATCATTCACCATTTCAAAAATTCAACCAGCAAGTCCCCTTCAAAATAACCAAGAAATGAAAAGAAAGTTTATACTAATAACCCAACTACAAATAAAGCCAACTGGAAGAAATTTTTTGAATTTAATCAAACATTAATCCAATTTGTCCAAATCATCAAAATAATAATAGCTCAAAATTTGAAATGACACAACATTACGCTCACTCCATCATTCTTGAATTAAATGTTGATAGAAGAATACATTTATGCAACTCATACTTGAAAAATATATGAAAAATGGTAATCTGAAACCACCAGATCTATTACAAAATGAATAATACATCGAGTCACATAACAATGACATCCATATATATATATATACAAAAATTATCCACTTAACAATGAGGCTAACTCATATTTTCATGCCAAGAAAAAAAACGCAAAAACATTATTCCAAATATCGAATACGAAAAGCACTTAATATCATCTTTTCCGGTATTAAAAAAACATTTGTAATCCGAGACCGTATTGGTAAACACGTCATATTTCAGGCCTTCAGCTTGCATTCTTTTTGCAAAGTTATTTGTTACTTGACATGGGAAAAGTACCAAGAGAGATGTTAAATCTAATATTTATGAAAAGTTATATAGATAGCAGTGTAAAGCAGAAGCACTTGAATATTTGAAAGCAAGCATATCAAACATAAACAACATTACAACCATTCCAAAACACAAACTGAACTATTGGGGAACAAAAAGTTTGATCAGAACTCAAATCCTAACGTAAAGAAATAACAAATAGTATACATTCAATGACAAAGTGATTGAATGGAATTTTTTAAAGTAAGTTTGGTCATAAAAGGTAAAAGTTTGAAAACCTGACATATAAATTTTAAAGACAATAAAACAGTTATCCTATTAATTTTAAAATTGACATACAACACATAATATTTTCAAGTACCATAGATATGACTATGACAACTATGCGTTCCGGTAGTTGGAATATTATCGAAAAATTGGACAAACAATAGAACCCAAAGGGGTGGGACAAAGATTATGAGTAACCTAATGGAAGCTAAAAAGTTGCTATAAACAATGTAAAGTTCAGTGATGTTAAACAATTACCTAATAGAAATCAAGTTCTTTGGTCTAAGGCAAACCAATATAAATCATACAACCACTGATACTCTCATCTGACCCCTGTTATCCAAATGTAGTCACCATCTTGGTCATGCCTATTGGGTTCGTCATCTGTTCAAATTAAATTAAAAAAATCCAAATAAACAACACAAAGCATCCTCAAATTAATGGTTTTTGTGAGATATGAACATAAATTTCAGTTTTAACCTAAATTATGAATAACAAATAAGTGAGGCAACGGAAATTAAATTCCAAAACATACTGTAGTTGAAGAGTCACTTACATGAACAGACTGCGGCCTTGTAGGATGATCGACGTGCGGCCCCGTAACCCAATGAAGATCGTGAAAGTCGCGGGTAAAAAATAAATTTCAGCTTTTCTGCTTAGATTTGAAATAGAAAATCAATAGATGAAAGAATTAGCTGAAAAAATCAACAACTAGTGTGAATTAAATAAGAAAATAGGGCGTTGTTAAAGAGATTCTTACATGACGATTTTGGCGTTCTTTTCTTTGAAATACATTGAAAAGTTCACGCTACAATAGGGTGTGGGTGGGTTAAAAAATTGGTTCTGCTTGTATGATCTGTGATAATGGGGTGGGTTTTTGTTGGCCGGAAGAAAAATAAACAGACGATAGAGTTGATTTTTTTTTCTGGAGGCAGAAACTGCCATGCTTGCTTTGCGAGATTTATGTGCAACTATTTTGGGGAGATTTTTGGAGAAGAAACTGATGCTTTTTTATTTGAGAGAGAAAAAGAACGTGGGTAGATATGACAAATACAAAGGAAAGTGGCGGAGGGGTTTTTTGGAAAATTAAAAAACAGACCAAGATACCAAAGTCAGTTTTTATGTGATACTTAGACTTAATAAATAGTAAAAGATAATATTTCAATATATTTTGTACTAGGCTATATCTTTAACTCATAACTCATTCTATACTAATTCAAATTAGTCATACACGGTTGGAAACCTAACTCATTTTCTCACGTTTCAACAGAATACACTGAAGTGAAATTCGATAACCAATTGAGACTAATTTACACAAAAACATAACTTAAAACAGTAAGGTCACAACATAATTCTAGATTCGTCAGTCAATAGTATAAAAATAATAAGTAATCATCTTTGATTCAAAATAAATTTTGTAAATAGGAAATGAAGGCTAACTCAATTTTTTACATTTAATCTTCTCAAATATTTTCCAAATAAGATCATTTAATGGGCCAAATTCTGTCTGAAAAAACACACATAAAACCCAAGTGCTCTGTTTCCTGCAGATTTCAGCAGTTTTAGAAAAAAATGGGCATATATCTTTCAATTTTAAGCCGAATAACCTGATTATATCACCAAATCAAAGCTATTAACATAGCTATTAAATTCTCTATAAATTGATGAGCAAAATTTTTAGAGACCATACCTATGTTAAGCCACTACCGTTGAGAGATTGAGTGATTAAATTCAACGAGAAGTCGTTGAGCAGTTATCCCCTAAGCGATTGAGTGAAGTAAGAAGAGTGGTTGAGCAATTCAGAGAAGGTGAGAAGATCGATTTAGTGAAGAGGAGAGACGATTGATTTCTCAATTCAGAGAGAAACGAGAATCCCATGAGCAATTGAGTGAAGCGAGAATAGAGATTCATCAAAGGTGAGAAGATGGATTGAGTGATGGCAAGAGATGCACAATCGATTTCTCAATTAAGATAGAAGGGGAGGGGTATAGAGAAAATAGAGAAGGGCGTGGAGGTTGAGAGAAAACAAAATAGGGGTGCCCAGATATGTGAATGGGATTTGGGAATTTGGCGTAATTCTTTTTTGTTTTAGTATTATTATTAATAGCAGGCTGAACACGCTGTAAATAATAATTTTAACAGCACACCTTTAATTCGCTAAAAAAATAAATATTTACAGCGTGCTTTTTATAGTAACCCGTACCTCGATTTAAGTAATTACATAACGAATGAAGGCTTAAATGGATGTTTAAGCAATCGGAAATTTCGGTAGGAGATCGGAGCTTCCGGTAGAGAACGGAAATTCCGATGCAGGATCAGAGCTTCCGATGGATATTGGAGCTTCCAATGTAGAACCGAGCTTCCGATGACGTGCACCTATGACTAAGTTTCAGATTTTGACAAGTGTCGCGCATGCAGAGATCAGAGCTTCCGATCCCGAATGGAGCTTCCGATCTCCGTTGTGAAATTTGCCTATAAATAGGGGCATTCAGATGTTAAATTTGATAAGAAAACATTCCGAGTGTTCAGTTTATAGTAAGCAGCAGTTGAGGGCCCTATCGGTACATAATAAGGTTCTGAAATAACCTTGGCGTGGTTATAGTCATTCAGAACTAGCGTTCTCAAAGGGCTATCGACGGACGAAGATATGGTCCGGAAATCTATTTAAGTTTTGGGAGTACTTATTAGCTTAGTTAAGGCTTATAGAACTTGTGTATTAATACGGTGAACTTTTGAATATAGGCTTGGAACCTAGGATCCTATTAGACTCAAACTAACCTAGAGGTATGTACACATTGACTGAGATTGCCAGCGAGTATACATGTTTATATGTTGCATTTATTTGTCATTATTATGTGGCATGATGTATGTTTTACCGCTTTATATACTCATATATCATGTGCTCATACACGTTGAGCCTATACCTTGATATACTTGTTTATAGAGCCGCTCAGCTCTATACTCGATAGTCTGTGACTAAGAGTACCGCGATGACGGAAACATGTATGTCTGACTACTCTGGTGTACTAGACGAGTGTGGTTGCACCCAGAGTTTGATCCGTGCAGTGGCAGCACTCATGTGGCGCCGGTACTGAGCATGACTTTTCAAATGACCCTTTACCAGTCATCATGTTGCATGCATTATATACATATATTTAATAATGTTTATGTACTGGGCGTTAGCGCTCACGTCCTAGTTATTATCTTGGACACCCTATTCCATGGGGCAGGTAGCAGGAAGGACGGAGCAGGTAGCTTGAGGCAGGACTAGGGAGCCGGAGCTTTTCTTGGGATTTTATACAGCAGGATTTGTTTAGCTATATAAATGTTTTAGACAGTTTATTTTAAGCTTTTCAATATGGTTGTATCACTACAGTATTAAGCCTGGACTTGCTTTACTAAGCTGATATGTAAATTATGGATTATGTTTCCGCACATTTTACTTTGTTAAGCATTCTTGCTTTATTAAGTTTAATGCATGCTATTAGTTGTCAGTTAGTAGGTGATTCAATGCAGGGTCACTACATTTTTGGTATCAGAACATGCTTAGATTTTGGGATTAGTACTTGGGATTTAGTCTAGTCTTGAGTAATTATTGCGCATTTGGGATTTTAAATGTGCAAATCTTTTCAGGATATGGTCGGGAGAGGAGATGAGAGCCATGGTAGTGTTGGACAGGAAGGTGGTCATCATCATCGTCACCATCTTCATCATAATGAGGATCGACATCATCCTCATAAGGGTAGACGTCGCTATACTATCAATAAATTTATGCAAGTAGGACCGAAGCCTTTATTGGGTGGCGAAAATCCTGAACAAGCGAGAGGATGGATGTCCAAACTTGAGAGTGCTTTTCGAGATTTTGATTGCACTGAAGAGCAGAAATTGGAAGTTCTAGAATTTGTTCTAGAGGATCGAGCACGCTTATGGTGGGATGCTAAGGCTACTCAGGCACGTACGGAGAGAGGACAGTTGACTTGGGGGGATTTCTGTCAGCAGTTTCAGAAACTATATTTTCCTCCAGCAGTTTTCCAGGCACAATCTATGGAGTTGCTGACTCTGAGGCAAGGATCAATGATTATTGATCAATATCAGCAACGATTTCTTTATCTGCTACCTTTCAGTTCTCATATCAATGACAGTGATGCGTCCAAGTATGATATCTTTCTGCAAGGCTTGAATCAAGATATCTATTCACAGGTTGTTGTCAGTGATGATCCGACATCTTATGAAACTTTGGTGAACCGTTGCCGTCAAGTGGAGAACAGCAATAGGCGGGCACTGTTGATGATGCCAAGACAGCCTATTGGATCTCTTGGGCCTAGGGCTCAATCTGTTGTTCAATCTGGACCTATGTCTTCTTATACTACTACTTCGTCTGGTTCTCATGTCTCACGAGGTACATTCCATTTTGGGAAGAAGAAAAAGGAGGAGTTTTGCAGTCACTGTGGTGGGAAGCATCCTTCAGCTTTGTGTCGAAAGGCTACTGGTGCTTGTTATATTTGTGGTGAGCAGGGATATTTGCGGAGAGATTGTCCTCAGTTTATGGGATCTGCTAGTGGATCGGGATCACAGGTAGGATCTCAAGCTTCGACTTTTACACATCAGCAGCCAGCACCACAGAGTTCTTCTGGTTACCGTCCACAGACTCAAGGGCAGGTATTTGCTATGTCTCAGGAGCAGGCTATTGAGGGAAGCGATCGCATGTTGGCAGGTACCTTTTTGTTATGTGGTATTCCTGCACTTGTTTTAATTGATACTGGAGCATCACATTCCTTTATTTCTAGTCGCTTCATTAAGAGACATAGATTACCTTATGTATCATTAGATATGGATTTAGTTGTATCTACTCCGTTGGAACAGGAGGTAGTAACTAAGCGTCTAGTGATGGGTTGCCTTTTAGAGTTTGAGGGTCATGTGTTATCGGCTAATTTGATAATCTTAGCGATGATAGATTTTGATTGTATTTTGGGAATAGATATGCTGATTTTGTATCACGCTACTGTGGATTGTTATCAGCGTCTGGTACAGTTTCATCCGGATGAGGGTGATAGCTGGTACTTTTATGGTGAGGGTGTGCGACCTCCGATGCCACTTGTATCGGCTCTGAAGGCATGTCATGTCTTAGAGTCAGGTGGGTAGGGCTACCTCATTTATGCAGTTGATATGTCCACGAGTAGTTCGGGTATTGATCAGTTACTGGTTGTCAGCGAGTTTCCTGATGTATTCCCCGATGAGATTCTTGGTTTTCCTCCGGTTTGAGAGGTTGAATTTGGTATTGATCTAGTACCAGGAACAAAGCCTATATCCCGAGCACCTTATCGTCTAGCACCGTTAGATATGAGGGAATTGAAACAGCAGTTGTAGGATCTGCTTGATAAGAGATATATTCGTCTGAGTGTTTCTCTGTGGGGAGCACCTGTTTTGTTCATCAAGAAGAAGGATGGATCAATGCGATTGTGTATTGACTACAGGCAGTTGAATCGTGTCACCATCAAGAATAAGTATCATTTGCCACAAATTGATGATCTGTTCTATCAATTACAAGGTACTTCTGTCTATTCCAAGATAGATCTGAGATCTGGATACCACCAGATGCGGGTACGAGACTCAGATATTTATACGACTGCTTTTAGGATCAGATACATGCATTATGAATTTTTGGTGATGCCATTCGGTTTGACGAATGCATCGACAGTCTTTATGAATCTGATGAATCAAGTATTTCGAGAATATCTTGATAGATTTGTCATCGTCTTCATTGATGATATTCTTGTCTATTCTCATGACAAGGATGAGCATGTACATCATCTGAGAATTGTGTTGCAGACGTTACGGGATAAGCAGCTGTATGCAAAATTGAGCAAGTGTGAATTCTGGCTTGATCGGGCAGTGTTTCTCGGTCATGTGATTTCTAGTGAAGGAATATCTGTTGATCCAAGTAAGATAGAGGCAGTGCTGAACTGGTCTCGTCCGACGACGGTTGCTAAGATTCGAAGTTTCTTGGGTCTAGCGGGTTATTACCGTCGGTTCATCGATAATTTTTCACAGTTTGCAAAGCCTTTGACTCAGCTTACACGAAAAGATGTTGCCTTCATATGGTCCTCGGATTGTGAGGAATCACTTCATGAGTTGCGTAGATGTCTTACTACTGCATCTAGGCTAGCTCTACCTTCTGGATCAGGAGGTTATGTTGTCTATACTGATGCTTCTGGTCAGGGGTTAGGATGTGTTCTGACACAACATGGACATGTTATTGCCTATGCTTCTCGACAGTTGAAGACGCATGAGAATAATTATCCAGTGCATGATCTGGAGTTAGCCGCCATTGTATTTGCGCTCAAGATCTGGAGACATTGTCTTTATGTGAGAAATTTGAGATATTTACGGATCACAAGAGTTTGAAGTATTTATTCACTCAGGCGGATTTGAATATGCGACAGAGATGCTGGATGGATTTACTGAAAGATTATGACTGCGAGATCAAGTATCATCCAGGTTCTGCTAATCTTACTGCTGATGCCTTGAGTCGGCATGTGAGACTTTCTGCACTTTAGACTAGTGATTTATCTCATATGGTTCAGGAATGCTGTTCATTGAGTTTTACGCTCAAGCATAAAAAAGAAAGAAATGAGATTCGCTTGTATACTATTTTATCTGATCCATCATTGTATCCTCGGATCAGAGAAGCTCAGATATCTAATGTTAAGACTCAGCGTTTGACATGTCTAGCCAATGGAGTTAATACATCTGGATTCCATTATCAGACAGATGGTTTATTGTGCTTATCAAATTGAGTGGTTGTACGTGATGTTACAGAGCTCAGGAATGATATTATTTCTCAAGCTCACAGGAGTTGATTTTCAGTTCATCCTGAAAGCATGAAAATGTATAAGGACTTGAGAACTAGATTCTGGTGGAAGGGGATGAAACGAAGTGTATATCAATTTGTTTCTCGATGTTTGGTTTGTTAATAGGTCAAGACTGAACACCGAAGACCAGGTGGATTACTGCAGAATCTTGAGATTCTCGAATGGAAGTGGGAGCACGTGCCTATGGATTTTGTCACCCACTTGCCTATGACTTCACGTCAGTGTGATGCTATCTGGGTCGTTGTTGACCGTTTGACGAAATCAACACATTTCATTCCTTACAACCGAAATATTCTTATGATTGCATGGCACGCTTATATATCCAGGAGATAGTGCGATTACATAGGATTCCAGTGAGCATAGTCAGTGATAGAGACCCGCGATTTACCTCACGTTTCTGGGGTAGTTTTCAACAGGCGTTGGGTACTACTCTGAGTTTGAGCACTGCATATCATCCGAAGACTGATGGGCAATCAGAGCGCACTATTCATACGCTGGAGGATATGCTACGTTCTTCTGTCATGAACTTTGGTTTATCTTGGTAGGATCAGTTACCTTTGATCGAATTTGCCTACAATAACAGTTATCATCGTAGTATTGATATGACACCTTTTGAGGAATTGTATGGTCGATGGTGTCGTACTCCGCTATTCTGGGATAAAGTAGGGGAATGGCAAGTTGAGGGTCCCGAGTTGGTGCAGCAGATTATAGACAAGGTTGATTTGATCAAGAGGAGGATTAAAGCTGCTCAAGATTGGCAATCCAGTTATGCGAATATTCACCGTTGGCCATTGCAGTTCGAGCCTGGTGAATATGTGTTCTAGCGAGTGTCACCTTTTAGGAAGGTGATGAGGTTCGGTGTGAAAGGCAAGTTGTCACCTCGTTTCATTGGGCCTTTCCAGATACTGGAAAAAATCGGAGATGTTGCATATCGTTTGGCGTTACCGCCATATCTTTCCAGTATACATGATGTTTTTTATGTGTCGTTACTTCGACAGTACATAGCTGATGAGTCACACATTATCCAGCCTACTGACGTTCAACTAGAGCCAGATCTGTCGTATGTTGAACGACCAATCCGTATCCTAGACAGAAAGGAGAAAGTGTTTCGAAACAAGACTATACCACTTGTGATGGTACATTGGCAGCGCCGAGGAGTTGAGAAAGAAACTTGGGAGACAGAGAGTCGTATGCAAACATAATATCCTGAGTTGTTTTCTTTATACTTTTGATTACCATGTAAAAATGTATTTTTGGTTGTTGTAATAAAACATGGTTTGAAGTATTAATTTCTTGTTTTGCTTTAGATGTATTTCACGGACAAAATATCTAAAGGTGGGAAGAATTTAGTAACCCGTACCCCGATGTAAGTAATTACATAACGAATCAAGGCTTAAATGGATGTTTAAGCAATCGGAACTTCCGGTAGGAGATCGGAGCTTCCGGTAGAGAACAGAAATTCCGATGCAGGATCGGAGCTTCCGATGTAGAACAGAGCTTCCGATGACGTGCACCTATGACTAAGCTTCAGATTTTGACAAGTGTCGCGCATGCAGAGATCGAATCTTCCAATCCCGAACGGAGCTTCCAATCTCCGTTGTGAAATTTGCCTATAAATAGGGGCATTCGGATGTTAAATTTGATAAGAAAACATTTCGAGTGTTCAGTTTATAGTAAGCAGCAGTTGAGGGCCCTATCGGTACATAATAAGGTTCTGAAATAACCTTGGCGTGGTTATAGTCATTCAGAACTAGCGTCCTCAAAGGGCTATCGACGGACAAAGGTATGGTCCGGGAATCTATTTATGTTTTGGGAATACTTATTAGCTTAGTTAAGGCTTATAGAACTTGTGTAGTAATACGGTGAACTTTTGAATATAGGCTTGGAACCTAGGATCCTATTAAACTCAAACTAGCCTAGAGGTACGTACACATTGACTGAGATTGTCAGCGAGTATACATGTTTATATGTTGCATTTATTTGGCATTATTATGTGGCATGATGTATGTTTTACCGCTTTCTATACGCATATCATGTGCACATACACGTTGAGCCTATACTTTGATATACCTGTTTATAGAGCCGCTCAGCTCTATATTCGATAGTCTGTCACTGAGAGTACCGCGACGACAGGTACATGTATGTCTGACTATTCTAGTGTACTAGACGAGTGTGGTTGCACCCAGAGGTTAATCCGTTTGGTGGAAGCACTCATGTGGCGCCGATACAGAGCATGACTTTTCAGATGACCCTTTACCAGCCATCATGTTGCATGCATTATGTATATATGTTTACTCATGTTTATGTACTGGGTGTTAGCGCTCATGTCCTAGTTATTATCTTGGACATCCTATTCCACGGGGCTGGTCGCAGGATGGACGGAGCCGGTAGCTCGAGGCAGGACTAGGGAGCCGGAGCTTTTCTAGGGATTTTATACAGCAGGATTTGTTTAGATGTATAAATGTGTTAGATAGTTTATTTTAAGCTTTTCAATATGGTTGTTGTGGGGCCTCGGGTTGCTAATCTCAAATCTTAAGGGCAATTCATGAATAAGCAATCACCAAGCATCCGAAGCTGTAACAAACGATTTTTTTTTTTTTAAAATAGGCTGCGCTCGAGCGGCTGAAAAGCGCCGCTCGGGCGCGCCATGCTCAAATCGAAGAGCAACTTTCTGCCCCGGGCCGCGCTCGGGCTGCTGTTTTCTGTAGCTCGGGCGGTGCCCTGGACAGCTTCTTGCCCGAAAAATACAGCTCCCAAACCTGATGTTTTGATATGAACACAAGCTTATACATATAAACAGTGTCTCAAGCAAGTATACATGCATTTTATTACATCAACCAAGCCGCTAAAGAACGATAAACGACCCAAACTATCTCAAGTTTCATACATGTATTCCAAAACCTACAAGTTCTAAGGTTCCTTGCTTCTAACATTCAAAACATCATCTACAACCCGAGTCCTCACGTGCTAGACTCTCTCCCAGCTGTCAATGACGTCGATGATCAGCTCCTGCCCTCTCTGTTGTCATGCACACATACAAAACAAGACAACAGCCGGATAAACTCCGGTGAGATACAAATCTCAGTATAACCAACATATCGAAAGCGTTAAATAAATCATAACGACTCTATTTAAAACTCAACTCAAAAAATAGAGTACTCAACGCTTTAAAGACAAATTGATTTACATAACTTCGAAGCCATCAAGATTCATAACTGATCTTGACATGGATATCCATCTAACGAATTCGTAAACGACTCGCAAATAAGGTTAACCGCAACCTTGGCTTAGATTCAATTCGATATAACATCATATCAACTCAAATTTAAAGATCCACTACCTGAGATGGATCGACAACACCACAATCAAATCAAAACATAAACAAGTATGTGATTTTTGCGGGCCAACTCAAAGATAATCGTTTTTGAGTTTCAAAGTCCCTACTTCGCGATGTCGTCATTATACCTTCGTTTATCGAGGTTCTGAACTCTTCAAATCTGTAAGATATAATCAAAATACATATATCAAACTTCATATCAATCTATCATTTCAGAAACGAGTCAAAACCATCAAGAATTCATCAATCAATCGCATTTCAAACCTCAACTCTTTCTTCGTTCGTTCAAGTCGGCGTCTTGTGTCGTTTATCGTTCAAACTCAACTGAAACTAAATAAGAAAAATACTATAACCTTCATAACATCTCAATAACAACTTCAACTCAGAATTCGGCTATCAAAACAGTTCCAAAACTCGATTAAACGACGTAGCGATTCAAAATCGGTAACCAACGTAATCCCGACTTCGAAACTTGTAACTCAAAATCATATATCAGCATATATTTTATCAAATTCAATAGAATAAAATCATAACAGCAGATATAATCATCGATATACATGCTACAAATCATAATCAATCCCTTCAATCATCCAACTTTGATCCGGTGTCGAAACTAGACGCAATACAAATTGCAAAACATGATCGAAAACTCAATATCTGATATCTGTCAATTTTCGAAATTCAAACCATGCTAAAAGATATAAAATCTTACACCAAATCTAAGCCCTTGTCGTAAGGATTCCAGAACACTTTTCGGAATCGAAATCGGATACCCGGAGCAAAAGTTATAAGGGTTTGAAGATCAAAAACTCAAAGAAAAATGGAAGAAATCGAGCTCTCTGTTCTTGGCTTCAAAATTCTGAACAAAATTCCATGCTTACACGTTGCATAAGATGAATCTTACACTTAAAATCTGATAAGTTATAAGAGAATTGCAATTTGGTCCCTCAACTCTTCAATAATTGCAATTTAGTCCTCGGCCCTTATTTTAATTCAATTTCAATCCTAAATAATTTAAGAATATTAGAATTTAAATCAAAACTCTAAATACTCCCAAATTAAATATACTCGAATTAAAATTAAATAAATTCGGATTAATCTTAATTAATCCCGGGCCTTACAGTTGTATCACTACAGTATTAAGCCTGGACTTGCTTTACTAAGTTGATATGTAAATTATGGATTATGTTTCCGCACGTTTTACTCTGTTAAGCATTCTTGCTTTATTAAGTTTAATGCATGTTATTAGTTGCCAGTTAGTAGGTAATTCAATGCAGGGTCACTACTCTTTTACTGCACGCTGTTGTTTGTGTGAGATCTAATAATATTAAGAGTGTGCATGTACGTTCACATCGTAATTAATAACATTAATATCGTGCTTTTAATGTGCTCCGTTAATACCGTGCCGCAAAAACTCATATTTATTGTAGTGTAAGTTGGAGATTAGTACTAGGGGACTAAACCTAGACTTAGGACAATGGATGATGATTATGACATATGAGCTGATGATGAGAGTCAAAATGAGAATTGGAGAAGAGATAGGTGATACCAAGGGTTTAGAAGAGGAAAAGAAAATTTGTACGTGCGAGGTACAATGAAGGGTCGAGAGAATATGGGAACTTGAGTAGTATTAAGATGAAAATTCCTTCATTCCATGGTAATAGTACATGAAGCATACTTAGAGTGGGAAAATAGGGTAGAATTTTTGTTCGACTGTGTCACCATTATCCCAAACTCAAAAAGGTTAGGTTGGAGGTGGTTAAATTTATGGATTATGCTCTTATTTGGTGGGATCAACTTGTGTCCACTAGGAGGGGATATAATGAGAGGTTTATTGAGCATGGGAAGAGATGAAGAGGGTTATGAGGAAGATATTTATACCCAATCATTTCTACCGTGAAATGTTTAAAAGGCTGCAAAAATTGAAGCAAGGTACTAAGAGTGTTGAGGATTACTGCAAGGAGTTGGAAGTAGCCATGATTAGAACCAATATAGATGAGTATGGTGATGCTAGAATGACTCATTTTCTATGTGGTTTTAATAAGAAGATTCAAAACCAAGTGGAGCTTAGACACTACCTTGACTTGGATGAGATGGTGCAAATGACTATCAAAGTAGAGCAACAACTCAAGAGGAAGGGAATTGGTCGCATCAATCTGATTGGACGTTCATCAACTTCTTGGCGTTCAAACTCCGCAAAACATGAGGATGGCAAGGTGGTGGCGAAGCCTAAAGTTGAAGCCAAGCAAGAGATACCTAAACAAGGAGTGCAAGGTAAATCTGAAACTCATATTAATCGTTCTAGAGATATTAAATGTTTTAAGTATCAAAGGGCTGACCGTATTGCTAGTCAATACCCGAACAAAAGGGTGATGATTGTGAATGCCCATGGGGAGTTTGAATATAAAAGTGAAGAGAATATTGATGATGATGATATGTCTGAGTTGGAGGATCCTGATTAAGGATGTGATGATGTTGTAGGTGAAGCACTTGTAACTAGGAGAATTATGTGTGCAACCTAAGGTTGAGGAGACTGACCAAAGGGAGAACTTGTTCCATACTAGATGTTTTGTGAGAGAGAAGGTTTTTAATCTAATCATAGATGGAGAAAGTTTTACAAATGTGGCTAGTTGTGAACTTGTAGAGAAATTGGGTTTGCCTACATTAAAGCATATTCAACTATATAGATTGCAGTGGTTGAATGATTGTACTGAGGAAAAAGTGGATAAGCAAGTTTTAGTGTCTTTTTCGATTGGGAAGTATGTGGATGAGGTGTTGTGTGATATTTTACCCATGTCTGCTTGTAATATTCTATTTGGTAGGCCGTGGCAATATGATGGGATGGTGGTACATGATGGCTTCAAGAATAGCTACTCCTTTACACTAAAGAAAGAACCTATTGTATTACTTTTTTTTTGTCTCCAAAGAAAGTTTTGGAAGATCAATTAAAGAAAAATAAATAGAAGATGCCAAAAAAAAAGTGTACAAAAAAGTGAGATGACCTTAGATGGAAAAAAAAGAGGGAAAAGAAAAGGAGAGAAAAGAGGCCAAGAAAAAAACATATATATATGATCCAAAAGAGTGAGTTAAAAAATATTTCACAAACACATGATCCGCTTGTGTTAATTATTTATAAGGAGTTTTTACTAAACACAAGTGATATAGCCGGATCACTTTCGAGCATTGTTGTTTCAGTTTTAAGGGATTTTGAAGATGTATTTTTGGAGGATTTGTCTCAAGGACTACCACCAGTAATAGGAATTGAGCACCAAATTTGGTGCTCGGAATTATTTGCCAAATTGTCCAACATATAGGAAAAATTCGGGAGAAACTAAAGGGCTTCAAAGGCAAAAGTGAACTCTTAGATAGGAGATTTGTGCGTGAGTACATGTCATCATGTGCGGTACCGATTTTATTAGTTCTTAAGAAAGATTGGTCATGGCGAATATGTGTTGATTGTAGAGTTATTAATAACATTACCATGAAGTATAGACATCTCAGAGTTAGGCTAGATGATATGTTAGATGAATTATATGGCTCTATCATATTTAGCAAAATTGATCTAATAGTGATTACCATAAAATTAGGATGAGAGAAGGTGACGAGTGAAAAATTGATTTTAAAACTAAATATTGTTTGTATGAATGGTTGGTCATGTATTTTGGATTAACTAATACTCCTAGCATTTTTATGAGATTGATGAATCATGTTTTGCGTGCATATATAGAAAATTTGTTGTGATATATTTTGATGATATCCTAGTATATAGAAAGAGTTTGTATGATAATGTTGAATATTTGAGACTTGTGCTAGTCACACTTAGGGCTGAAAAATTGTATGCTAACCTAAAAAAGTGTGTATTTTGTACAAAAAAATTTGTGTTCCTTGGTTTTACTGAAAGTTCTCAAGGGGTGTGAGTTCATGAAGAAAAAATGGGTGCTATTTGAGATTGGCCAACTCCTACAACCATTGGTCAAGTTCGAAGTTTTCATGAACTTGCAAGATTCTATAGAATGTTTGTAAAGGATTTTAGCACATTGGCGACACCGATGACTGCGGTGATCAAGAAGAATGTCACATTCCATTGGGGCAAAGAGCAATATAAGTATTTTAATGATATTAAGCAAAAATTGATTAATTCTCCTTTACTTGTTTTGCCTTATTTTTATAACACCTTTGAAATTTAATGTGATGCATAAGTTGTAGAAATTGGAGGAGTCTTGATGCAAGGAGGATGGCCCATTGCATACTTCAGTGAAAAGATTAATGGAGCAGTGTTGAACTACCCGACCTACGATAAGTAGTTCTACGCATTGGTGAGGTCTCTTGAGATGTGGAAAAACTATCTTAGGCCTAAGAAATTTGTGATTTATATGGATCATGAATCTCTAAACACCTTAAAGGGCATCAAAATCTAAACAAGAGACATGCAAAGTGGGTAGCGTTTGTGAGATGACCCTAACCTCTACTATAAGTAAAACTTAAATAAAAATACGGATTTTAAAAAAAAAAATTCGTCATGACCTATCTGCAACTCTTAAAATCTACCTATCTCAACAACACACCAAAGATGCAATCAAACGAGACAGAAAATCGAAACGAGGAACGAGCATGAAAATAATGAAACTGGTTCGAAAACACAAACATCAATGTTTAACAGTTGAATAGTTTACAGGCCAACATAACAATTCGCAAGGAATGCACATCCTGCCATCTAACTCTGAAAAGAAACATAATGCTACAAATTTAATTATTACAAATAACTCAATGCAAAAAAGGAAAGCAACGATCGAGGGTTTAGCATTGTCGGGTACCGTCAGCCCAGGATATCTTGCCCGTCAGTACCTACATCGTCCTCACCTGCACCAAGCAAAGTAGTGAGTCTTAAGACTCAACAAGTATAAAACATGAAGTAACGAAAGATACATAATACATGCACAACACTTTAAAATATTTGTACTCAAAATACTTTGAAACTTTTCTCGAAAAAATTCTTGAAGTTAAAAATAGACAAGACTTGGAATTTTAAAGAAATAGTATACAATGAACTCACTCAACTTTAACTCAAACTTACGCTTGAAACTTTAACTTTACTCATGCCTTTAAACATAAAATTTCATAAACTTTAATAACTTGAACTTTCCTCTAAGAATTTAGATTCTCGATTGTGATCCTATTTTGTTTGATCGATCAATGACTACAGTACTATACTGGCAAGGATGTCAAGATTTCTCTCGACCCCACATTTCCCTTCTATGGAAAAGAAACCAAGATTTCTCCCGATCCCACATTGCCCCTCTATGGCAAGAAAACCAAGATTTCTCCCTGTCCCACATTGCCCCTCTATGGCAAGGAAACCAAGATTTCTCCCGGTCCTACATTGCCCCTCTGATTTGGTAGGAAAACCAATATGTCTCCTGGCCCCTCCCTACACTTCTGATTTGGAAAGTGAGCCGAGACATCCCCCAACCTACATTGCACGTTTATTGTCACAATCATCTCTCCTCATTCAAAACTTTTACTTTAACTCAACATCAAACTCAAACTTTCACTTGTCTCACAAACACAAAAGTCTTGTACTCAACTTGCTTAAAACTTAACTCAACTCAAAAGAAGATTTCTTTAAACATAACTCACTCAAATACTCAACTTTAGATGATGAAAACAAGTTTTAGATCAAGAAAAAACAATGGTTAAGTGGCTGCCCCTAGGCTAATCTAATCGACTACAACTCCTCTTTCTCCTCAACCAAGACTTACCACAAGTGTTCAAACCAAAAAACTCATAACTCGACCTTTCCTTAAACGAATTGACGTCCGCTTGAACCGACATCTTCTACACACAATAAATAACCCAAGGACCAGACTCTAACTTTCGGAGTAAACCTGATCAGCCTGATCTAATAGGATTCCCGGACAGCCCTTTAACTCCACAAAAAATCTGCACTAACCATACTAACTTGCAATATTCCTAACTCAGTCATAACTAACCCGAATTGCTCTCAATTTGAACCGACATGCTCCTCACATCCTATATTTTACCTGGAACCAGACCCTTAGCCAAATCCTATGTCTAAGCTTGACTTAATCACCAATCTCCCAACAGCTATGAACACAACCCAAAAATCTGCACAAGTCCACTACTAACTTAGCCCCTTATGAACACTTCACCGCACGAATTTCCCAACTTTCAGCCCACATATCGACTCTATTAACACCACTTAGACCATGTTGAAACCTCAATCCAAGCCCTCACACCCGAAGCTAGCTCAAAGTCCAACCCTTAACCGACTTGCCCCGTCCGGAGCCCCCTACTACACAACCACACCTACAGCCCACAAGCGCTCATATACATCCATTCTAACCACCTTAAACCTCATCCAAAACACCAATTAAACTCCAAATCAACTAGCCAAGGCATCCCCTTAAGCATCATTCAACCACATTTCAGAAATTGAGCTCAAACACTCCTAGTAACAAGCTGAAATTTTTGTAACAAGCTAGCACCTTCAAGAATAAATAAACACACAATACATAGCTCATTTCAACACCAAGAATACATATAAATCTCGAAATTTAGGCATGAATCCTACTGATTTTTATGAAAAATTCGAAACCCTTGCTCAAAAATTCACAAAAATCGAAATACAGGAAGGAAATTAAAGCATACACGTAATATATTCACTTGTGGCCAAAGAATATGTTTATACTTGCCTTAACTCAATAAAAACCAAGAAAAAGGGGCTGGAATTCAAAGGAATGAAGTCCTTGCTTCCTTGGGAGTGAGCTCTGGCCGGTGAGGAGGCGGGACGACGACGACGCCGGTGGCGGCTACTGTGGAGGAGGAGGTGGCCGACGGGTTTGGGTGTGAGAGGGGAGGAAAATGGAGGCCAAGGAGAGAAAATGGGGGGAAGGGTTTCTAATTTGATGAGTTCTAGGGTTTGGGAATAAAATGTGGGAATTAAATTTTGTGTGTGTGTGTGTAAAAATCTTAAAGTTCTACTTTAATAACTTAAAAAATGCTACTAGGTGTATTACAACTCTTACACTACTCACACCAAATCCCTTAAATTCCCTATGTTTGAAAAGTTAAGAATTTGAAGGAAATAATTAAATTTCATTTGCCCGGGTTTTAAAATGATAAATTTTAAAAGTTCTGAAACAAACTCTAAAATGTCATAAAAAATTACGGTCACGCGGAAAGCCTTAAAACCGAATTTTATCTATTTTTCTCAGTTTCTCATAAATCTAAAATCTTGCGAAAACTAATAATTATCGCCAAAATCCACCGTCTCCTCAAGCCGGATCCGGAATCACTGAACTCAGGAACTCAAGATTAATTAACTTAAATAATTAAGTAAAATAAAAATTTAAAGGAATTTAAAACAATTAAATCTCTGAAAGTAAAATTATAAATATTTAAGCAAAATTAGGCATGTAATCCAAATTATGGAATTCTTGACGCTCAGTTTGTATGACATTTCCCTATTTGATCAAGTATAAACAAGGCAAGTAAAATATGGTAGTTGATGCACTATCACGAAAGTACGTACTTCTATCTATCTTGATTCAAAGTTTTTGGGTTTTGAGCATGAGAAAAATTTGTATGTGTCAAATGGTGATTTTGGAGAAGTTTTTGAATTATGTCAACGTGTTACTCATGATAAATTTTATTTGAGTGATGGATACTTGTTTAGAGAAAGTAGATTGTGCATTCCTAAATATTCTATTCGAGAATTACTTGTTCGGGGAGCACATGAGGAGGTTTAATGAGACACTTTGATATGGCTAAAACTTTGTAAACATTGCATGAACATTTTTATTGGTCTCGCATGAAACATGATATTGAGAGAGTATGTGAGAGGCGTGTTACTTGTAAGAAGGCTAAGTCTAAACAACAACCATATGAGTTTTATACTTCACTTCCTGTTTCTAGTGAACCATGGGTAGATATGTCGATAAATTTTTTTCTAGGACTATCGAGGCCTAAGAAGGGAATAAATTCTATTTTTGTGATAGTTGATAGGTTTTCAAAGATGACTCATTTTATTACGTGTCATAAATCCGATGATGATTCTCATGTGGCTGATTTATTCTTTAGAAAGATTGTTAGATTACATGGAATTCCTATAAGTATTGTTTTTTTTATAGGGACACACGTTTTTTGAGTTATTTTTGGAAAACATTATGGTGTAAACTTTGTACTAGGTTGCTATTTTCTACTACATGTCATCCTCAAATGGATGGTCAAACCGAAGTTGTTAATATAACTTTAGAGACTTTGTTAAGTGCTATAATCAAGAAAAAAATGAAGAGTTGGGAAGAATCTTTGCCTTCTGTTGAATTTATTTATAATCGTAGTGTGCATTCTACCACAAATTATTTACCTTTTGAAATTGTATTTGGATGGTAAGAAAAAGGCCGAGTTTGTTTGAAATTTGCACGAGAAGGTCAAGGCCAACATTGAGAAGAAAAATCTACAATTCACGAAGCAAGACAATAAAGGGAAGAAGAATGTTGTGTTTGAACCTGGAGATTGGATGTGGTTACACTTGAGGAAGGAGAGGTTTCTAGAAAAGAGGTGGTCAAAACTTATACCTAGGGGTGATGGACCATTTCAAGTACTTGAAATGATCAATGAAAATGTCTACAAACTGAATTTTCCAGGTGAGTACAATGTTAATTCTACATTCAATGTCATTGATCTTTCGTTGTGATTTGATATAGGTGATGATCAAGATTTGATGACAAATACTTATCAAGAAGGGGAGGATGATGCGATCATGGATGCTCGTGATCAAGCTTCCAAAGGCGTGGGATCTGCTAGAGTTGCCGGAAAGACCGATAACATGGGGCCGAAGCAATAAGTTTAAAGAAACATTTCAAGGACTCATGATGAACTCTCAAGAAGTACTTACAAGGTTTGAAGGATTTTGGGAGCATGGTAATCAAATTGGAGTAAATTTCAACATGATTCAGGTACTAAAAGACCAAGAACAGACCCTGAGTTGCAGCTCCAGTTTTACCGCCGCAACTCTAAGCCTCGCCGAAACTTCAGCGTCGTAGCTCTAGTTTCAGAGCTGCATCGCTAAGCCTTGCCGAGACTTCAGCGCCGCAGCTCCATAAGCCATGACAAAAATTCAGCGCCGCAACGCTAAGACTTCCGAAGATTTAGTGCTACAACGCTACTACTAAAAAATTACACAGATTATTGGAATTTTATGATTTTTATCATCTATAAAAAATTATCTCTAAAATTTTATTGAAGCTTTTGACTTTCTTCAAAATCAAACTTATCAAAGTTCTTACTGAGGCGTTTGTCGATTGATTTTCATCATAGATCGTCAAAGACTAGTTCTTTGAAGGTTCTCTTGAATTCAATTTTTTATCTCGTGTTTATTTGTTATTAAACTTCATAGTTTAGGGGGTGAATATCACAATAGTTACTTGTTTCAAATATCGAGAAACTACTTGAATCCTTTTGTTCATTAAATTGAGGGCGCGACTACATCAAAGTTCGTATTTGTTTTTCATGTTCACGAAGATTCATATAATTTGAGAGACATTTGGTGCTAGAGTTTGGGAAAATTATAAACCAAACCTCTTCTGTTACATTGAGAGGCGGTTCGACAAGGGATGCATACAACACATTCCAAAGGATTACAGATTCACCAAGTTTTTACTGATTTTCTCTTGGCGGTGCAAGCAATCACTAGCTCGAAGGAGGATTTAAGCTACACAAGATTAATTGCCACAAAAGTTAGGAAATTTCTCGGTCTTAACCAAGCCACCAAGCTTACTCATGTCCGGAGAACGGTAAATGTTGTTGCTCATTCAATAACCTCTTTTGTTACTTCTTGTCCTTCCCACCATGTGAGGGAGGCAGGGAAATTTTCTAGTTTGGTTGATACATCTTGTAATGAAATACCTTACTTTTGATTAACAAATTTACAAGCTTTACCCTAAAAAAAAAATTTAATTTTTTACCAGACTTGATTTTGAAATGCTGAATACGTCACCAATTACGGCCCTTGAAATGAGTGGGCTGGATAAGATCTGTACGGGAAATAAACCGAGGTCCAGCCCACTAGATAGCAAGGTCCGCATCGGCCCGTTAGTCTATCATTGACCGTTATAAAGTGGCTTCAGATCTGGTACGAACAAATCCTGAAATCTGCCGCGGCGAATAACAGCACAAAATCCAATACGATGGCGAGTAGGATCGCATCCCACAAGGAGCTGACATTCATCTCCAATCACAGTCTACATTGTTAATGGATTCTTCATAGCACGCTTTACTGTCATTCACTCTTCAGTGAATTTGAAAATATTAAGCGCAGCTTCGCAATCTTCAGTCGAGGTTAGAGATCTGTGAACCGTGTATTAAAATATTCGAAATTTAGCTGACTTCAAGAATCTGAATATCGACAGGAATTTCTTAATTCGTTTATGTTCTTTTCTTTCTTTCTTTTTTTTCCTGTTGTATGTGAGATGTTATGCAGCGATTTTCCTGTTTGCGTTCGGGGTTGTAAGAATGTAAATGGAGGATCAATTGCAACTCAAATGCTTGTTTGCTATTTTAAATGCATTTGATGGATGTTCTTTTTTGCAATTTAGTGAATTTTTGAGGTTGTTCATATTTTTTTAATCTCATGGACAAATGAAGCAATAGAAAGTTGAGGCTAAATGTTTAGTTGAACGAAGTAAAGGCACTTGTAGCCGCAGTGGTTTTGAAAAATTATCAGTGCCTCTAACATCAAAGTAACAACCTGCCATAAGTTATGAAACTGTTGAACGAGGGGTGTATGTTTCGCCAGTGGTAAAGGAATAGGGTATGCAAAATATTGCTTTTGTTTAATGATGTATACTTCTACAATTGGTTTTCTTATCTATGTTTGTTGTTGCTCGTGATGGCATACTTCTGCATTACTTATCACTCCGTAAGCCCCTTGCGATGGAATTTTTTTTTGACCTGAATTAGAGCAATGATTTTCTGCCCTGAAGTTCATATGTTTCTTTTTTCTATCTTGAATATCAGAATGGAGTCTGCTGAGAAAGATCTTGGCGTTAGACCTGCACCTTCCGTTGCATTTGAGAAAGAAAGTTCAGCACACAACTCGTTGTCCACATCTGCCATAACTTCTTGGGCCAAGAGTCTTAAACTTCCACAATCGACACCAGTCTTGCAGACAGTAAATGCTGGGAAGTCAACGCTTTCACGGCTTACCAGTGGCCTTGGCTTGCAGATGCCTTCTAAACCATCTTCATCAAATGAGAGTGAAAATAGTAACCCAGTGAATACGCAATCAGGTGTTATTGGATCATTTACAAAAGGAATAGTTGATTCATCTTTAAATGCTGTGAAGGCTGTGCAAGTAAAGGCAAGACACATTGTCTCACAAAATAAACGAAGATACCAGGTACCAAACTTTTAATATATCTGATTTGTTGGATTTCCACTCAAGTCAGAGATAACCTCCAGGAATCTTTTCTTTTTCTTTTTCTTTTCTTTTTTATTTTTTATTTTTATTGTTATTAGGTTCTGTTGTTGTAACCCATCACCAGCTCGCCTTTTCTTTCTTCAGTTGTTTTTGTAGCTGTACTCGCTCTCAGTTTCTTAGTTTTAATTTGCATCAGATATTACTAGTTTCTATGCTTATTGAAATTAAAGTATTCTAGGTATGCATTTGTCTTTAGAAATGGGTATGTACTTGCAATTATCAACTCGAATGTTAAAATTAGGATATCTATAAAACATGACCTTGCATTTAAAGGTAGCAGGGATCCATTTCTGCGCAGAAAACTATATACCAAGCAGAATATAGACTCGGTAACTTCAAACTCTTTATTGGACGAGATGGTGTACATTTGAATTTGTTGATTTTTCATGTAGTTATTCTTATCTGTAATTCATTCTTAATTGCTTGATTGCCTGGAGATTCAATATTTAAAAGCCATTACCAGTATAAATAATGGAAAATTTAACTAATCTATAAGGATAATGGTTTATCATAATTTTACTCTATTTCAACCAAATATATTTGCACCTCTGCGAATGTTCTTATTCCTGAGATTTAATCTTCAAAATCCTCTCCCCTGTGTCTGTGAGTTTATACATTTAATGTTTAGTGTTATGAATCTCCATTTTACTTATTTTCAGGAGGGAGGATTTGACTTAGATATGACCTATATAACTGAGAATACAATCGCAATGGGTTTCCCTGCCGGTGACCTGAGTTCTGGTTTATTTGGTTATTTTGAGGTGAGGCTCATTTAGCACTTGTATTACACATTTTAATTCAATCAGTTTAACGAGAGTACTTTTTGGAATGTGTTGTAGGGATTCTATCGAAATCACATGGAGGAAGTCATCAAGTTTTTTGAGACTCATCACAAGGTACTTTGGCTGTTATATTTGATATTTACAGCAAACGAAAATGATATCTTGGAAGGGTGCCCATATCAGCCCCATGGGAAATCAAGGGGTGGGTGATAATAGTAATAGGACTGCCTTGGGGAATGGGTTTGCTGCATATAATCTTAAACTATTAACTAACAGATTGTTTTGCTTTCCTTTCAAAAGGGTGATGAGACAGGTCAAGCGTTACTATTTGCAATTAAAAGGAGTTAATATAATAGTTATAATTTATGCAGTTAACATCATCATGGAACCATAGAATAGGCATCACAGTAAACCAAGCAATCTTAGTACTTCATTTTCTCATCTTAATTTGTTCAAATGATAGCATGAACAATATCATACTTTTTAACTCTTATCATTGAGCGAGCATCCAGTTACACAAGCACTCAGCAGCACTTGATAGTTAGTACTGGGATATCGGTTTACAACTAAGACTTTGGTATGCCTGATGTAACTGTGTAATTGTGTAATTGAATTAGTATAGATTTGGGTGCTGAGTCATGTAACTTGTGTTTATGCTTTCATTAAAAAAAAAAAAAACTTGTGTTTATGCTTTTTATATAAGTTTTGATGATTCCTTCTTTTTTTGGCTTTTGGCATTTTGACATAATTCCAATGTTTGATCTAAGTAGTTCATTTATGCAGGGAAAGTACAAAGTGTACAATCTTTGTTCTGAGAGGTTGTATGATGCTTCGCTTTTTGAGGGAAAGGTACATGTGTATGGTACACAAATCAAATTTTGCAGCTTGAAATGGAATTGTATGCAAGTCTATTAGTTCAGTACTGAAAAGAAGGCCCAGAATATTTGAGTTTCAGCTTTTATCAGCTCACTTTTCACCGGAAAATAAGTATATCAAGCCTCACATAACTAGATGTAATGAGTGGTCAATTTGGCCTCAGTTTTAATCCACCACTCAGTATGCTCTGTTCAGAAAATCAAAAAATAGAACTGAAACTCCGCTGAATGTAAATGTTATTTCCTTTCAGGTTGCATCTTTCCCATTTGATGACCACAATTGTCCCCCTATTCAGCTTATAAAATTGTTTTGTGAAAGTGCTTACTCTTGGCTGAAGGAGGACATTTTAAATGTGGTTGTAGTTCACTGTAAAGCTGGGAAAGCTAGGACAGGATTGATGATATGTAGCCTTCTTCTATTTTTAAAGGTGAGATTTGTCTTAGGACATCATAAAATGCGGGAATTTATTCCATAGAACAGATTTTCGTTATTGATTTGTTTTACCTTCCATTATAACTGCAGTTTTTCCCTACTGCCAAGGAGTGTATTGATTACTACAATCAGAAAAGATGTGTTGATGGGAAGGGTCTTATTCTTCCAAGTCAGATTGTTAGTCAAATATTTCCATGTGATATTGATTCTTGTACAGACCCATACAACATATAGTGGCTAAATGTTTTTTTGTACTGTATTTAGAGGTACGTAAAATATTTTGAGCAAATTGTGTCACACTTCAATGGTGAAACTCCTCCTGGACGTAGGTAATTTCTGATTATTCATTTCCAAGCTGTATCTTGTTATTCTTTACAAGATACTAAAATCCCATTATGCAGGTGCATGCTAAGAGGATTTCGACTTCACAATTGTCCATATTGGGTTAGGCCTTCAATTACAATTTGTAATCATACTGGTAGGTCCTTTTAAGTTTTTTATACTTTCTTTTCACGACATTTTAGAGTTCTGGTCACATTTATGTACTATTATTATTATTCAGAGTACCTTTTTCTGGCTGATGAAATTTGAGTTGTCATCTTTATTGCCCAAAAAGAGCTTCAATCTGTTCACTTTTTTGGTCGTTTTTTGATTGCATGCAATGTTTTCTAACCCTATTTTGACAGTCTTCGACATTTGCATCTTGTAAGCCATTTTAAATAAGCATAAACCATTTTGAATCATCCTAGATCATTTAGATATTATTTTGATACAACCACTTAAATAGACCCTCAAATCACAAGAAAAAATGATAATAATTCAATCCTCAACACAATTCGCAAATAAAAATAGAAATGCAATATGTATTGAACTCTGCTGAATATCAGAAATTAGAGCAACAATTACGATTCTAAGAAAAATGATGAAGGATAATTCACACTCTTCCACATTTCTTCCAAGCCAAGGTATCACTTAATATAACAATATTTTTCTCCCTCACACTACACCCCTGTCACCCTTTCTATCTATCACTTCTATTGTAAACCTTGTAAATTGGGTACTGAGGTTGCCGTACTTCTTCAATTCCCATCCAAGCGGGCCTGTAAAAGCTTAAAACCCTTTTCGTCCTCTTCAAAAACTCTGAAAATTATAGATATGCCTCTCACTGGGCTTTCTCCCATTTTGACAGCTCTAATTGTGTTGGTAGTCATGTCTTTCCTCAGGTATGGATCCGGCCGAGTGGACCAATTGATAAAACCACTAAAATATAAACACTCAATCGATGGAAATAATTCAACACTCGACCACACACTTTACAGATGAAAAGAGCAATGCAATTTGTATTGAAGTTTGCTGAATATCCAGAAATTCAAGTAATAACGGAGGCTTATAGAAAATTGACGAGGAGAATTCACACTCCACCTTTTCCCCTAGCCTTGCTATCACTCAATGTGATGATATTTTTCCTCCCTTGCGCTACACCGCTGCCACGACTAGTTAGATGCTACCTGTAAGGACATTGCCTTGACATATATCTAACGGTTGACATTTATCAATATATATGTGGTCCACTAATTTTTAGTGGACCCGGCATGTATCGATGAACGATCACTCTTAGATCTATCATGGGGGTAGTGCCCTTGTAGGTAGCATGAAATATTACGCCACCTCTTTTACATATTTTGCCCATGCATGTGCAGCATAACCAACTATTTGTCCCTGACTTGGGCCTTGGTTGTGAACCTTGTAAATGGGGCTTCTATCTTGGGCTTTTGGGGTTTCCAGTAGTTGCCTTAGCTGTTCTATGACTGGAGCTTGCCTCTGGTGCTCTTCCTCTTAACATATTCAAATCAGGGTAAGTCTCTAGTATAATGGAGTTGCAAATTTTGGACATTGAAATGTCCAGTGATTACAATTGAAAAACTCGAGACATTGTGCCAATCAATCAACTGATTGGACTATTAAATTGACTTACATTAAAGAAGGAAATTCCTGATTAATTTGTAAATTTTGTGTATGGTTTTTGATTCAGCATTCAAATTCAGTTGATTTCCTTTCTGGTTAAGATGAATACCAACAAAGATAACTTAGGCCACCTGAAGTTCTGAAGGATTCGCTTGCGGAAATTCACATCATGTGAGAGTTTGTGTTTGAGAGTGAGAGTCTCCCTACAGGATTTAGCTCATAAATTATCGGCTTCTGGCACTTCTTTTCAAGAATTAAAGGATGTCCCCTGATGTGAAAACTTATATTAGTTTATTCTCCCTGTGATTAACTTTCTAGTTTCAGCATTGAAGCCTCACTATTTTTACATTGCTGACACGTGTTTTCATCTTTTTTAGTCCTATGATGAGTTCCAACAATTTTTCTGCAGGTGTGCTGTTCTCAACAAAAAAACATCCAAAAACCAAGGATCTTATGGTAAATTTATCTAACCTCTACTCCAAGTATTTATAATTGAGATAGGTATAAACTTTTTTCGTAAATCAAACGGCGATCGACTGTTTTCTCTTTATTGAAGAATAGTTTAGGATTTCCGCCCTAGGATGGGGTTCAAATAAACTCAACTTCATTGAATTTTTGTAGCCAGAAGATTTTTGGATTCGTTCACAAAAAAAGGGTATTGTAATATTCGCCCTACCAGGAGAACCTGGACTGACAGAATTGCTGGGGGACTTCAAAATTCATTTCAATGATCGCCAAGGAGATTTCTATTGGTCGGTGAATTGTCCTTCCAAGTTCTGTTTGATAATAAGTTCATCTCACTGAAGTATATCTCAGAATTAGAAAGAAAAATCTTGATTTTCGCCAACGAAATAGAAAATATCTAATTTCTACTCAACAATGCTCATCTAAACGTGAGATTTGTCAAGAAGGAATACTTGGTCGCATGCGTTGTCAGGCACAAATCAGTCAAGCAGCATTGACTAAACTCATCATCATCTTTAACCTACTTTGTTGTTTTGTGTTGGTGCAATAGAACCAATTTTACCATTAAACCATAAACAGCGTAGTCAACACATTCTTTTGAACTTACATTTTTATCCTCTTAAGTTGCATTAGCAATATAACTACATTGTGTATTTCATGAAATGTACTTTCTTCTCAGCTGGTTGAACACGACAATGATGGAAAATAGAGAGACTTTAGAAGGTTCTGATCTCGATGGCTTTGACAAGGTAAGTTCCTTCTGTTATCGTGCACTTTTTTCTTGACGTCCTGCATCAACACCATCTCATATATAAAGAAATCTAGTGGTTTAGCTCTGATTAATGGCTTACCCAGATATTTCAGAGGCAATCCCCCACAAGAAGTAAGGTTCTATATCTGTTGCTGATTTAGCTTACTTTCTGCAGAGAAAATTGCCCTCCCCAGGATTTCAACTTGAAATTGTGATGATAGATTATGATGGGACAGTCCCATCGAAGGATAAATCTGATCGTGATAGTGATACCAATTCTGCCAATGCAACAATGATAGGCGCTCCTTCAAGCAGTGAACATAAAGCTAATCCAGATCAAAGCAATGCCTCCAGAAAACAAAACGAAGACGACGTGTTTTCTGACAGTGATACGGAGGAGCCTGCCAATTCAAGAAGCAAAATTGGGCCAGGAACTGCCTCACTTCCCAAATCTGGCACATCCTCTAGTGAACAAATTTCGAGCATATCACATCAGACTGAACAGCTTTCGCTAGGTAGTAACGCACCTAGTTCCCATTTCGACACATCCCATGAAATGAAACTGGAAGGTATTCAAAGAGCTTCCTCCAACGCAAACGTGGAGTCCACTGATTTAAAGGCTATCGCAGCAGATGCTTCAGTTTTCAGTTTTGGAGATGAAGATGATGAAAGTGATTGATATGACGCTTAGTGATGACTTCTGGAACAGACTGGGCCATTAGGATTCGTCCATTAGAGTGTAAAACATAATATTTGGTTGTTATGATCCATTTGTCGGCTGTAGCTTCCGTGTTTGTTAATTGTGGTTTTCATGTATTTTGTGATTCGCTCGATGAAGCAAAAGGAGGATTTAAAAAAGCACAATGCATTCATTACTTTTGGAGCCTGTCTTATCCGTAAATTAGTCCGTGCAAGATGAGAAATCTACATTATATATCTCGGATTCACATATATAACTATGACGATTATATTACACAAAGTAATTAACCAACCAAGGACATGGTTACACAGGCCAGCCCGTGAGATAAGGCCGGAGGAACATGAGTTCAGCACACGCGCATATATGCATGTATGCATGAACGGAATACTTGTGACAATTAAGAAGAGGAAATATGATCTGCAAATCTGGGAAGGCGGAAACGAAACAAAAGCATAGCAAAGCAAGTACGAAGACGGCATCATACTAATCATTTTTATATGGCGTAAATTCGGTATTACTCGTACTCAGGATTAAAGCCCTTCAGTCAACCACTGAGCCAATTGGTTGGCCACCAAGAATGGACATAGTAGGTTACAATCAGAAGTCAGATGACGCAGTGCCAGAGGAAAAGGATCTCAGTTCGAACAAATACTAGTGGCATATTTACATCGGACACCGCTAAAACACAACAAAAGTACAAGCTCAAAGTTGAGACAAAACCATGTCTAAGCACAGACAACTCAAGATCAAACAAGAGTTAACATTACGACTCTCATTCAATTCATTCACAAGCTATCATTTGAACCACCACCACCACCATTTGATAACCTCCGGAAAGCACAAGCAACAAATGTCCTTGCCGCAAAAAGACCAAACCTTGACTTGTTCGAAGATCGACCCCCATTACTCGCTGAAGGACCATCAACATTTACAATTCCACTAGACATTGCTCCATTAATCATAGGAGGAAACTCAACACCTTCATCTTGTGCCCCTCCATCACTCGTACTTGCATCTATCACCTCAGGTTCAATCTCATCAGCATCTAAATTCACAGCTAAAGATACCCTCCTCGCCCTCAGCCAATCTGCAACCTCACTTGTTACACCCTTGCACTTCTTAACTTTGATTTTCACCAGATTGGGACACCCCAACGCAAAAGCCTCAATTCCTGAATCTGTAATACGACAACCCTTTATACAAAGCTTCTTCAATGCCATACATTTTGCTGCAATACAAGAAATCTCAGGATCACCAATGGTTTCACTCCCACAAAGAGCCAATCTTTCCAATTTTTGACAATTTAATGCCATAGTCATCAAGCTCACAGAAGTTGGGTTCACCCCAATAAGAACAAGTTCCACAAGATTTACACTATGCTTTGCAATCGAAATCAACCCTTCGTCGCCAATTCTGTTGGTCCTCCACCCGTCAATATGGAGTTTCCTCAAGAGCTTACAAGCCTCGGCAATGGCTGAAATCCCAAAATTTGAGCAATCAGGAGCCTTCACCAAGTGCAAGATCTCTAATTCGGGGCACTTAGTAATTGCCATCAGTCCCACATCACTCACCTGCAGCCTCTCCAAATGAATCTCAGTTAAACAATTTTTTCTCCCAGTTATATTCTCCAATAACCTGTCCCAATCACCCAAGCACCTCAAAATCTTCAAAGTTTTCAAATTTTTCGACCCAATAATCAAGGGCCCAAAACACTGCCCATTATAAAGCTCCTTAAGAGTAATTGATTTCAGCGATGAAGCAGCAATCCCAGGCCCAATAGGCTCTGCCGTAAACCCATCATTAATTCCCCGTAAACGCTTAACAGAAAGTTCCTCCAACGAAGAACAGTAATCCAACAAAGCATTCATCCCTTTAGCTCCAAACATACACGACCCACAGGAGAATTTACGCAAAGATTTGCAGTTTTGAGCTAAGGCCAACATACCCTGATCGCAGATTTCGCGGCAGCCGCGTAGCTTGAGGCGGACGAGGTTACGGCATCGCAGGGAGATCAAGGTCAACGCATCGTCGTTTATGCTGACCGATTTGCGGTCGCACCGGAGGGCGAGTTTAGTGACGGAGTCGAACCGGTCGAATATCGCGGGGAGGTGGTTGGCAACCTCGTTGGAAGCGTTAAGGGAAAGACGGTGGCGGTTCTGGCCTTCAACGGCTAACCAGCGACGGCAGACGAGGGAACAGTGCTTCCTGTCACCGGCGCCCAAAGACTGGAAGATTAAAGCTAAGCATTCGTCGGGGATCTCTCCGGTGTAGTCCTGTTGTTGATTTACCAAAACACCACCCCCCAACGGCGGGGGATCAGAGATGGTGGGCCGAAGCTCGAGAGGGGTAAGATTGGGATGACGGCAATGGGTCGAAGAATTGGCTGGGGCGGAAGTGGTCTGCCCCATACCTCGGGAAGGAAATTACACGCGCCGCCGATGGTATTGGTTTGATATGAGATCCAGATTTTGATTTTGATTTTGGTTTGATTTTGGGAGGATAGGTATTTATTTTTATACGACCATTAGCTGACCCGTCAAAAGGGCCACGGCCGAATCATTGAAGTGATTAACGGGTTTATATTTATCACATCGCTAACCATAAAACCAATGCAAAGACCCACCCTTCTTCTTATACTTGAAAATTAGTATTTTTTGATTTCGATTATCTTGTTAATAATTTATCGGTTGATTTTGTCGTAAAAAGTTTGTCTAGTGTGGTTTTTCGGATGTGTTAATTCGAAAATGTATCAAATACACACAAAAAAACAGTAACGCATATTTTCACTTAATAAAAAAAAATTATAAGTGAAATCTAGAATTATGTCAACATAAAAAAGGAAATTTTTTTTCCCTTTCATTGATGTACTATATTTTATTTATTTAAATTTAAATATATGTTATTTTCGTTTATAAAAAAAAAATAATAACGTATGCACACCAAAGCTAAAAAGTTGTAATTTCTTGCTTCTATGTTGACTTGAAAGTGCATGCGAAAGTTTTAGATGGTAAGCAAAATTTATATAGTGATTATAAAATATTGATTTGTTAGTTTTAAAAAGTAATCCATACCGAAATGTTTTATAATGTAGTATTGTGTGCACCGTAAATAATCTACGTGAAATCCTAAATTTTCAATTTAGGAGAATTTTTTTGAGTTGATTTAGTCCTCCGCAGGGCCTAGATGGAGCACACACGCTAGGACAAATATTTCCTTAACTTTGACCACGATTTCCTAATTTGCGGCTCGACCAAGAAAATTAAGGCCACCTACATTATTTTATTTATTTATTTATGTTTATTGTGAGCCATTCCAGAGTGAACTTAGGGGTGCAAACGAACTGAACATGTTCGTGAGTTTCACGAGCTCGCTCGATAAATATTTGATTCGTATTCGAGCTTACCGAACTTGAGCCGAATTCGAACATGTTCGAACTTTTTTTCGAGCCGAGCTCGAGCCGAAATTATTTTGTTCGATAGTTCGCGAATAGTTCGCGAGCCTTAATATTTAATTAATATAATATAATTATATAATAAATATATATACATTTCGAACTTTTTCAAACATTTCGAACTTTTCGAATCATAATATCCGAATAGTTCACGAATATGTTCGAATATTTCGAGTCGAACTCGAACTTCATTTCGAGCCGAGCTCGAGCCAAAATATTTGAAATTATCGAACTTCGAATCGAGCTCGAACTCGAATATACTATTATCGAGCCGAATTTGAGCCTTAAAATTTTACCATTATTTGGCTCAATTCGGTTCGTTTGCACCCCTAAGTGGACCGACTCTCTACGAATATGATTTTCCTTTTTTTAAAAAAAAAAAATAAAAAGAAAAAAAAAGTGCTAATAGGAGATATGATTTTCGTAGGGCTCCAAACGTTAATTTCGATTACGAAAGGAATGGGAGTTGTTACCCTGGGTAAGCCCGGGGGTATTGCCGGATTAGGGTAATAGAGTATGACCCGAGGGAGTCAAGAGCCCTGGTGTCACGAGGGAAGCCTAGGGCCTGATGGTAGAAGAAGGTAAGAGGTAAGAAACAGCCCGGGCAAACACTTATGATAGTGGGAAGACCAAGTCAAATTGATTCAGTCAATACTCAATACCAATTTTTCAGGAGCATGTTTTCTCCACCTTACCACGTTGTCCTGACCCCGGGCATCCCGGCCTAGTCACCAACGACACAGAAACATGGCCAACCCAGTCACCTACGGCGCAGATCTTGGCCACTACCCGAAAATTTCGAAGTAGTCCTCTCACTTTAGGACCTATAAATATGCTACGGATCTACAGTGTGACCCAGGGGGTTACGCCCCTACCCCGGGGAAAATTTTTAGAATTCTTCCTATTATATATATATATATATATATATATATATATATATATATATATATATTGTTTTAAGTGTATATATATAAACATAATTTAACAAAATAAGGACAGAGGTCTAATTTTTTTAATTTTTATTATTTAAATTTTTACTTATTTTTTTGTCTTATTTTTTATTATTTATTTAAATTTTCTTTTATCTCGATATTTTAATATTTTTACTTATTTCATTTTGTCTCAAATTGGGTTTTTATTGAGGCCATTGAACTTTTTTTTTATTGACGTTATGTGTGGATATTTCTCATAAATCAAAAAATAAAATTTTTAAAATTTTATTTTCACTTATATCCTTGTCGTGTTGAAAAAGATATACAAATATAGTAAAAATAAAAATATTTTCTGAACTTTAAATTAAGTTTTAAAATAAATTTCACAATGACCCAAAAAATGAGGTTTTATTAAGATAAAATTTGATTTCGCTAATAGTAGCGAATCTTCGTGGTCTTCAAAAATTTTTAAAAGTATATTGCTACATAAAAAATATATATATGTATTATTTATTTATTTATTTATCCACACTCCAATATATATATATTGATCGTGAACTCTTCCTTCTTTTACATTGTTCAAGGTTCGTGTCCTCTAGTTCTCAAAATTTTTCTTTTATGTATCTATCACACTCAATACATGGTTTTAGAAAACTAACACACGGACTATAATTTTGAAAAAGCAAAAAATTAACGACTCTCATTAGAAATCGGTAGCTCCATCATCGCTGCACACAATACAGCCCCCCCAAACTTAACATCCTGGATCCGCCCCTGCCCCCAAAGGGTATCAGAAGAGGTACGTTCACTTGTTTACAAAAACACTATATTGCTCTCTACATTTCCTGAAAAGACTACTCTATATCTGAGTCTGACTTAAGAATCGAAGTGGCTCCACAGAAAAACCTTCCGGCACCCCACTAACGAGCTTTCTTGCTTTCCATTGTGTGCAAAATTGTGGAAAATAAACAGTCTAAGCATACCCACTCACCACTTTATCCACGTAACCCGGTCCGATCAATAGCCCACTCACTAGTCTACCCTATTGGCTCGGGAACCCGATATTTCATAACTATATCATTGGCGTCATCTGTGGGAAGCTTGTTCTATAGACGTAGATATGGCTTCTCATGATCAGCCACCGCCCGAGGGACCTCAGCAGAGCCAAAATCTCATCATTCCTGCTGGGCAACTCAAGGTGTTTGTTAATGAAGCAGTGTAGAAAATCATGGCATCCATGGCACCACCAAAGGCAAAGGAGGTAGTGGTGGAACGAGAGGAAAATCAGGGTAATTTGAACCCTAGGACAAAGTATATAGGAGGGGAGGAAGGGGAAAGCTCCTTGATACATTCCATAGAGCCATCTCTTGCAGATGAATTGCACGCTACGAAGAAAAATACAAAAGTTGGAAGAAATGGGTCCCAACATGACTCGGCATGCCAAAGATCAGGGGTGCCCTTGTGATAGGAGAGCCCTTGCCAGCTCACTAAAAATCCGCAAAGATTCGAGAATATGATGGGAGTACGGACCCCGAGGAGTACTTGGCCCGATTTGAAAATGTGGCCATGTTGCACTGTTACGAGGACAAAATCAAATGCAAGGTCTTCTTGACCACCCTGGTGGATTCAGCCCAGAGGTGGTTTGAGAAGTTGGAACCTCAGAGCATCAGTTCTTTCAGAGAATTTAGAGAGGTGTTCCTGCAGCACTTCAGCAGTAGCAAGAGGTACAAGAAGACTGCCTACAGTTTATTTGAGGTCAAGCGGTTTAGGGATGAGTCCTTGCGAGCTTACATCAAGAAATTCAATAAAGTTGCCTTGGAAGTCCCTACCTGTAACGCCCCAAAATTAGCCTAATCGAGATTATAGGAGATTAAGATTGATAACCGGAGATTATAGAATTAGAGGGTTGATTAATATTCGATAAGGGACTGAATTGCAAATTTTGGAAAAAATTCAGAGACCAAAGTGCAAATATGAGGGTTTGACTTGGTCTTATATATTTTAATGGTGACTAGGCGTGCACCATCACTTCTCTTTCCTCCTCATCTCCTCTCTCACGCCGATTCCCTCCATGGACGCCCCTTTGAGCTTCTTGATTCGGGTTTCTGCTCGATCCGCCCGATAAAATTTTAATCCGAAGGCAGATTTACGATCACGGCTGCGAGAGCTCCGTTGTACCTTAAGTTTTTCTTTGATCAACTATACTCCGATTTTTGGATGTCGTTAGAATTTGATAATTTTCGGATATGTTGTTCTTGAGCTAGCATAGATTGTTTATTTGAAGTCGGATCGAAAAAAGAACGTCGTTCGGATTTGTTATGATTTTTTAAGCTTAAATTCGAAATGGGGTATTGGATTTTGTTGAATTTTGGAGTTGTTCTTGTTGATTTATTGTTGTTGGGAGTTTGATTGGATTGATATATTTATGTCTGTGGTTTTCGGTTGATCACATTATAGCCGTTATGCCGCCGGTTTGAGATTTCAGAATTTAAGGAGTTGTTTGAGTTTTTGGGATTTGATTTGAATTTGATTGGTTGTTATTGAGTTCTTTTGTAACTATGTATAGATTTGGTTGAAGATTGTTGAGTTCAGAGTTCGTGTAATCCGAATCGTCGAACAGTTGATCGAGGTTTGGAAACGAGTTGATCTTAATCGTTGAGTTACGATTGAATGGTTTCTGATTAGAAATCTTGTTCTTGAAGCTTGTTCGGATTGCAGCTGCATCGAATCGAAGAAAAGGTAATAGACAACATCGAATTGAAAAGGGACGAATACTCGAGTTTGAATTGATTCTCGAGTCCCTAAATCACATACATGCATGATTATCTGATATGATTGATTAAATGCATTGAGTTGAATTAATTGAATGTATTACGATTTCCAATGCATTCATATTGAGCCAGATGATTCGTTCACTTATCGAATTAGACGTTCTAGGGATTATAGTCGAGTGGCATTGGGATTAGTACTCCAATAGCCCGATCAGCTCTCTATAGATGCTCCAGAGTCTAGAGGAAGCGAGATATACCGCATTCACCTCGATCGGGAAAGTCGGTGAGATTGTGGTGATATATCTTGGCCTCGGGATCCCAATCAAAGAAAGAAATTTCCTTTGATTATCTGATTAGATAATCTTGAAACCCAAAGACATGCATTGCATTTTATTGCATTTTGAATTGAGTTATTGTTATTCATATTGTTGATATACTTTGTGAAATTGCATGTATGATTGTTGGTAATGTTTTGATATATTAATTGATATTGCTTGTTTTGTTGCTTTTACTGAGAATATTATTCTCACCGGATTTATCCGACTGTTGTCTTGTCTTTGTATATGTTCTTGGCAACAGGTGGGCCAGGATCGAGTCAAAGACATCATGACTAGATCGAGTTGGGAATGATAGAAGTTAGGACTTGGTTTAGAAGTCGAACTTTTATTGTCGAACTTGTATTGTATTAGTTTTGTAATACCTACAACCAATGCATGTTCTAATTTTTGAATATTCGAACAACTTTAGGACTTCATGTGTTGTTCGATGCCAGATTTATGATTGTAATGCATGTTATATTTTGAGTATTTGAGTTGAATGATGAAGAGTTAGAACATTCTGGATTTTGGTCCAGAACTGGTCTCGCCCGAGCGGAGGATTTTTACCGCTCGAGCGAGGGGCTTTTTATTTTTGAGACAGAACTTGGCTCGCTCGAGCGACACTTTATTACCGCTCGAGCGAGAGCCTTGCAGGATTTCGGGTAGAACTTTGCCCGCTCGAGCGGGAGTTTCTTACTGTTGCGAAATTGTGCCCGCAAGTGCACGGTATCAAGTTTTAATATATAGTGAGTGAAGTATTATTCCCACGAGGATTAAAATGAAAATATTCAGTACTTGTAATTATAATAGTCTAAACTTTATCTTGAAAATTAATAATTGAGTGATTTGCAGAAAATAAAAATAAGCAATGGATTTTTAGTAGCACGCACACAATTTTCAGATAAATATCAATCACAGGAAAATGGTCTAGATGTTTAGATTTTATCGGGTTTCAACAACAATCACTCGTAAATAATTTATTTTCATGAATTTTATTCAATCAATAGCCAAGAACACTTAGATTATTCTATTTCCCTCCCCCGAGAAACAAATAGATTATATCAACTACAGTTCAATTTTAATATCCATATTAAGAATCTACTTGTCGTGATCTATGCAAGACAATGTTCTTTTTAAAGCTCTGTTAAAATTATATACTCTCTCGAGTTATATAAATAATTAAAAGTATAAATTCTATTGGTCCTATTCAAAATCTCCTCTTTCGAGTGCCAGATTTCAAATAAATATTATAATTCATTTATTGATCAAGTAATTGAAAGACATTCTGAAACAACCCTGACCTCTACTAAATAATAACTAAATAAAATGCGGGTTTTCGAAAAATTTTCGGCATGACCCCTCTATAAATAATCAAACCCGCCTGTCACAGACAACAATAAAAAAAAAGCAAATAACAACACTAAATAATTAGACCGATAAAGGAACGAGAAACGGAGAAAAGATTCGACATTTCGAACATCAAAGATTAAGCAACTCAATATATATATGTCCACAAATAAATCTATAAATCCTTACAATATCATTTATCCAATCAACAAAATGAAAGACTTAAAGTGCTAAAATAATCTCTTGCGGAAGACTGGCATGGTCAGATGGATGTGCCGTGCCTGCATCGCAGTCCACTCGATAGTACGATTTCCGGGCAGCAGCCCACTTTGCTTAAAAATTCTGCACGCACCTAACATTCAAAAATCTAGAACTCGAGCGAAACTTAACCGAATTAATTCCCGCTTGAACCAACGTTTCCCTAACATCTTGGCCTAATTCCAGACCCCGAGCCCATGGTCTAATCATGATTTTAACCCTGCTTTAGTCATTAGATTCCGGACAGCAACCTCATTCAAGTTCCTAGTTCTGCACCTAAACCTTCATAAGCTTATAACTCGACCAAACTTTAACCGACTTACTTCCCGCTTGAAACAACGTATTCCTAACATCCTAGACCATTTTCAACCCGAGCCCTTAACCAAAACCCGAGCTTAAACCCTGTTTTAAACCAGCTTCCGGATAGCCCACTCATTTCCAAAAATTCTGCTCATGCCATTTTCAAACTCAACCAACACACTTAGGTATTTGTCTAAAAACTCCAGCCACTTTCCTAGCATCAAACCAACATTTAAGCTCACCCCAAACCCCCTTAAAACTCCCTTAAACCAGCTCAAACCTAGCTCAACCAAGAAATTAAAACCGATCCCCAAAATCCATAATTTTCGAATGCTCTTCACCCCATCTCACAACCCATCTCTAAGTCATCCTAGTTGCTACCATGTGAACTAAATATCATCCATGGCAGCTCCTACATCACCATCCAAGCATCATAAAAAACGACACAATGACAACAACAAATATTCGAACCACAAGTCAAGAAAAATCTGAAATGAATTCGAACCAAATGCTAGGCTTATTTTCTGAAAATCTCAATGCATCAAGGCATTCATGCCAACACCAATCAAATGCAAAACATCAATCTATCCAGCATAGAACAGAGGCCGATTCCAGCTTAGCAAGAATTTCTGGAAAAATTTCGAACACATGCCATAAATAAAAATCTGGAGATTTCGAGCCAACAAGCTACATTTCAAACAAAATTTCAAGTCCATAGACATTTCAATACCTCATCAAGTAAACATAAATTCTCAAGCATGAATGCAATAAAAATCTGGGCAATAAGGGAAGGGCTCGAACAGGGCATATATTTGTATACGTACATTTTCGAAAATGATATGCAATGAAACACACAAGATAATCTATTCTAAAAGGGGAAGCAAGAAATCCATAGCCTTGCCTATTTACGAAATACTCCAAAAATTCCCAAAGAAATGGAGATGGGATGGGCTGAAACCAACGGTCAGCAGCTGGAAAAGCTTCCAAGAGGTGAGCTCCGGCGACGGCGGGTGATGATGGTGGCTGTCGGCGGCCTGAACTCCAAGGGAAGAAGAAGAATCGATCGACTTAAGGGAAATGAGAAGGAGCCGATAGACTTGAGAGAATGAGGAAGAAAGGAGTCTGCATCGATTTGAAGGCTTGGAGAAGGGGAAATAAACTGGGCCGTGAATTTGGGTGGTTAAATTTCTTCATGGGCCGGGACAATTGTTTAAGTGGGTAAGAAATATAATATGTAGTATTTATAAGTGTAAGACTTAGATTACACAAATACTCAAATTTGAAAATTTTAAGAATTAAATACTTTAAATATCCTGATATCATGACAACGAGTAAAATATTTAAATAACAGGTAGAGCGATTAAAATAATTTAAACAAACTTAGACTAACGTTTAAAAGAAATTTAAATAAATACACAAGTGAAAATAAAAACCTTTAAAATGATTTGGACAATTAAAAATGATTTAAATAAATAATCTAGACATTTAAAATAATTTAAAATAACTAACCGCTAAACTAAGACTATTTAAAATAAATAAGTTGGACACTCGAAAATATTTAAACAAATAAGCTAAACATTAAAATCATTTAAAAGAATAAACTAAACAAATAAAAAAAATCATTTAATTATGCAAGCTTAAACCTTTAAAATACTAAAACAATTAAATCGCACAATAAAAGCATTTAGATAAATAAACTTAAACAATTAAAAAATATTAATTAAATAGTAAGTAAAATAAAAATCATTTGAATAAATAATAAAATATTTTAATAGCACATAATTCAAATAAAGATTTTAAATCAATTAAACCTAAAAATAATAATCCTAATATTTATTTAATGCATGTGATTTAGTAGATTGGATTTTAGGTGCTACACATTCAATTCTAGAAACACAATTAATCTAGAGAAAATCAATTCAATAAAATCAAAAACTCATGAAAGTGTCTATACCAGGTTCCATCCGACCTCTAGACTCTAAAAATTTAGTTCATAATCAAATTTAAATAAACACAAAAAATGTTTATAAATCCCAACATCAAATCAATAAATATATAATTCAAAGGAAGAAAACAAATCCGTAGTCGGTCTTCTGTGTCCAGTCGATCGACGTCCGAGTTTGTTCTTCACGTTAAGCACAGATTCCTCCTCTCCAAATTCACGATCAATTCTCTTCTTTCTCTGATATGTATTGCGGCGGCTTCCTTCCAATTCTGACTTCTAATTCCCCTTTTATACGTTCAAGCAAAAGCCCAATAAAAAGGCCACTAGAATCTTAAAGTTTCCTTCCCGGTAATTTAAAACTCTGATTTTTTACGACGGAGCGGGCGCTCAAGAAATCCAAGCGAGCGCGCATAAATTTATGTCTCACATTATTCAACAACCTTCAGACGGCGCGGGCGCACATATGCGTCTGTCCTCTGCTCGAGCGAGGCCCCTTTTAAAAAAAAAAATTTCTTGGCTTTAAGTCTTGACTTGTTGTGGATGTTTGATAGTTTAATCCTTGATTAGATGATTAGAATTGAGGTCCTCACATTAAGTGGTATCAGAGAGATAAGTTCTTGGACTGTATTAGAGTGAACGGGGTAGATCGAGTCCGCATGAATTGAATTCTCGCATGTGATTGAGTTATTTAAATGATTATTTAAATTTAATGCGAGCATGCTTTATTATTTCATGAATTATTTGAATTACATGATTTTGTGATTTAAATTACGAGGCATGAATATTTGTTAAATAATAAAGCATGTTATATTAGAAATGCGGATTTGAATATTCCTGAGATGGAAGGAAATTTTTGAATAGAGATTGTGGACACGAGATTACTGAAATTGAGATATTTGTGTCCTAATTCTCTTGAATATGAGATATATTTCCTCGACAAATATTGAACATGAAGCATTCAGCAGCGAACCCCGATTGAATAGAATTGTACTGCAACTAAACTGATGGATGTACTTCGACATCGATGGAATCGTTACTAATGAGGTTTCAGTCATTTAACCCTCCGACTCTGAAGAGTACTGAAAATGCCGCTGGGTGTGAAATCTAGTAAGAATAAATTGAGCAGTTGTTTGATTCTCTGGGATACAGCGATGACCGTCGAATTTGGTTAGTTACGTTTCAACTCCAAGGCATTGCGAAGAATTGGTGATTTCGAAGAAGAGAGCCTTGGGAAATCAAGGTACGATCGTTTCTTGGAGTCTATTTAAATCTGAATTTCTTCAATAGATTCCATTTCAACAGTCGACCAGATATAGAGGGAGTAACTTAAGAGATCACCTTCAACCGAGGGGAAAACAATTCAAGAAATCTGGGAGTAGTTCTTCGAACTCTAGCGAGTCAAAACAGTTTGGCTCAGGACAGGGTACGAAAACTTCAGGTGTGACTTGAATCAGTTGTGGAGGTCGACACCTCAGTGAGCAGTGTCATGGAATCCGAGGAGGCTGTCATATCTGTCATCAGCCCGGACACTATGCCAGAGTTTGTCCCCAACGTAATACAGAGAGATCTCAGAGGGGAAATTCTTATAGGCCTTTAGCTCGGACGGAGAAAGCTGCTATAGTTCACTCATTTTAGTCACCTCAACAAAATCTGCTGGGAGTTAATCACAATTTGAATCAACCTCCGAGGCAACAAGCCTTAGTCTTTGCTCTTAATGATGATTCTCAGACTCGGGCTGCACCTGATGATGACACAGCAGGTAACCGTCGATTTTGGTTTTTCTGCTCTTATTCTGATAGGTTGTGTTACGTCCTTACTTTCTTATTGAGGAAATTGTTTAATGATTACCTTACGCTTTGAGCCTTTGTATACTGTGGTTGTTATTATTTTCTTTTGAGAGGAGGAATGGTTTGTTGTGAGGATAGTCCGAAATTTTGAATTTTTATTTGATGGGATTATGATTGCAATGAACAGTATGGTACTTAGGTTATCAGATTTTGATTATATTGTCTGTATGGCTGCTTTAACTGAGTACAGGGCAACCGTGGATTGATTTCAAAAAGTTTTCAGATTCAAATAGGAGATGATATACGAGCGGTAAGTTACGGTAAGGATTCTCGATCAAAGATTCCTTTGATATCCATTTTGTCAATGACCGTTTGTTAAAGAGAGGTGCAGAAGGATTCTTGATATTTACAATTGATGTCCGGGAATTCAGCCGTATTGGTTGATGTACCCAAGGTTTAGAGTTTGCTGACGTTGTTTCGGGTGAGATTCCCGATTTGCCTCCGATTCATGAGGTTAGATTCAGCATCGACTTGAGATCAGGATATCACAGCTGAGAATTCGAGAGGAAGAGGTACTACAGATCTTATTCAAAAGGAGGTATGGCCGATCTGAATTTTTAGTCTTGTCCTCTGATTTGTCAAACACTCCTACAGTGTTTATGAATCTTATGAACTGAATCTATCAGAAGTATTTAGCGGAATTCTTGATTATTCTTATCGATGAGTTCATATCTTTTCGGAGATTCGTACTGATTATGAAGAACAATTGAGAGTCGTTTGCAGATTTTGCATGCCGAGCAGTTTATGCTATTCTATCGAAGTGCGAATTTTTATGGGATTGAGTTGTCTTTCTTCGATTATATTATCTCTGGAGCAGCAATTTCTGTCGATCACTACAAGACCGAAGTTGATATTAATCGATCTAGATCGACATATGTACTTGAAACTTGAAGAATTTTGGGTTTCTATCGCAAATTAATCGAGGGATTCTCTTCTTTTGCAAAGCCGACTATTCATCTTACTTTGAAGAATGCACTTTTGTCTGGACTGAATCTTATAAGATTAGTTCTTATTGACCTGAAGAAGAGATTGACCAGCACTCCAGTGTTTTTTATTTCTTCGAATATTGATGATCTTACAGTTTATTACGTTTCTTCTTATCGAAGTTGGGAAGTTTCTTATTCAGAGGAAGCACCTGATAGCTTAGGCACTGAGGCAGCTAAAGACATACGAGACTCGATATTCAATTCATGATCTTGAATTGGAAGCTATCTTATTGCTTGGAAGATCTGGCATCACTATCTTTTCAGTGAGATTTTCGAAATCTTTTCTGATCTTAGAAGTTGAAGTATTTGTTCCGCAGTCTGAACTGAATTTGAGATAGAGAAGAGGGTTAGATTTGTGGTAGGATGTATGAAGATGAATCTATTTTTTCATCTTGGGAAAATTGAATGCAACAGCTGATGTTTTGAGCCGAAAGATTTTTTCTTATTTTATTTACTATCGGTATTTCTCTTTTGATCGATGATTATTGCATTTTTGATTTGGATTTGGAAGAAGATAGGAGATCTATCAGAAGTTTGCTTTTAAGCCGAACAGGAGTTGATTGAGAAGATCAAGAAAGCTCAGAAATCTGATTTGTTCATTCAGAATAAAATGAAGAAAAGTGAGAACTGGACACCGTATGATTTCAGATCAGTGAGGATGCTTTATTTTTGAATAAGCATATTGTTGTGCCATATGTTTCCGATTTGAGACTGCGTACCTTGTGAGCGGCACATTGCATTCGATTCAGAATTTTTTCAGATGGCCGAAAGATATTCAATGATTTGAAGAATCAGTTCTTGTAAAAGCAGATGAAGAATGATATTCGAGGTATGTTTTCAGATGTTCTGAACTGTCAGCAGTTGAAAATAGAGAGAGAATGACTCGATTGTTTGTTGTACATATTATCTGTTTCAGAGTAGAATTGGGATCACATTTCTACTTATTTGGTCACGAAGCTACCGACCAGTCTGAGTTGAGATGCTATCTGAGTATGATTGATCGATTAATGGAATCTGCTACTGTATTCCGTATAGAATGACTTTCAGACTTGATCAAATGGCCGATACTTTTGTCCAAGACGTTCTCAGATTGTTTGGTCTGTTGAAGTCTATCGTTTTAGACCAAGATCCTTGATTCACTCTTCGAATTCTAACTCAGTTTTTCTTGAGGTCTTTGTTATTGGATTACCTTTGAGTACAGCTTTAATCCTCAGAACGACGGACAGCCAGAGAGTGCAATTCAGACTTTAGAGCCAGAGAGTGCAATTCAGACTTTAGAGGATATGCCACGAGTTATAGTGCTCGACTTAGCACTATCTGGCAGAATTCTTAATTCTTGAGGAGAATTCATACTACGACAACGATCAAACGAGTATCTTGATGGCACCTTTCGAAGCGTTGTTCGAGAAGAGATGAAAATCTCTTTCATTCTGAGATATTTTTCTGTGTCACCTGAGTTGGGACCAGATTTGATTCGAGTTATGGCTGAACAAATGAACATTATTCTGTCAAGTATGAAGACGACTCTTGATATACAGACGTAGTAAACGTTTTTCAGACACAGATCTCTGTATGTTGATCAGGGAGATAAAATATTTCTGAAAATTTAGCCTTTCAGAGGCTTTTTCAGATATGAGAAGTGAGAGTAGTAGTATCCGAGATTGATCAATTCTCACTAGATTCTAAAGAAGATAGACGATCTTGCCTTTAGACGTGCATTTGTTCCGTCTCTTTCTGGTATTCATGTTGTGTTTCCGTTTTTTATTGTGGAATATCACCAGATCCTTGTTGTTAAATTACCCGACCAGATTTTCTTTTGTTCTTTAGCTGATGAGACCGAAATTGATGAGACGCCGAATTGCTTGAGACGATCGATTCAGAGTTTTGACTGGGATTACAAGCATCTCCGAAACAACCCGATTCAGTTGTGTCAGTGCAGTGAGCCGATACGAATTTGAAGAAGAGTTTTGGGATACAGAGTCCGATTTGAGGCCGTGATTTCTGGACTTATTTATGAGAGGTGAATTCTTATTATAGTCTGTGATATTATCTCTTATCTACGAGATTGAACCGTATTCGATTTCGAGGACGAAATCAGTTTTTAGAGAGGGAGAATTGTAATGCCCCAAAATTAGCCTAATCGAGATTATAGGAGATTAAGATTGATAACCGAAGATTATAGAATTAGAGGGTTGAATTGATATTAGATAAGAGATTGAATTGCAAATTTTGGAAAAATTCAGGGACCAAAGTGCAAATATGAGAGTTTGACTTGGTCTTATATATTTTAATGGTGACTAGGCGTGCACCATCACTCCTCTTTCCTCCTCATCTCCTCACTCACGCCGATTCCATCCATGGACGCCCCTTTGAGCTTCTTGATTCGGGTTCTGCTCGATCCGCCCAATAGAATTTTAATCCGAAGGCAGATTCATGATCACAACTGCGAGAGCTCCGTTGTATCGTAAGTTTTTATTCGATCAACTATACTCCGATTTTTGGATGCCGTTAGAATTTGATTATTTTCGGATATGTTGTTCTTGAGCTAGCATAGATCGTTTATTTGAAGTCGGATCGGAAAAAGAACGTCGTTCGGATTTGTTATGATTTTTTAGGTTTAAATTCGAAATGAGGTATTGAATTTTGTTGAATTTTGGAGTTGTTCTACTGTTGGAGAACGCGTGTTAAGATCAATTAAGAATTGATACCCGGTGCAGCGGAAGTTTAAAAATTTTTATTTTTAGATATGGAACGATTCCATATCATGGGTATCAAAACTTTACGATTAAATTATGCAAGTAAAAATAAAATCACAATTAAATTTTTACCTATTCAAGCAACGTCTTGATTATGGACACCAACAGAATTTAATCTGCTCTTCTTGTATATCCCAGGAACCGATGGCTTCACGATCAATCTCCGGACTAAGGTCCACGAACAGAAAACAGAAACCCTCTGATTGATTGTACTATAAATCAATCAGATGTTTATCGAAGAGAATAAACAGATTTGATCTGTTAATTCAGAATGTAATTTTTCACAAAAATCACAGACCGAATTTTCTCAAAAGGGACAGAGGAATTCAAAATTCCCCTTGAATATTATGAGTGATTTTCGAAAATTTCAAGATAGAATGCTTATGATTTTCGAACACTACTCATATATTTATAGATAATTTCTAGACTAGATTAAGTTATGATTATATTAGGACTCTAACTCCTTAGGGCCCACAATCCATAACTTAAGCCCAACAAGCCAAGCCCGTTATTATAGAAATTAATATAAAATTTATCATGACTCCGATTGATAAACCGATTTAACCAATGTGCACAGAAACCATTTCTGCACCTTTAAAGTCAAGATAATTTTTTTGAATCCGAATTCAGTGATTTCCAAAAATGCCCATCCCTATGTCATTTTAGAAAATTTCACTCCCTTTTAGTTAAGAAGTCCCATCTTTCATTAAATTTAACTCTTTAAATTTAACTATCTCAACGGGGTTTAGTAATCCATTACTTGTGTGACCCTCAATGGTTCAGGGATACAGCTAGCCGTGGGCTCACAACTCCTTGTGACTCGGAACAATAATTTTCGACTTGCCCAACGAATCATGGTAAGAGCTTCTAGAAACATCGCCCCATGATTCCCTAGGTATCACTGATAATGCCTGCAAGAACCAGTAGATTTTGGTTAGCGTACAGTACGGTCCCTTCATCCATATATCCCGATCGAATCAACAACCATTGGTGCATCGAGAGTCGTTCGAGATTCGATAACTATGCATTACATCTTGGAGATCAAATAGTGACATCGCATGTGTTACTAGGAAAATCGAGTAACCTAAAACACATCATGTACTCTGGCCAGAGATTCGTCACACTAATATCTCCTCAGATCGCATAGGATATCCACACTCGCAAGTATGTGGTGAATCCTTGACAACAAAGCATCGACTCCTATATGTGTCGTAACTGTACCCAATCTCGACACCTGATGACCCCAATAAAGTCGTTAAACGAGTCAAAGTACAGTACTAGCATATAGAGTCTCAATGATGTTTCAAGTAGTAAGGACTAATGGTGTACAACCAAAACCGCGGACTTTATCCACTCGATAAGTGATAACCACTTGGAAAGTCCGAATAGGGTAGTTCGTTTATTCATCATATGAATATCCATTTGCATGCTTTGAACATCTCCATGTCCATTACCAATGAAACGTGGTACTTGGCATCACAAATGCTAGTCTCAATCTCGAGCGATCCTTATTATTATTAGCGGACGGCTCAATTGACTAGGAACTGTTTAGAATATACAGTGACTATAAGATGTGTTTCATAATAGTGATCTCTCTTTATTCACTATCTCATCTTACTTACACTATAGTATATTCAAGGTCTTTATCAAAACATCAATAGTATATCACAATATAACAATATGAAGAAAGACAAAGAAAATGCCTTTAATGAATGTAAATTATATTAAACAAAGATTGTTTATACATAGAGTCACAAAAGCCCTTAGCCACAAGTTGGCTAACCGGGCACCCACTCTTTCAATCTTCCACTTGCCCTAAATCCAACTAGTCACACTACGCAATCCCATTGCTTCGCGATGTTTGTCAAACAATGGTCCTGGCAAGGGCTTAGTAAGTGGATCAGCGATATTGTCTGTAGATGCCACTCTCTCGACAATGATGTCTCCTCTTTCCACAATCTTCCGGATGATGTGGTATTTCCTCAGTACGTGTTTGGATCTTTGATGAGACCTTGGTTCCTTTGCCTGAGCAACAGCACCAGTGTTGTCGCAGTATACCGGAACTGGACCAACAGCTTCAGGAATTACGCCCAACTCTTGGACGAAATTCCTCATCCAAACGACCTCTTTAGCAGCAGCTGATGCTGCAATGTATTCTGCCTCAGTGGTGGAATCCGCTGTGGTGTCTTGCTTGGAACTCTTCCAAGAGACAGCACCGCCATTGAGCATGAATACAAATCCAGAGGTTGACTTCGAGTCATCCATGTCGTTTTGGAAGCTAGAGTCGGTATAGCCTTCCAATTTCAATTCTCTTCCTCCATAAACCATGAATATATTCTTAGTCATTCTCAAGTACTTAAGAATATCCTTCATGGCTTTCCAATGCATTTGACCGGGGTTGGCCTGATATCTGCTCGTGACACTTAGAGCAAAGGCTACATCCGGTCTGGTAGATATCATCCCATACATAATACTACCTATGGCTGACGCACATGGTATGTGGGTCATTTTCTCTATCTCTTCGTTAGTCTTGGGACACATAGACTTGGATAGAGAAACTTCATGACACATAGGTAGATGTCCTCTCTTGGACCCATTCATAGAAAACCTTTTCAATATGGTGTCGATGTAGGTTGCTTGAGTGAGTCCTATCATTCTCTTAGATCTATCTCTATAGATCTGTATCCCTAGAATATAGGATGCCTCACCCAAATCCTTCATCGAGAATCTACCTGATAACCATATCTTTGTTGACTGCAACATCCCTACGTCATTCCCAATGAGTAGGATGTCATCAACATAAAGCACTAAGAACGTCACCGCATCCTTAACTACTTTCTTGTACACGCACGGTTCCTCCGGGTTTTTGATGAAACCAAAGTCCTTTATTGTTTCATCAAATTTCTGGTTCCAACTTCTTGATGCTTGTTTGAGACCATAAATTGATCTCTGAAGCTTGCATACCTTATGCTCGCTTCCCATGGATGTGAATCCCTCGGGCTGCATCATATAGATTTCTTTCTTAATGTTTCCATTAAGAAATGCAGTCTTCACATCCATTTGTCATATCTCATAGTCATACCATGCTGCTATGCCAATAAGGATTCTTATGGACTTGAACATTGCGACTGGTGAAAAGGTTTCATCATAGTCAACTCCTTGTCTTTGAGTATCCCCAAGTTTTCTCTTGTAGATCCATTTACACCCTATTGAAACAATTCCATCAGGAGGATCTACTAAAGACCAAACTTGGTTTGTATGCATCGAGTCTATTTTCGACTGCATAGCTTCAAGCCATAAATTATAATCCGCATCAAAAATTGCTTCCTTGAAGTTTCTTTTGAAAGAGTGGGTGCCCGGTGAGCCAACTTGTGGCTAAGGGCTTTGATGACTCTTTGTATAAACAATCTTTTGTTTAATATTATTTACACTTTTATTAATGGCAATGACTTTGTCTTTCTTCATATTGTGATATTGTGATATACTATTGTTGTTTTGATAAAGACCTTGAATATACTATAGTGTATGTAAGATGTGGTAGAACATGGAGATGTCTATCATGAAACACATCTTATAGTCACTGTATATTCTAAACTGTTCCTAGTCGATTGAGCCGTCCGATAATAAGGATAAGGATCGCTCGAGTTTGAGACTAGCATTTGCGATGCAGAGTACCACGTTTCATTGGTAAGGAACATAGAGATGTTCGAAGCATGCAAATGGATATTCATATGATGAATGATCGAACTACCCTATCCGGACTTTCCAAGTGGTTATCACTTATCGAGTGGATATAGTCCGCGGTTTTGGTTGTACACCATTAGTCCTTACTACTTGAGACATCATTGAGACTCTATATGCTAGTACTGTGCTTTGACTCGTTTACCGACTCTATTGGGGTCATCAGGTGTCGGGATTGGGTACAGTTACAACACATATAGGAGTCGATGCTTTGTTGTCAAGGATTCACCACATACTTGCGAGTGTGGATATCCTATGCGATCTGAGGAGATATTAGTGTGACGAATCTCTGGCCAGAGTACATGATGTGATTTAAGAAATGGTTTCTTAGTAGCACATGCGATGTCACTATTTGATCTTCAAGATGTATTGCATAGTTATCAAATCTCGAGCGACTCTCGATATACCAATGGTTGTTGATTCGATCGGGATATATGGATGAAGGGACCGTACTGTACGCTAACCAAAATCTACTGGTTCTTGTAGGCACTATCAGTGATACCTAGGGAATCATGGGGCGATGTTGCTAGGCGCTCATACCATGATTCGATGGGCAAGTCGGAAATTGTTGTTCCGAGTCACAAGGAGTTGTGAGCCCACGGCTAGCTGTATCCCTGAACCATTGAGGGTCACACAGTGTAATGGATTTTTAATCCCCGTTGAGATAGTTAAATTTAAAGAGTTAAATTTAATGAACGAAGAAGTTGGACTTCTTATTTAAGAGTAGAGGAGTAAGATTTCCAAAAATGACATAGGGATGGCCATTTTTGGAAATCACTGAATTCGGATTCAGAAAAATTTATCTTGACTTTAAAAGGTGCAGAAATGGTTTCTGTGCACATTGGTGAAATCGGTTTATCAATCGGAGTCACGATGAATTTTATATTAATTTCTGAACATGCGGGCTTTGCTTGTCGGGCTTGAACTTATGACTAATGGGCCCTAAGCTGTTAGTGGCCTACATTATAAATAAGTTATTGCAGTACAAAAATTACACACAACAGGTCACAAGGATTTTTCGAAAACCCTAGTCTATTTTTTTAAAGGTGGCCGCCCCCCCTCTCCCTCTACTCGAGAAAAATCCAGCCTGTGATTTTGAATTACAGTCTGGTTTAACGGATCAAATTCGTTAATCTCTTCGTAGAAAACTTCTGATAGATTTTCTAGTGCAATCTATCAGAGGGATTAAATCTCTGTTCGTGGACCTGATTGAAGAACAGTTCGTCCATCAGTTCCAGTTATATACAACAAGAGCAGAGAAATCTGTTGGTGTCCAAAATCTCGATTCGAGATTAAAGGTAAAAATTTTATAATTTTTATTTAATTTTTACACACACAATTTAATCGTAAGGTTGATACCCATTATGGAATCGTTCCATACAAAATTTTAAACTTCCGCTGCACCGGGTATTAATCATAATTGATCTGATCGACGCGTTCTCCAATAGTGGTATCAGAGCCAGGTTGCTAAGATCAAGCGATTAAATTAATCGATTGTACAAAAATTTTTTAGGCCTCGGTTTTTTAAACAAAATAAATATTTAAAATAATTTTTTTTTTTTTCCGGGCAAAACCCGGGCAGCGATTGGATCGCTGCCCGGGAGGGGCAGCGATGGTCGCTGCCCCGGGCGGCGCACGGCGCTGCACAGGGCGGCGCACGGTGCTGCCCATGGGCAGCGATCGTCGCTGCCCTAGGGGTAGCCGGGCTGCCCGGCCCGGGAATGTCCCGGGCGGCCCGCGGGAAAAATTATTTTTAATTTTTTAAATTAAATTTTAATATGTTAAAATTCTATTTTTGGTCCGATCGAAAATTGTTTTGATTGGTCCACGAGGCGTCGGATCGAATTTTTCGAGTCCGAAAATTTTAAAATTGATTTTTGGATAAATTTGAATTTTTGGAAAATTTTAATATTTTATCCTTTAATTGAATTTTGAAATTAATTATTTTTGGTACAATTGATGATAAGATATGATCTTATGGATATATTGAGTAAAATATGATTTTATGTATAAAATTGGATTTTATAGATAAAATATGATTTTATTTGATAAAAAGATAAAATATGATTTTGTATGTAAAATAAGATTTTATGTATGAAATATGATTTTATCCTTTTAAATTTAAATTGCCATTGCATGTTATCCAATAAATTGATTTTGAATTAAATGTTATTGGATAAGGATGATCGATTGCCATGACCAATTTTGTAGGTGTATGTTAGGAATTTACATTTGTTTTTATTGTTGTTGGTTTTATTAATGGGCCTGGTTTATGGCCCAATATGAATGTCATATATAATAAAAGTGGGCTTGGTTTATGGCCCGTTCCCACCCCTTAAAAATGTATCCCCTACTTGTCATTGTTATTTATTGTAAATACATTAGATTTAGTGGGAGATCAAGATTTGAAGATGGAGGTAGGCCCAGCAGACAATAAAGACAGAAGAAATGTAAATTGGAAGCAAATGTAATAGGATTGCATTGCATACTGTATATTACCTAGGATTGGACTAAGACTCGTGATTGGCAACCACGGGTCGATTAGAAATGGAATCGATCATCCTATATAATATGTGATATTATAGTTGTATGCATGTTTTAGACATAATTGTGTGAATCCGACAAGCATACAAAATTTTAAAAATGATGAGACAAATTTTTATAATTAAAAATCCCTCATTTTAAATATGATTTAAAATTGATATCAAGATAAATAAAGGAAATTTAAATTTGTTTAAATGTTCCTACCTTCCATCAACGATCAATGTATGAGATGCTACCCGCGGATACGGTCCGGCTCATATTATTGGGGGGGCCCGTTCGTCGAAAAGCTGTACATTGGATCGACACATGTTGTAAGTTGGGTGGAACTCCCATGGGATCGGCTCATATTATTGGGGGATCCACATGGCGACCGTCCATCACAACTTAATATTGATGGGTCATCTTGACATGTCACAATAATCGGCGTCATATTATTGGGCCTTTATTGGACATGAGGTAAAAACGTGGAGGTTGCTTTGGAAGCAATTGGGCTCTACCTTTTGAAAATTATGGTTGGCTGATATTATTCGGGACTATAAGTTTGTCAATTGGACTCCATGTTCTCACTAAGGAAAACAGTTTCCCGTTTTCACTAGAGGGTAGTGAAATCGTTAAAATAGTGGGAGTGAGATTCATAAAATAAATTTCGCCTATTTTATGTCTTAGTAAATTGCTTAAACAATCACTGATATTTGTCTGTTTCTTTTCAGTATTTCATACGATGAATTCGCGTAATCCACTTTTCTCGATCCTCGAACAAAATAAGTTGACTGGCGCAAACTATACGGAATGGTTCCGTAAGTTGAAGATTGTCTTGACTTCGGAGAAGATGCTCTACGTGTTAGAAAAATCTCCTCCGAAGGAAGCACCAGCTGACGTAAGTCCGGAGGAGTTAGCCAAGCTTGATACATGGTGGGACCATGATATCAAGACCAAATGCTATATGCAAGCCTCGATGTCTGATGAACTCCAGAGGCGATTTGAGGACACCGTGAATGCTGCTGACATTCACGTTCAACTCAAGGAACTTTTTGGGGCTCAATCGAGGGCTGAAAGGTTCGCTACTGTAAAGGAGCTAATGACGTGTCGCATGCGTGAAGGGACTTCGGTCCGTGATCATGGGGTACGAGTGATTTGGCTCATACAGAAGTTGGTAACCCTTGATTTGGTGTTGGAGCATGAACTCAACGTGGACTTACTACTTCTGTCTCTTCCTTCTTCGTTTGACGGATTTGTGGTAAATTTCAATATGAACAAGATAGAGGCCTCCCTTGAAGAGATGGTCAATATGCTTGTGACATATGAATCCACATTAAAGAAGGATAAACCGGCTTTCTTGGTGGACTCCTCTTCTTCTGCTAAGAAGGGGCCAAGTACAAAGGGTAAGAAACGTTCTGCCCCACCCAAGAAAATCGAACCCGAGAAGAAGTACAAGACAAAGGCTTCAAACATGGAAAAATCCAAGGATGTTTGCCATTACTGCAAGAAGCCCGGACATTGGAAGCGTAACTGCAAGGAATATCTAGAGCAGTTGCGAACTGCGAAGGGTATGTTCTATATTGAAATAAATGTTTCACTTAATACTACTTCTTGGGTATTGGATACCGGATGTGGATCTCACATTTGCAATGATTTGCAGGTGATGACAAGAAGTCGCAGGCTTAGGATGGGTGAGACCCAGCTGAGGCTCGGAAATGGTTCCAGAGTTGAAGCAAAATCCGTGGGAGATGTTTATTTAATTTTGCAGAATGGTTTTAAGTTACTTTTAAGAGATGTTTTATTTGTTTCGGATTTGATTAAAAACATTATTTCTGTTTCTATGCTTGATAGAGATGGTTATTCTTGCAATTTTGTGAATGGGATTTGCAATATTTACAAGAATGAATGTTTAATTGGAAATGGACAACTTGAAAACGATCTATACAACTTAAAAATAAAAGACGTTCCAATAAATTATGTTGATAAACCGGCAACAACAAACAAAAGGAAAATCGATAGCCAAAACCCGGCAAACCTATGGCACTCTAGGCTAGGTCATATTTCCTCAAGGAGGATGAACAAGCTAGTGGGAGAGGGCATGTTTGATATGTCTGATATTAACTCTCTACCTACTTGTGAATCCTGCCTAAAAGGAAAAATGACTAAATCTCCTTTTAAGGGGAAACCTGAACGTAGTCAAAATCTGTTGGATTTGATCCATACAGATGTTTGTGGTCCATTTAGAGTTGGGACTCAATATGGCCACACCTACTTCATTATCTTTACTGATGATTATTCAAGGTATGGGTATTTATATTTAATGAAATATAAGTCTGAAGCATTTGAAAAGTTCAAAGAATTCAAGGCTGAAGTAGAAAACAAGCTAGGTAAAAGTATTAAAGCACTTCGATCGGATCGAGGTGGAGAATACTTGAGTACCGAGTTTTTGGACTATCTAAAAGAGAATGGGATTCTCTCTCAGTGGACTCCTCCTATGACACCACAGCTTAATGGTGTATCGGAGCGTCGTAATCGAACTTTGTTGGACATGGTTCGGTCCATGATGAGCTTCACTGAGCTTCCACCTTCGTTTTGGGGCTATGCGCTTGAAACGGCGGTATTGTTGTTGAACAACGTCCACACTAAAGCAGTGGACAAAACACCATACGAGTTATGGAATGGCAAAGCTCCTAAGTATTCGTACTTGAGGATTTGGGGATGTCCTGCTTACGTGAAGCGGACAGTGGGAGATAAGTTGGATAGTCGATCCAGCTTATGTTATTTTGTAGGGTATCCGAAGAATTCAATCGGATATTATTTCTATTATCCTACTGAAACAAAGGTGTTTGTTTCAAGGAATGCCACCTTCTTGGAGAAGGAGTTCTTATTGGATAAGAAAGGCGAGATGATGGAACTCGAAGAAATTCGAGAAGAACCCGAAATACAAAATAACGATCCTACACCTCAGGAACCATTGCTGGACACGCCTATACCTAGAAGATCCGAGAGGACTTCTAGACCTCCTATTCGATATGGTCTTCTTCTTGAAGGGGATCAAGATGAACCCGATGTTGGATGTGATCCAAGAAACTTCAAGGAAGCAATTTCTGATGCGGATTCAAATTTATGGCTTGAAGCTATGCAGTCGGAAATAGATTCGATGCATACAAACCAAGTTTGGTCTCTAGTAGATCCTCCCGATGAAATTGTTCCAATAGGGTGTAAATGGATCTACAAGAGAAAGCTTGGGCCTGATGGTAAGGTATTGACCTACAAGGCGCGATTGGTGGCAAAAGGTTATACTCAAAGACAAGGAGTTGACTATGATGAAACCTTTTCACCAGTTGCAATGTTCAAGTCCATAAGAATCCTTATTGCCATAGCTGCATGGTATGACTATGAGATATGGCAAATGGATGTGAAGACTGCTTTTCTTAATGGAGACATTAAGGAAGAAATCTATATGAAGCAGCCCGAGGGGTTCACATCCATGGGAAGCGAGCATAAGGTATGCAAGCTTCAGAGATCAATTTATGGTCTAAAACAAGCATCAAGAAGTTGGAACCAGAAATTTGATGAAACAATAAAAGATTTTGGTTTCATCAAGAATCCGGAGGAACCATGCGTGTACAAGAAAGTAGTTAAGGATGCTGTGACATTCTTAGTACTTTATGTTGATGACATCCTACTCATTGGGAATGATGTAGGGATGTTGCAGTCAACAAAGATATGGTTATCAGGTAGATTCTCGATAAAGGATTTGGGTGAGGCATCCTATATTCTAGGGATACAGATCTATAGAGATAGATCTAAGAGAATGATAGGACTCACTCAGTCAACCTACATCGACACCATATTGAAACGGTTTTCAATGGATGGGTCCAAGAGAGGACATCTACCCATGTGTCATGGAGTTTCTCTATCCAAGTCTATGTGTCCCAAGACTGATGAAGAGATAGAGAAAATGACACATGTACCATATGCGTCAGCCATAGGTAGTATCATGTATGGGATGATATCTACCAGACCGGATGTAGCATTTGCTCTGAGTGTCACGAGCAGATATCAAGCTAATCCCTGTCAAATGCATTGGAAAGCCGTGAAGGACATTCTTAAGTACTTACGAAGGACTAAGAATATGTTCATGGTATATGGAGGAAGAGAACTGAAATTGGAAGGCTATACCGACTCTAGCTTCCAAAGTGACGTGGATGGCTCGAAGTCAACCTCTGGATTTGTGTTCATGCTCAATGGCAGTGCTGTCTCTTGGAAGAGTTCCAAGCAGGACACCACAGCGGATTCCACCACTGAGGCAGAATACATTGTGGCATCAGCTGCTGCTAAAGAGGCCGTTTGGATGAGGAATTTCGTCCAAGAGTTGGGCGTCATTCCTGAAGTTGTTGGTCCAGTCCCGGTGTACTGTGACAACACGGGTGCCGTTGCTCAGGCAAAGGAACCAAGGTCTCATCAAACGTACTGAGGAAATACCACATCATCCGGGAGATCGTGGAAAGAGGAGACATCACTGTCGAAAGAGTGGCCTCTGCAGACAATATCGCTGATCCACTTACTAAGCCCTTGCCAGGACCATTATTTGACAAACATCGCGAAGCAATGGGTCTACGTAGTATGACTAGTTGGCTATAGGGCAAGTGGGAGATTGAAAGAGTGGGTGCCCGGTGAGCCAACTTGTGGCTAAGGGCTTTGATGACTCTTTGTATAAACAATCTTTTGTTTAATATTATTTACACTTTTATTAATGGCAATGACTTTGTCTTTCTTCATATTGTGATATTGTGATATACTATTGTTGTTTTGATAAAGACCTTGAATATACTATAGTGTATGTAAGATGTGGTAGAACATGGAGATGTCTATCATGAAACACATCTTATAGTCACTGTATATTCTAAACTGTTCCTAGTCGATTGAGCCGTCCGATAATAAGGATAAGGATCGCTCGAGTTTGAGACTAGCATTTGCGATGCAGAGTACCACGTTTCATTGGTAAGGAACATAGAGATGTTCGAAGCATGCAAATGGATATTCATATGATGAATGATCGAACTACCCTATCCGGACTTTCCAAGTGGTTATCACTTATCGAGTGGATATAGTCCGCGGTTTTGGTTGTACACCATTAGTCCTTACTACTTGAGACATCATTGAGACTCTATATGCTAGTACTGTGCTTTGACTCGTTTACCGACTCTATTGGGGTCATCAGGTGTCGGGATTGGGTACAGTTACAACACATATAGGAGTCGATGCTTTGTTGTCAAGGATTCACCACATACTTGCGAGTGTGGATATCCTATGCGATCTGAGGAGATATTAGTGTGACGAATCTCTGGCCAGAGTACATGATGTGATTTAAGAAATGGTTTCTTAGTAGCACATGCGATGTCACTATTTGATCTTCAAGATGTATTGCATAGTTATCAAATCTCGAGCGACTCTCGATATACCAATGGTTGTTGATTCGATCGGGATATATGGATGAAGGGACCGTACTGTACGCTAACCAAAATCTACTGGTTCTTGTAGGCACTATCAGTGATACCTAGGGAATCATGGGGCGATGTTGCTAGGCGCTCATACCATGATTCGATGGGCAAGTCGGAAATTGTTGTTCCGAGTCACAAGGAGTTGTGAGCCCACAGCTAGCTGTATCCCTGAACCATTGAGGGTCACACAGTGTAATGGATTTTTAATCCCCGTTGAGATAGTTAAATTTAAAGAGTTAAATTTAATGAACGAAGAAGTTGGACTTCTTATTTAAGAGTAGAGGAGTAAGATTTCCTAAAATGACATAGGGATGGCCATTTTTGGAAATCACTGAATTCGGATTCAGAAAAATTTATCTTGACTTTAAAAGGTGCAGAAATGGTTTCTGTGCACATTGGTGAAATCGGTTTATCAATCGGAGTCACGATGAATTTTATATTAATTTCTGAACATGCGGGCTTTGCTTGTCGGGCTTGAACTTATGACTAATGGGCCCTAAGCTGTTAGTGGCCTACATTATAAATAAGTTATTGCAGTACAGAAATTACACACAACAGGTCACAAGGATTTTTCGAAAACCCTAGTCTATTTTTTTAAAGGTGGCCGCCCCCCCCTCTCCCTCTACTCGAGAAAAATCCAGCCTGTGATTTTGAATTACAGTCTGGTTTAACGGATCAAATTCGTTAATCTCTTCGTAGAAAACTTCTGATAGATTTTCTAGTGCAACCTATCAGAGGGATTAAATCTCTGTTCGTGGACCTGATTGAAGAACAGTTCGTCCATCAGTTCCAGGGATATACAACAAGAGCAGAGAAATCTGTTGGTGTCCAAAATCTCGATTCGAGATTAAAGGTAAAAATTTTATAATTGTTATTTAATTTTTACACACACAATTTAATCGTAAGGTTGATACCCATTATGGAATCGTTCCATACAAAATTTTAAACTTCCACTGCACCGGGTATTAATCATAATTGATCTGATCGACGCGTTCTCCAACATCTTGGATCACATCCAATGTCGGGTTCACTTTGATCCCCTTCAAAAAGAAGACCATATCGAATAGGAGGTCTAGAAGTCCTCTCGGATCTCCTAGATATAGGCATGTCCGTTGAAGGTTCTTGAGATGTGTGGTCGTTATTTTGTATCTCGGGTTCTTCTCAAATTTCTTCGAGTTCCATCATCTTGTCTTTCTTATCTAATAAGAACTCCTTCTCCATGAAGGTGGCATTCCTCGAAACAAACACTTTTGTCTCATAAGGATGATAGAAATAATATCCAATTGAATTCTTCCGATATCCTACAAAATAACATAAGGTGGATCGACTATCCAACTTATCTCCCACTGTCTGCTTCACGTAAGCAGGACATCCCCAAATCCTTAAGTACGAATACTTAGGAGCTTTGCCATTCCATAACTCGTATGGAGTTTTATCTACTGCTTTAGTGTGGACATTGTTCAACAACAATACCGCTGTTTCAAGTACATAGCCCCAAAACAAAGGTGGGAGCTCAGTAAAGCTCATCATAGATCGAACCATGTCCAACAAAGTTCGATTGCAACGCTCCGAGACACCATTCAGCTGAGGTGTCATAGGAGGAGTCCACTGAGAGAGAATCCCATTCTCTTTTAAACAGTTCAAAAACTCGGTACTTAAGTATTCTCCACCTCGATCCGATCGAAGTGCTTTAATACTTCTACCTTGTTTGTTTTCTACTTCAGCCTTGAATTCTTTGAACTTTTCAAATGATTCAGACTTATATTTCATTAAATATAAATACCCATACCTAGAATAATCATCAGTAAAGGTAATGAAGTAGGTGTGACCAAATTTAGTACCGATACTAAATGGTCCGCAAACATCTGTATGGATCAAATCCAACAGATTTTGACTACGCTCAGGCTTTCCTTTGAAAGGAGATTTAGTCATTTTTTCTTTTAGGCAGGACTCACAAGTAGGTAGAGAGTTAATATCAGACATATCAAACATGCCCTCTCCCACTAGCTTGTTCATCCTCCTTGAGGAAATATGACCTAGCCTAGCATGCCAAAGGTTTGCCGGGTTTTGACTATCATTTTTCCTTTTATTTGTTGTTACCGGTTTATCAACATAATTAATTGGAACATCTTTTAATTTTAAGTTATATAGATCATTTTCAAGTTGTCCATTTCCAATCAAACATTCATTCTTGTAAATATTGCAAATCTCATTCACAAAATTACAAGAAAAACCATCTCTATCAAGCATAGAAACAGAAATAATGTTTTTAACTAAATCTGGCAAAAATAAAACATCTCTAAAAAATAACTTAAAATTGTTCTGCAAAACTAAATAAACGTCTCCCACTGCTTTGGCTTCAACTCTGGAACCATTTCCAAGCCTCAGCTGGGTCTCACACATCCTAAGCTTACGACTTCTTGTCATCACCTGCAAATCATTGCAAATGTGAGATCCACATCAGGTATCCAATACCCAAGAAATAGTATTAAGTGAAACATTTATTTCAATGTAAAACATACCCTTTGCAGTTCGCAACTGCTCGAGGTATTCCTTGCAGTTACGTTTCCAATGACCGGGTTTCTTGCAGTGATGGAAAACATATCCAGATATGTTCACGTTTGAAGCTTTTCTCTTGGCCTTCTTTTGTGGTACAATTTTTTTGGGTGGGGCAGAACGTTTCTTACCCTTTCCACTTGGCCCCTTCTTGGAGTAAGAAGAGGAGCCAACCAAGAGTACCGGTTTATCCTTATTTAATGTGGCCTCATAAGACACAAGCATATTGACCATCTCTTCAAGGGTGGCCTCTATCTTGTTCATATTGAAGTTCACCACAAATCCGTCAAACGACGAAGAAAGGGAAATAAGCAACAAGTCTGCATTTAGTTCATGCTCCAAAGTCAAATCGAGTGTTACCAATTTTTCAATGAGCCCAATCATGTGTACCCCATGCTCACGGACTGAAGTCCCATCTCGCATGCGGTATGTCATGAGCTCTTTGACGGTGGCATACCTCTCCGATCTTGACTGAGCTCCAAAAAGTTCCTTGAGGTGCATGTATATGTCAGAAGCATTCACGGCATCCTCAAATCGCCTCTGGAGTTCATCAGACATTGAAGCTTGCATATAGCACTTAGCCTTGACATCATGGTCCCACCATTGATCAAGTTTTGCCAATTCTTCCGGACTTATATTAGCCGGTGCTTCCTTTGGAGGATTCTTTTCTAACACGTAGAAAATTTTCTCCGAGTTTAGAAAAATCTTTAATTTACGGAACAATTCCGTATAGTTTGCGCCAGTCAATTTGTTTTGTTCGAGAATTGAGTATAGTGGATTTCGCGAATTCATTGTAATGAAATACTGAAAAGAAACAGACAATAATCAGTGATTGTTTAATTAATTTACTAAGAAATAAAATATGGCGAAATTTAATTTTATGAATTTCACTCCCACTATTTTAACGATTTCACTACCCTCTAGTGAAAACGGGAAACTTGTTTTTTTAGTGGAAACATGGAGTCCAATTGACAAACTATAGTCCCGAATAATATCAGCCAACCATAATTTTTAAAAGGTAGAGCCCAATTGCTTCCAAAGCAACCCCCATATTTTTACCTCATGTCCAATAAGGGCCCAATAATATGACGCCGTTTAATGTGACATGTCAAGATGACCCATCAATATTAAGTTATGATGGACGGTCGCCATGTGGATCCCCAATAATATGAGCCAATCCCATGGGAGTTTCACCCAACTTACAATATGTTTCGATCTAATGTACAGCTTTTCGATGAACGGATCCCCCCAATAATATGAGCCGGACCGTGCCCGCAGGTAGCATCTCATACATTGATCGTTGATGGAAGGTAGGAATATTTAAACAATATTTAAATTCCCTTTTGTTTATTTTGATATCAATTTTAAATCATATTTAAAATAAGGGATTTTTAATTTTTTGAAAATCTATCTCATCATGCAATTTATGTATGCTTGCGGGATTCATACAATTTAGTCTAAACATGCATACATCAATAATATCATATATTATTTAAGGATGATCGATCCCATTATCTAATCGACCCGTGGTTGCCAATCATGAGTCTAAGTCCAATCCTAGGTGATATGCAAGTACGCAATGCAATCCTATTATATTGAGCTTCCATTTACATTTCTTCGGTCTTTATCATCTGCTGGGCCCACCATTGTCTTCAAATCTTTATCTCCCACTAAGTCTAACAAATTTACAATAAATTTTGATGACAAGTAGGGGATACATATTTAAGGGGTGGGAACGAGTCATAAACCAAGCCCACTTTTTATTACAAATGACAATTCAAATTTGGGCTATAAACCAAGCCCATTAATAAAATCCAACAACAATAAAACCAAATATAAATTACCTAACATACATCTAAAACATTGGTCATGGCAATTGATCATCCTTTTATCCAATAATTAATTCAATAATTAAAACATTGGATAACATGCAATGACATCATAATTAAAAAATAAAATCATATTTTATCTAATATATTCATAAGATCATATCTTATCATCAATTGTACCAAAATAATTAATTTTATAAAATATAATTTAACGGATAAGATTTACAAATTTTCCAAAAATTCAAATTTATCCAAAAAACAATTTTAAAAATTTCGGACTCAAACAATTTGATCCGATGCCTCGTGAACCAATCAAAAACAATTTTCGATCGGACCAAAAACTAAAATTCCAAAATATTAAAATTTTAATTAAAAAATCAATTTTATTTTTTCCCGGACTGCCCGGGACATTCCCGGGCAGCCCCCTACTCCACGAGGGACAGGGCTGCCCACGTGGAGGCGGGCAGCTTCGTCGCTGCCCGTGGGCAGCGATTCAATCGCTGCCCTTGGGTAGCGCCGTGCGCTGCCTTTGGGTAGCAATCAAATCGCTGCCCCGGGCAGCGACGATCGCTGCCCCGATGCCCCTGTTCCGTCAAAATTTTAATTTTTAAAATTGGATTTGTTTTCAAAAAACCGAGGCCAAATATTTTGTACAATCGATTAATTTAATCGTTTGATCTGAGCAACCTGGCTCTGATACCACTGTTGGAAAACGCATGTTCAGATCAATTAAGAATTGATACCCGGTGCAGCGAAAGTTTAAAAAATTTTATTTTAGATATGGAACGATTCCATATCATGGGTATCAAAACTTTACGATTAAATTATGCAAGTAAAAATAAAATCACAATTAAATTTTTACCTATTCAAGCAACGGCTTGATTATGGACACCAACTGAATTTAATCTGCTCTTCTTGTTTATCCCGGGAACCGATGGCTTCACGATCAATCTCCGGAATAAGGTCCACGAACAGAAAATAGAAACCCTCTGATTGATTGCACTAGAAATCAATCAGATGTTCATCGAAGAGAATAAACAGATTTGATCTGTTAATTCAGAATATAATTTTTCACAAAAATCACAGACCGAATTTTCTCAAAAGGGACAGAGGAATTCGAAAATTCCCCTTGAATATTATGAGTGATTTTCGAAAATTGCAAGATGGAATGCTTATGATTTTCGAACACTACTCATACATTTATAGATAATTTCTAGACTAGATTAAGTTATGATTATATTATGACTCTAACTCCTTAGGGCCCACAATCCATAACTTAAGCCCAACAAGCCAAGCCCGTTATTATAGAAATTAATATAAAATTCATCATGACTTCGATTGATAAACCAATGATACGAGTCGTTTTTGTGCATTATTTTTTTTGTTTTGTGTTTGTTTTGCTTTAGTTTCGTTTTCGTTGCGTCTGTTTTTACCATTCTTGTTTCGTTTATTGTTTTAAAGTTTTTTTGTAGTCACTCCTCTGGTTTATTTATTTTTATTGCAGAAAATCACCAAGAAATGCTGATACTTGGTGAGAAGGTGATGCACAATTGAGGCGGTGAGGATAGCGCAAGAAGAAAAGCACATTTCTGGAAAAATAGGGGGTGCGCTCGCGCGGCAATTTTCTACCGCGTGGGCGCACTCATCAATGGTAAAACAGTAGCTGGCGGAAAGGCATGGCGCCCGCGCGACAATTTTCTACCGCGCGGGCGCAACCACGAACTTGGGAAACAGTAGTAGCCACATTTTCAGGCGCCCGCGCGGTAATTTTCTACCGCTCGGGCGCAATGCGCTGACGTGAAATTTTATTTATTTTTTATTTTTAGAGAGTTTATTTCGGGAAGGATTCTTGGGGACTTTAAATACAATTCTTTCCCTAGTTTTTGGGGGGAGAGGGACGCACATCAGGAGGCAGACGACGGCTGAGCAATTCAAGATTTCTCTTCTCCGTTGGGAGTTTTTCTTTTCTTCTCTTCTGAATTTTTATGTTAAACACTTTTGAGATTGAATTTTTGTAATGAATTCCAGTAGCTAAGTTTTTATTTTATTGGAATCGAGGGGATCCTAACCCCGAAATACTGTAGTGTGATTGAATCACTGGACGTATTGAGATTTGATTTATGTTTATAATTGATTTTATCATGTTTTTCTTTCTATGTTGATGATTAGCTACCCTTAACATAGGTTCGTAAATTGTGAATTGTTATCGAGAGATAGGTTCCTAATTAGGACGAATGATAGAATCCATGGATTTAAAATATGCATAGAGATATGGTATTTAGTACATGTTGATAGCCATAGACCACCAGGTTGAAAGTTGTAGAATTCATAGAACGCAAAGCAATCAGTCATGATAAATAATTAAAGAGATTTAATTATTTCACTGATTTGATTAGTTTGACATCACCTTGAGAGAGAGTGTCAATGTTACAGGAATTTCTGTCAAATTTATAAGAATAAATTAAATTCCAATCGTCCAGTTCAATTAGGGGAAAGGTGAACCAAAATTCCAACAAAATCTTTTTGAATTGGTGTTCTTCAGTCTGAGAATTGATTGTTTGGTTGTGAAATCCACTTTTATTTACGTTGAGTTTTTAATTAATTTTAAATGTTAGATAATTCCAAAATCAAATTTGAGATACTTTGTGTAGTTGAAAATCACGAGACAAATTACTATTGTTAGTCCCTGAGGACGATACTCGTACTCAGTACATTTTATTATAACTTGAATCGTGCACTTGCGATTGTTATCGACTGGATTTGAGAGATTTTTACAGAAAATTTAAGTGTTAGTATTTCGTCAATCAAGTTTTTGGCGCCGTTGCCGGGGACTAAATAGATTTTAATTTGTTTTATTTGATTTTTCTCTATTACAATTTTAATCACTCATTTCCATCTGTGTATTGCAGGATTCTCTTGCAGTACATGCAACACTCACCTGAGGAACTATTGCCTTTTGATTCAGAAATCGAGAGAACTTTTCATATGAGAAGAAGGAAACAACAACAACAAGAAATGGAAGAAGAACATGAACAGGAACAACCAGTTTACAGATCCATGATGGATCTTGCCTTGCCAAACATTGAAGGTGCTAGACCAAGCATCATCCGGCCAACTATAGCAGCTAATCACTTTGAGATAAAGCCGGCCATTCTTCAAATGATTCAGAACACACTTCAATTTGGTGGGAGTGTCATTGATGAACCATATGTACACATCAAAAATTTTCTGGAAATTTGTGATACATTCAAAATACAGGGAGTTTCTGATGACGCTATTCGGTTGCGTTTATTCCCTTTTTCATTGCGAGATAAGGCGAAAGCATGACTAACAAATTTACCTGCAGGTTCCATCACAACTTGGTATGATTTGGCGAAGTCTTTCCTCACCAAATAATTTCCACCATCTAAGTCAATGAAGCTGAGAGCTGATATCACAACTTTTTCCCAAGGAGAACAGGAAACGTTTTACGAAGCATTGGAGCGCTACAAGTATCTACTGCGGAGATGTCCACACCACCAATTACCAGAGGGTCTTGTGGTACAAACTTTTTATTATGGTCTTTCTCACTCAAATCGTACCATGTTAGATGCAGCTGCAGGTGGAAATCTTCTGCGAAAATCGTCAGAGGATGGCTTTGAATTAGAAAGGAAATGGCATCTAGTAGCTATCATCCTCAATCTGAAAGGGGTGCAGCCCGGAAATCTACTGGAATTCATCAAATTGATGCATTCACATCAGTGGCTGCTCAACTTGAAGTCATGAACAAAAGGATTAAGGAACTAAGCGTGGGAAACTCTGTGATGCGAGTACAAGAAGTGTGGTGTGAAAAATGTGGTGCAGAGCATTTCACGAAAGACTGTCAAACATTTTCTCAACCGGAGGGAGTTATGACAAGTCACATGGGAAATCAAAATCGCCCAAGGAATGACCCATTTTCGAATTCATACAATCCAGGGTGGAGACAGCATCCAAATTTCTCGTGGGGTGGACAGAATAATAAAGCATATGGGAATCAAAACTACAGCAGGCAGCCTCAAGAGGAAAAATCAAGCTTGGAGCAGATGATGCAGAAGTTTATATCATCTACTGAAACCTGCATGCAGAATCAAGATGCATCGATAAAGAATCTGGAGAATCAAATAGGGCAATTGGCCAAATAAATTTCCAGCAGAGATCAAGGTACTTTGCCAAGTGACATTGAGAAGAATCCGAAGGAACAGGTGAAAGCAATTGAATTAAGGAGTGGAAAGACGGTCGAGCCTGAACCAAAAAGCGAGAAAGAGCCAAAAACAGTTACATCAGAAAAAACTTCAGGCAAGTCGTCTATCTTAACACCCCCACCCACTTCACAATCAAAAATTGTTGTGCCACCACCTTTTCCTGCAGCTCTTAAGAAGGCCAAGCTAGACTCTCAGTTTGGTAAATTCTTAGAAGTTTTTAAGAAATTGAATATCAATATACCCTTCGCTGATGCACTGATGCAAATGCCAAGTTATGCGAAATTCTTGAAGGAGATCCTCTCTAACAAGAGGAAATTGGAGGAGCATGCGATGATAAGTCTGACGGAAAACTGCTCGGCACTGGTGCAGAATAAAATCCCACTAAAGCAAAAGGATCCAGGGAGTTTCTCTATACCTTGTGTAATTAATGATGTTCAATTTCATAAGGCTTTGTGTGATTTGGGTGCGAGTATAAATCTAATGTCTTACTCTGTGTTTAGGAAATTGAGCTTGGGAGAACCAAAGTCCACCAGAATGTCGTTACAACTGGCGGACAGGTCCATCAAATATCCACGGGGTATAATCGAGGACGTACTTGTAAAACTGGACAAATTCATCTTCCCCGTGGACTTCGTAGTTTTAGATATGGAAGAGGATTTGGACATGCCACTAATTTTGGGTAGACCTTTCCTGGCAACTGGAAAGGCACTAATAGATGTCTAGAAGGGAGAGTTGCTTTTGAGAGTGGGAGAAGAGAAAATTTCGTTTGATGTTTTTAATGCTTTAAAATTTTCTCAGAATAATGAAGAATATTTTCAACTCGATGTAGTGGATTCACTGTTATTTGATTATGTGCAGGATACTTTTCAGGAACCATTAGAAACTGCACTTATATCTGAGCATGTGGACGATTTCAGTGATGAAATTGAAGGGATGACTGCATATTTGAATGACAACCAGTCATGGAGAAGAGGTGGAAAGCTTAGACTTGAAGATCTTGGCAATCGAAAGGATTTAGTCCTTCAGAAACCAAGCATTGAGGAACCACCCACTTTGGAATTGAAACCATTGCATACCCATCTCAAATATGTATTTTTAGGTGAGAATGATAATTTTCCTGTCATAATTTTTTTTTCTTTGACAGGTGAGATGGAGGCCAGACTAATGGATGTGCTCAAGAATCACAAGAGTGTATTTTCTTGGAAAGTGGCAGATATCAAGGAATAAATCCGTTCATATGTATGCACAAGATCTTAATGGAAGAGAGCATCAACCCATTAGTCCAACCACAGAGGAGACTAAACCCGAAGATGCAGGAAGTTGTAAAAGCTGAGACGATCAAACTGTTGGACGCAGGTATCATTTATCCTATTTTTGACAGTCCATGGGTGAGTCCAGTGCAGTGTGTACCAAAGAAAGGGGGGATAACTGTCATAAAGAATGAGAATAATGAATTAATACCTACTAGGACAGTTACAGGTTGGCGTGTGTGCATAGACTATAAGAAAATTAAATGACGTGACCCGTAAGGATCATTTTCCTCTCTCGTTCATTGATCAAATGCTAGAGAGATTGGCTGGGTATGAGTTTTACTGTTTTTTAGATGGGTACTCAGGATACAATCAAATAGCGATTGCACCTGAAGACCAGGATAAAACGACTTTCACTTGCCCATATGGTACGTTTGCCTATAGATGTATCGGATTGTGTAATGCTCCTGCTACTTTTCAGGGATGCATGACTGCCATTTTTCATGATATGGTCAAAAATTTTTTAGAAATTTTCATGGATGATTTCTCTATTTTCGGTCAATCTTTTGATGCATGTCTGCATAACTTGAATTCTGTTTTAATAAGATGCGAGGAGACAAATTTGGTGCTGAACTGGGAGAAGTGTCATTTCATGGTGACAGAAGGTATAGTTTTGGGTCACCGAATTTCTGAACAGGGGATCGAGGTGGACCGGGCCAAGGTGCACGTTATTCAAAATTTGCCGCCACCCACGACAGTCAAGGGAGTTAGAAGTTTCTTAGGGCATGCTGGTTTTTATCGGCGATTTATTAAGAATTTTTCAAAAATTGCCAAACCTCTGTCTTCTTTGCTAATGAAAGATGCCCTTTTTGATTTTGATTCAAATTGTTTGCAGGCCTTTGAGGTGTTGAGAGAAAGACTGGTGACTGCGCCAGTACTGACATCGCCAAACTGGGATCTTCCATTTGAGGTAATGTGCGATGCCAGTGACTCTGTTGTTGGTGCGGTACTCGGCCAACGAATAGACAAGGTATTCCGAACTATTTACTACTCTAGTAAGACTCTTAATGAAGCTCAGCTAAATTATGCCACCACTGAAAAGGAGTTGTTAGCTGTAGTATTTGCACTGGACAAATTTCATTCGTACCTTGTACTTTCAAAAATCACAGTTTACACATATCACTCTGCTATTAAGCACTTGTTGGCAAAGAAAGATGCAAAACCTAGACTGATTAGGTGGATCTTACTTTTGCAAGAATTTGATTTAGAGATCAGGGATAAGAAAGGTGTTGAAAACGTAGTAGCTGATCATCTGTCTAGATTAGAATGCATTCCTGATGATGCACAAAATGAAGTAGAGGACATAGATGATTGGTTTCCTGATGAAAAACTTTTCGCCATAGAGAGTTCACCATGGTATGCAAATTTTGCTAATTTTCTGGTCATAAGCACACTCCCACATAATCTATCTTTCCATCAGAAGAAAAAAATTTTATCGGATGTCAAGCACTACTTTTGGGAGGAACCATTTTTGTTTAAAATATGTGCTGACTCAATGATTCGGAGATGTGTGGCGGAAGGAGAAATGCAAAGCATCCTTAGTCATTGTCATGATCGTGAGGTAGGTGGCCATGCTGGGCCAATCAAGACTGCAGCAAAGATACTTGAATGTGGGTTCTATTGGCCCAACCTTTTTAAGGATGCGCGCTTATTTGTTTTAGCTTGTGATAGATGTCAGCGGACAGGTAATATCTCTAACCGAAATGAAATGCCTTTACATAATATCATTGAGTGTGAGATATTTGACGTTTGGGGAATCGACTTTATGGGACCATTTCCACTTTCTTTGACAAAAAAAATACATTTTGGTCGCAGTCGATTATGTTTCAAAATGGGTAGAGGCCGAAGCTTTTGCAACAAATGATGCACAGGTTGTACTGAAATTTTTGAAGAAAAACATTTTTAATCGGTTTGTACACTCCGTGCAATAATTAGTGATGGTGGCACCCACTTTTGCAATTAACTTTTTGACAAACTCTTAAAGAAATATGGTGTCATGCATAAAGTCTCTACCCCATATCATCCCCAGACCAGTGGCCAAATGGAAGTATCAAATCGAGAGATCAAACAGATTTTGGAGAAAAGTGTGAGTACTAATCGGAAGGATTGGGTACTTCGACTTGATGATGCCTTATGGGCCTATAGGACAGCATTTAAAACACCTATAGGCACCTCCCCTTATAGATTGTTGTTTGGAAAGGCATGTCATTTACCTGTTGAATTAGAGCATAGAGAATATTGGGCTATTAAGACTCTAAACTACGAATTTGCTGCTGCAGGTGAAAAAAGATTGCTAGAGCTTAATCAACTGGAGGAATTCCGCGACAGTGCATATGACATGGCGGTTTCGTACAAGGAACGAACCAAGAGAATACATGACAGGCGCATTCGACAGCGGGACTTCAAGGAAGGAGATGTTGTGTTGCTGTTTAACTCCCGGTTAAGACTATTTCCCGGAAAACTGAAGTCTAGATGGTCTGGGCCCTATAAAATCACAAGGGTGTACCCATCGGGGGCCATAGAGATCAAAGATGCCCGTAACGAGTCGTTCATGGTCAATGCTCAAAGTTTAAAACACTATGTGGGGGGTGATGTGGATTCCATGTCAGTCATCACCACATTGACTGACCAAGACTAGTTTGGGGAGGATGAAAAGTCAAGCTCTCGACTTTAAATTGAGAACTACATTCTACTTTTTTCTTTTATTTATATGCATTTTTGTTCATTTTAGTAAGTATTAGAACTTTTTAAGTTAATTCCTTTTATTTCTCGAGTTTGAGTACTGTCTCTGAAAAATTTTCAAAACGAGGGGGTGCACTCGCGCGGCAGTTTTCTGCCGCCCGCGCACCCAAAGCCACTATCCCGCAAAAATTTTTAAAGAGGGGGTGCGCTCGCGCGGCATTTGTCTGCCACCCGCGCACCCAAACCCACTGTCTAAATTTTCTAAAAAAAAGGGTGTGCGCCCGCGCGGCACTTTCCTACCGTGCGGGCGCATCGCGCAGACTCAGATTTTAATTGCCCGATCCCCTTCTTTCTTTCTTTAATTCCCCTTCCCTTTTTCCTTCTAACCCTAATTCCTCCCGCCGCCATCTCTCTCTCTCATTCTATTACTATATTTCTTCTCTCAATTTCACAGGTTCAGCTCCAAGTTTCTCATCTTTATTGACATGGCACCCAAGAAACAGAAGTTTGCTACCTCTAGGGCCAACCCATCCAAAATCATAGAGGAAAAATTTATTTCGGAAGAAGCCAAGGCGAGGTATGAGGAGACCAAGGCTGCAAGGAATCCAATTGCAGAGAGGGGAATCGATCTCTCTGAAAAACGCACCGCCTCCCTTGGCATCGTGGCTCGAGGATGGGCCGAGTTTTGCCGCCAACCTCTCGCGGCATTAGTCCCGCTGGTCCGTGAATTTTATGCCAATGCCGCCAAGCGTACCGATAGCACAGCTTTCATGCGGGGTAAGATGGTTTCCTTTAGTCCCGCTGCTATTAATGAATTATTGAAAACTCCTGATGTAGATGATAGCCAATTTCAGGCATTTAAGGCTAACCCAGATTATAATGAAATCTCGAATGTCCTGTGCTATGATGGTAATGTGTGGAAGGATTCGGTCAAATTTATATCTTTTAAGGAAAAATATTTGCGGCTGGAACCGGCCTTGTGGTATGCTTTTCTGACTCACAGGTTGATGCCGGTGTCCCATACCCATGATTTTACAATGAGCAGGGCGGTGCTGCTGTATGCCCTGCACAAGCAATGGCCGCTTAATGTTGGACGAATTATCAACCGAGAGTTGTACACGTCCATTCGCACGTCCAACATTTCAATTTTTTTTCCGACCATTGTTTCTTTACTGTGTGTGCAAGCTGGTGTCCCATACAGGGACGATGAAGAATGGTTGCACCCAATGCAGGCAGTGGATAACACAATATTTAAAGCAAAACATTCATTCCGCCTCCGAGAGTTTCAACCTCCTAGCCAGGCCAGCTCTGGACCCGGTCAATCATCAACGAGTGTGCTTAAGCCACCCCCTGCTCGCCTCACCATGAATGACACATTAAGCGAGATTTCGGCTTGGGTGCAACACATGGAAAAATGCCAAGAGGTCAATGCCGCCTACAATGAATCCACCAACGCCATGATGCGAGGACTGCTCGCAAATGCTGGGATGGACCCTGCCGCTTATCCAGTACCACCGCCATATCCTCCACCGTTCCAATTCCAATATGCTCCACCGGTTCGGGATCTGCCCGAAGATCTTGATGAGGAAGAGTCTGATTAGTACCAGGGGAGTTTTTAGTGCTTTTTGTTTTTACTTTTCTTTTGTTTGTTTTTTTTTAGGTGTGGTGGTGTTAAATAGCATTGGGGACAATGCTCGTCTTTAGTTTGGGGAGGTTGTGTTGTCTTTTGTGTTTTCATTTTGTGTTATTATTTTTTGTTCGTTTGAGTCGTTTGTACTGTGGTTGCAAGTGTTGTGAATGAAAATCAAAAAAGCCAATGATGAAGAAAAAATTATATTACTGTTTTTGCTTAAGTCCATGACTATCTTCTTTGTTTGACAAATCATCTTGAACTAGTATAACCAAGTCGATGAATAGGTCTCAAAACACTTTGTGAGGTGTAATTCAATTGGAATTCGAAACATACAAACTTGGATATGATTGAGGCAATTTATTTGATCTTTGGGCTTAAAATTTTTTTTTCTTTCGTGAATTACCCAAGATGCCAAGTTGAACCTTCACGTTTACATGAGCATGAAAGGTGCATGATCTTATTGTTGTTTTGGTGTAATCATCACTTACCAGTGATGATTTTTTGTGCTGCACTGATTGAGATCTGTTTGAGTTGACTGTGAATTGAAATGTGTCTAGAACAAGTTCGAACACCCCTTGAGGCGTAATACGGGTATACTGTGATTTATGAGTGATATAGGCAATTCTTTCTGAATTTCGTTTGTGCCTTTCAAGCCACCCTTGATTTATTATATCCCTAGTACCTAATTCGAGCTTTTATAAAAATAAAAAAATAAAAATGAATGGCATACGTTAAAACGTGTGGTGAACCCCATTCGACATTATTTAATATCCTACAACTACTACCCATAGCTTAAACACTCATTCCTACCTTGTGGGGAGTAAATTGAATGTAGATTATTTCTAAAGGTGCTCCAATTGCATAATGTGAAAAAGGAAATAGTGTGAATGCTGACTCAAAACAAAAGGGTAGTTGAAAACAAGAAAGAAAAAAATTGTGGTGAAAGAGAAAAAGTGTTGTTGGTAGAAGGCAAGTGAAGAAAATTTCTGGAGATCAATGAAGTGAAAAGAGATGATGAATGTGAATAGAAATAAGTGGAATTGAGAAAATAAATCATCGATTACTCCCTCTTTGAATTTTTTTCCTTCGTTTGGAGCCATTAACCTAGCCTGAAATTATAAGCCAGATAAGACCTATTGACCGAGTCACAGTTGCCCAATATACTAGTGGAGAGGGGTTGTAAGAATTTTGCTTATAAACTATTGATAGACACGGTTAATGAATATGGATTCTTGATTAAAACAAACACACACTATTTTTCATTGAGTTATACCAGTCAGTAGAGTGTGTATCGTTGAATACTCCCAAAGTCTTGATCCTATTATAACTGAAAAAGTCCTTATGATCCTAGAATGTGTGAATTGAATTCGGAGTAGAGTATTTCAAAAACGGACTTGCGAGATTTTGAAGTTTGCAAGGTTTGCGAGTTAAAACTTTTTTTTTAGGTCAGCATATGTGGATATGATTGGACTGTTTTTCTTTTGGAAGAAATTCTGAGGCTTGATGAGATTGATTTTACTTACTTGTTTTGTCGTTTTGTTGTGTCTGTTTTTTTTTAAGTTGTCACCTATTTTGTTCGAGGGCGAACAAAAGGTTAGTTTGGGGAGGTTGATAGGAGTCGTTTTTGTGCGTTATTTTTGTTTGTTTTGTGTTTGTTTTGCTTTAGTTTCTTTTCGTTGTGTCTGTTTTTACCATTCTTGTTTCGTTTATTGTTTTAAAGTTTTTTTGTAGTCACTCCTCTGGTTTATTTATTTTTATTGTAGGAAATCACCAAGAAATGCTGATACTTGGTGAGAAGGTGATGCACAATTGAGGCGGTGAGGATAGCGCAAGAAGAAAAGCACATTTCTGGAAAAAGAGGGGGTGCGCTCGCGTGGCAATTTTCTACCGCGCGGGCGCACTCATCAATGGTAAAACAGTAGCTGGCAGAAATGCATGGCACCCACGCGGAAATTTTCTACCGCGCGGGTGCAACCACGAACTTGGGAAACAGTAGTAGCCACATTTTCAGGCGCCCGCATGGTAATTTTCTACCGCTCGGGCGCAATGCGCTGACGTGAAATTTTATTTATTTTTTATTTTTAGAGAGTTTATTTCGGGAAGGATTCTTGGGGACTTTAAATAAAATTCTTTCCCTAGTTTTTGGGGGGAGAGGGACGCACATCAGGAGGCAGACGGCGGCTGAGCAATTCAAGATTTCTCTTCTTCGTTGGGAGTTTTTCTTTTCTTCTCTTCTGAATTTTTATGTTAAACACTTTTGAGATTGAATTTTTGTAATGAATTCCAGTAGCTAAGTTTTTATTTTGTTGGAATCGAGGGGATCCTAACCCCGAAACATTGTAGTGTGATTGAATCACCGGACGTATTGAGATTTGATTTATGTTTATAATTGATTTTATCATGTTTTTCTTTCTATGTTGATGATTAGCTACCCTTAACATAGGTTCGTAAATTGTGAATTGTTATCAAGAGATAGATTCCTAATTAGGACGAATGATAGAATCCATGGATTTAAAATATGCATAGAGATATGGTATTTAGTACATGTTGATAGCCATAGACCATCAGGTTGAAAGTTGTAGAATTCATAGAACGCAAAGCAATCAGTCATGATAAATAATTAAAGAGATTTAATTATTTCACTGATTTGATTAGTTTGACATCACCTCGAGAGAGAGTGTCAATGTTATAGGAATTTTTGTCAAATTTATAAGAATAAATTAAATTCCAATCGTCCAGTTCAATTAGGGGAAAGGTGAACCGAAATTCCAACAAAATCTTTTTGAATAGGTGTTCTTCAGTCTGAGAATTGATTGTTTGGTTGTGAAATCCACTTTTATTTACGTTGAGTTTTCAATTAATTTTAAATGTTAGATAATTCCAAAATCAAATTTGAAATACTTTGTGTTGTTGAAAATCACGAGACAAATTACTATTGTTAGTCCCTGAGGACGATACTCATACTCAGTACATTTTATTATAACTTGAATCGTGCACTTGCGATTGTTATCGACTGGATTTGAGAGATTTTTACAGAAAATTTAAGTGTTAGTATTTCGTCGATCAACCAATTTAACCAATGTGCACAGAAACCATTTCTGCACCTTTTAAAGTCAAGATAATTTTTCTGAATCCGAATTCAGTGATTTCCAAAAATGCTCATCATTATGTCATTTTAGGAAATTCCACTCCCTTTTAGTTAAGAAGTCCAACTTCTCTTTCATTAAATTTAACTCTTTAAATTTAACTATCTCAACGGGGTTTAGTAATTCATTACTTGTGTGACCCTCAATGGTTCAGGGATATAGCTAGCCGTGGGCTCACAACTCCTTGTGACTCGGAACAACAATTTCCGAATTGCCCAACGAATCATGGTAAGAGCGTCTAGCAACATCGCCCCATGATTCCTTAGGTATCACTGATAGTGCCTGCAAGAACCAGTAGATTTTGGTTAGCGTACAGTATGGTCCCTTCATCCATATATCCCGATCGAATCAACAACCATTGGTGCATCGAGAGTCGTTCGAGATTCGATAACTATGCATTACATCTAAGAGATCAAATAGTGACATCGCATGTGTTACTAGGAAAACCGAGTAACCTAAAACACATCATGTACTCTGGCCAGAGATTCGTCACACTAATATCTCCTCAGATCGCATAGGATATCCACACTCGCAAGTATGTGGTGAATCCTTGACAACAAAGCATCGACTCCTATATGTGTCGTAATTATACCCAATCCCGATACCTGATGACCCCAATAGAGTCGGTAAACGAGTCAAAGTACAGTACTAGCATATAGAGTCTCAATGATGTTTCAAGTAGTAAGGACTAATGGTGTACAACCAAAACCGCGTACTTTATCCACTCGATAAGTGATAACCACTTGGAAAGTTCGAATAGGGCAGTTCGATCATTCATCATATGAATATCCATTTGCATGCTTTGAACATCTCCATGTTCATTACCAATGAAACGTGGTACTTGGCATCACAAATGCTAGTCTCAATCTCGAGCGATCCTTATCCTTATTAGCGGACGGCTCAATTGACTTGGAACTGTTTAGAATATATAGTGACTATAAGATGTGTTTCATAATAGTGATCTCTCTTTATTCACTATCTCATCTTACTTACACTATAGTATATTCAAGGTCTTTATCAAAACATCAATAGTATATCACAATATAACAATATGAAGAAAGACAAAGAAAATGCCATTAATGAATGTAAATTATATTAAACAAAGATTGTTTATACATAGAGTCACAAAAGCCCTTAGCCACAAGTTGGCTAACCGGGCACCCACTCTTTCAGGTCTTGTTGATTTATTGTTGTTGGGAGTTTGATTGTATTGATATATTGATGTATGTGGTTTTTGGTTGATCAGATTATAGCCATTATGCCTCCGGTTTGAGAATTCAGAATTTAGGGAGTTGTTTAAGTTTTTGGGATTTGATTTGAATTTGATTGGTTGTTATTGAGTTATTTTGTATCTCCGTACAGATTTGGTTGAAGATTTTTGAGTTGAGAGTTCGTGGAATCCGAATCGTCGAAGAGTTGATCGAGGTTTGGTAACGAGTTGTTCTTAATCATTGAGTTACGATTGAATGGTTTCTGATTAGAAATCTTGTTCTTGTAGCTTGTCCGAATTGCAGCTAAATCGAATCGAAGAAAAGGTAATAGACAAAATCAAATCGAAAAGGGACGAATACTCGAGTTTGGATTGATTCTCGTGTCCCTAAATCACATATATGCATGATTACCCGATATGATTGATTAAATGCATTGAGTTGAATTACTTATATGTATTACGATTTCCTATGCATTCATATTGAGCCAGTTGATTCTTTCACTTATCGAATTAGACGTTTTGGGGATTATATTCGAGTGGAATTGGTCGTTGATTAATAGTCCAATAGCCCGATCAGCTCTCTATAGATGCTCCAAAGTCTAGAGGAAGCGAGATATACCGCATTCACCTTGATCGGGAGAGTCAGTGAGATTGCGGTGATATATCTTGGCCTCAGGATCCCAATCAAAGAAAGAAATTCCCTTTGATTATCTGATTAGATAATCTTGAAACCCAAATACATGCATTGCATTTTATTGCATTTTGAATGGAGTTATTGTTATTCATGTTGTTGATATACTTCGTGAAATTGCATGTCTGGTTGTTGGTATATCATGTTTTGATACATTAATTGATATTTCTTGTTTTGTTGCTTTTACTGGGAATATTATTCTCACCGGATTTATCCGGCTGTTGTCTTGTCTTTGTATGTGTGATTGGCAACAGGTGGGTTAGGATCGAGTCAAAGGCAGCATACTAGATGGAGTTGGGAATGATAGAAGTGAGGACTTGGTTTAGAAGTCGAATTTGTATTGTCGAACTTGTATTGTATTTGTTTTGTAATACCTAGAACCAATGCGTGTTCTACTTTTTGAATATTCGAACAACTTTACGACTTCATGTATTGTTCGATGCTAGATTTATGATTGTAATGCATGTTGTATTTTGAGTATTTGAGATGGATGATGAAGAGTTAGAACATTCTGGATTTTGGTCCAGAACTGGTCTCGCCCGAGCGAAGGATTTTTACCGCTCGAGCGAGGGGATTTTTATTTTTGAGACAGAACTTATCTCGCTCGAGCGGCACTTTATTACCGCTTGAGCGAGAGCCTTGTAGGATTTCGGGCAGAACTTTGCCAGCTCGAGCGGGAGTTTCTTACCGCTCGAGTGAGGCCCCTTTTAATTTTTTTTTACTTAGCTTTAAGCCTTGACTTGTTGTGGATGCTTGATAGTTTAATCCTTGATTAGATTATTAGAACCAAGGTACTCACACCACCTGTTCTCAAGAGACCAAGGTTTCTGCATTTACACAAGGACTCCGGGAGGGGGAGTTCTTCAAGTCATTAGTAAAGAAGGTTCCCCGGGCCTTCGAGGATTTGTTGACCCGGGCGGAGAAGTACATTAATATGGAGGAGGTGCAAAGGCAAAAAAAGGAAATATCCAGGAAGGAGGAATTTTGGGATTGGGGAGCAGGAGGAGGACATCGGGATGTAAGAGAAGATCCTATGGGACGGTTGGCTTGATATGCACCCCGGGGAGTGGCTCGGGAAAAAGCGGTGAATGTGTGTGAGGAGGTGTTGGAGACCCGGGATCTGTCCCGAGAAAAAGAGGCCTGGAGATATTGTATGTATCACCAGGAGTTCACTCATGATACCAGCGAGTGTAGGAAGCTTAAGAAGAGACAATAAAGACTTTATTCGGAAGACACTAAACCAGCCGGGAAAAAACCCCGAGGTCCACCTTGGATCCAGGGTTCCCAGGCTTTCGTTCCTCCCAAATCCAATATCCTTTCAAGGGAGGGGGGAAAATGAGAGCCTTTTCTTAAGAAAGGAGACAAAAGTCTAGAAGAGGGGCCAGCTCGGGGAGTCATTAATATGATATTGGGAGGATCTACTGATGGTGATTCAAACCGGGCTAGGAAGTCCTGGAGCTGGCGGGAGAGTTTAGTGGTGGAAGTGAGGAGGCAAGGCTCGTGTCTGGTTATAAGTTCGGGCCTCAAGATTTTGATGGGGTATGTACACCCCACAATGATGTCTTACTCATACAAGCCGGAGTTGCAAATTATGACGTGCGTCGGGTGTTCGTGGACTCGGGTAGCTCGGTGAACATCATCTTTCAGTGGAGGAAGTCAGGGGAGATCATGAGGATATAGAGTTGGTTCCTGGGCAGTCAAGGAAGACAACTAAGATTGCCCGAGACCTGGAGTCAGGCTTGGATGAACTGTTGAAGGCTTGCCTGATCAAGAATGTGGATGTATTCGCCTGTTCCCCCTCTGAATTGACAGGATTCAGGCTCATATATTCGAACACAAACAAAACATTACCTTGGGATCCCGGCCTGTTAAGCAAAAGCAGAGGAATTTCGGGGCCAAAAAAAGACAAAGTGATTGCTGAGCAAGTTCAGGAGCTTCTTCAGGATGGGCATATTAAAGAGGTACAATTTCTCACTTGGCTATCTAATGCTGTACTGGTGCCAAAGGCCACAAGGAAATGGCGAATGTGTGTTGACTTCCGAGATTTGAACAAGGCTTTCCCCAAGGATTGCTATCTTTTACCCCGAATTGATCAACTAGTAGATTCCACCTCGAGATTTGAATTGCTCTACTTCATGAATACATATCAGAGGTGAGAAGCCTCGATTCTAAACAAATAATCACGGATTAAAAAAATAATAAAGCATACAATAATCCAAAGTCCAAACAATAAATAAAAAAAATTTCTTTTTTTTAAAAGGCAACGCGCTCGCGCGAGATGTACATCTCGCGCGCGCGCAGGCTACACATCCAGAGCCTCAACCAAAGGCTCGCGCCCGCGCGAGATGGAATCTCGTTTGCGCATGGGCCACCATTCCAGAGCCACTGGAAATGCTCCCCGCGCTCGCGCGAGGGTAGCCTGGGCAGAAAAAAATACAAGGCCAAGAATTTTCTTCCGTGCTCGCTTTTAACATGCATTCAAATACATACACAAAACGGGGTGTAAAGAATACACGCACTATCAAAACATGCTTTCATAAGACCTAAGATCATCAAGAAGTCTTAGATCGATAAAAGTTCCAAACATGCTTCGATTCTAAATTACAATACGAATACAGAATAAGTTCGAATTACAATACATAACAAGTTCAAGTTCTAACATGATTCAATCTTAAACTAGATAAACATGCTGATTCGACTTCTAAACCGAGTCCCACTTCTAACTCTCCCTCTTGATGCTAACCAGGTCTTCGCTGACTTGATCCTGCCCCTCCTGTTTCCAAGTACACATACAAAATAAAGCAACAGCCGGATAATCCGGTGAGAATAATATTCCCAGTAAAAGAGACTAACATGCAATATCACATAAACATATCACAACATGATATGCATCAACTTCCACATAATATATCAACTCAAGATATATATAAGAAAGCCATCCAAATGCGGAATTAAAATGATATGTATGACTTTAAAAATCCGGGATTATCAAGTTTGGATAATCAAAAGGTACTCCCATTATTCTCTTCCTCTTATTGGGATCCCGAGGATAAAATATCACACAGATCACACCGACTATCTCCTTAAGGTGGATAGTGCATATTTCAATCCTCTAGACTCTGCAGCAACTATAGAGAGTTAAGTCGGTCATTGCAGTAAATCACCTGCCAATGCCCCTTGCTATAATTCTCAGAACGTCTAAATCAAAATGAAATAAATCATTTGGCTTAATATGAATGCAATTCAAATCATAACTCATTCAATAAGTTCAAGTAATTCAATTATCATGCAAGTATGTGATTTCTTCGGAACACTCGAATCAAGTTGGATTCGAGTTACTCGTACCATTTTAGTCTAAGTCGTCTTATACCTCTTTCAAACGTCGATGCTCCAACCTGGAAACAACAACAATATACTCATTCAAGATTCAAAAAAACTTCTTAGTAGATAATAAGAGAATCGATACTATACCAGCTACAATCTCTAAAATGATACAACTCCTGCAACCTCGCAACTCAACGGCCTTCAACCGAATCTACAAAATAATTAATAAAGGCTCGAGATCAATATCGACATTCAAACTCTACTGAAAGCGGCTCAATACAATCCAAACCAAACTATAGCCCAAAAACTCAAACCGACGGCATAACGGCTATATTCTGATCAAACCGGAATGCAAACAGCAGTATAATATCGATACCAACTCCAATAAAGATCAAAACATCCATAACAATTCAAAACTAACAAATCTCAAAACCCAAATTCTCGAAAATCATCTAAAAATTCATAACAAATCCAAACGACGTTCTATTTCGAAACCGACAGAGAATAAACGAACAGAACTCTGCCAAGAACAACATACTCGAAACTCAATCTATTCTAATAACATCCGAAAAATAGAAAGTGTCCGATCGAAAAAAAACTTACAATATTATGAAGCTCTCGCTGCAGTGATCGCTAATTTTCCTTCAGAAATAAATTCTAACGGACGGATCGATCGGAAACTAAAATCACAAATCTTGGGAAAGCTTGGGAAGCGCTACAATGGAGGAGAGGCGATGGAAGGGATGAAGATGGAGTGTTAAATAAGTCAAAATCCCTTATAAATATCTAACAAAATCGATATTTGCATTTTAGTCCCTGAAATTCAAAAAATTTCAAAATAGTCCCTAATTAAAATCAAGTTGGCTCTTGAACTCCGTAATCTCTGATTATCTCAAATAAGCTCAATTAAGATAAATTTGGGGCGTTACAATTCTCCCCCTCTAAGAAAATATTTCGTCCTCGAAATCAAACACTGTTCCAACACGAACTCTGTCTCTCAAATTACTCCTTCATGTCTGTCAATCAAAAGTCGACTCAATCTCGTCAGAGTAATCTTCCTCTGCTCAGTCACAATTCGAATCATCTCTAGTTCCAACTCATGTGACATAGAAAATCATCTCGAAAACACAGAGATCTTCATCTCTTCTCGTACAAGCCTAGAAAGGTGCCTCCAATAATTCATCTTATAGCTGTCGTTGTACAAAGTCTCCACAAGAACAAGAATTCTGCCAACTAGTGCTAAGTCGAGCCCTACTACTCATGGCATATCCTCCAAAGTTTGACTCATCTGATCTGGCTGTCCGTCGTTCTGAGGATATTGAACTGAAATAAGTTGTAATTGAACAACAAAAGTCTCTTCGAAGTCTATGCCGAAAGAACGAGTGCATCGAGGATATCTGTCTAAATTGACAGACTTCGGCAAAACAGGAAACCTGACGACTTCTGACAAGATATCAATCCTCTGGTCTTGACTAAAATTCATTCTGTACGGAATACGGTAGCAGATTCCAACAATCGGTCATTCGAAATCAGATAGTAGATAAAATAAGAACAGCTCAAAACATCAGTTGTTGCATACAATTCCTCAGATAAATATTCGCAGTCAGAAATCTCATACAATCTAATCCTCTTTTCTACCTCCAAATCAGTTTCGTCTGCGAAAAAAAATACTCCAACTCTTAAGATTAGAAAATATCACAGAAATCTCCTCATAAGACAATAGATAACAGATCTTCTATTCAATAAGATCGCTGCGAGCTCAAAGTCCAGATTCAGACATTGAGTCTCGAGCGTCTTCAGCTGTTTCGATGTCTAGACTAGAGCGTGATTCCTCTGAATAAGAATACATCCCAAAATCTCGATAAGAAGAATGCCAAGTACTGAAAGATCATCAGTATCGAAAATCAGTATACTGGAGAGCTGATCGACAAAATTTCCATCACCAGATCATAAAATTAAGGAAGACAACTCGATCCAAATAGAATTCAAACATCGAAGAATAGCATACAACTGCTCGACACCACAATCTGCTATACGATTGTCAAAAGCTCTGAATGATCGGTACAATTCTTATTCCAAAAAGATAAGAAATCATCGATAAGAATTCCTAGTCCCAACTAATTCTTCTAAAAGATCCGGTTAATAAATATTTAACAACACTACAGGAGTGTTCGTCAATTCGAACGACTCAACCAAAGTTAAGGAGCACGATAAACATTAAAAAGATTCTTCAATAAGAAGGCAAGAGACTCACCAGTATCTACCAGTCAATAAGAGTAGGAAAACCAAAATCAAACGTTTACCTGTTATGTCATTCTCGGGTTCAGCCTGAGTCTACGGATCCTTAGACAGAGCAAAAACTTGAGCCTGCTGTCTGGGAGGCTGGTTCGCATACTGATTACCTTCCTGTCTATTCTGCTGCTGAGGTTGGAAAGAGTGGACCGTAGATGCTTGCCGCTGAGGCTGAGCTGACTGTCTCGAAGAACTTCCACTTTGTGCTTGCTCAGGGACACTCTGAGGACATGCTCTGGCAAAGTGCCCCGCCTGGTTACAGATGTAACATCTTCCAAAAATACCTCTACACTGATCACTGGAGTGACGACCTCTGCAATTTGCACAAGACATGCCTGACTGACCCAAACTCTGTCCCGATCTGAACTGCCTCGAGCAACTAGAGCTCGAAGAACTTCTTTCGTGCTTCTTAAACTGCTTCCCTTTCGGAAGATAATAATCCTTCTCATTACATCCACTTCTTCCACCCTCAAATCTCAGTGGTTGATTCTGAAACTGAAAAGATTGATTCTGGTATTGGGACGGTTGGTTATGGTATTGAGAAAGTTGTGTTTGGAAATGTCCCTGCTGCTACTGAGGCACAAGCTGACTTCCTCTACGTCTCCTCAAACCTGCTTCAGCTCCTTTTTCATGATTCATGGCATCCGCAAAATTATCAGGCCTAGCAGTGTTTACCAACGTGAAGATATCAGGGTTCAGACCATTAATGAACTGATCAGCTTTTGTTTCTTCATTGTTGGTTATATGCGGTGCAAAATGCAACAGACTATTGAATTTGGCAACATACTCTTCAATGTTCAAGTTCCCTTGCTTCAGATTAGCAAACTCGGCTCCCTTATCCTTTCGGTACAAAACAGGGAAAAACCGCTTATAAAACTCAGTTTTGAAAAGAGACCAAGTAACAATTGTACTTAGATTCTCCATGGATCTTTTCGTCGTGATCCACCAGTTCTTAGAAACACCAAGAAGCTGATGAATGACCAACCTAGTTCTGTGGTAATCAGAGTATTCAAGGGAATCGAACCATTGATCAATGTCGTCCAACCAGCTCTCACAGTCAACGGGATTCTCTGTATCCAACAACAAAGGCGGGTTAAACGACTGAAACCTCTTCAGCAGGGTTTCCATAGGAGTCGCTGTAGCATCCATCTGCTCAGTTTCAGTACTTGCTTGATCATTCGGTGGAGTAACTAGCAGTGAGTTTCTGTTAATAACTAGACGAGGACCCATCTAATAATCAAAGGTTAGGACACGATATACCTCAATTGCTACCAATCGGTGCCCTTTCAACCTCTCAGAAAATCAGATACTAGTCGATAAACAAAACATTTATATCTTAAGTAGATCATGCTTTATAAATTTAAATCACATAGTCATGTAATTCAAATAATTCTCAATAATAAAGCATGCTCACATGGAATTATATAATCGAATAAAATAACTCAATCACATGCGAGGAACCAATACACACAGACTCGATCTACCCCACTCACTCTAGTTAAACCAAGAACTTATCGCTCTTATACCACTTAATGTGAAACCTCGGTTCTAAATAACTAATCTAAGATTAAACAAATGATAAAGCATACAATAATCCAAGGTCCAAACAATAAATAAATTTTTTTTAAAAGACCACGCGCTCGCGTGAGATGAAAATCTCACGCAAGCACAGGCTACACATCCAGAGCCTTAATCGAAGGCTCGCGCCTGCTCGAGATGGAATCTCGCTCGCGCGCGGGCCACCATTCCAGAGCCAATGGAAATGCTCCCCGCGCTCGCGCGAGATACCATCTCGCTCGCGCGCGGGTAGCCTGGGCTGAAAAATACAAGGCCAAGAATTTTCTTTCGTGCTCGCTTTCAACATGCATTCAAATACATACACAAAACGGGGTGTAGAGAATACACGCACTATCAAAACATGCTTTCATAATACCTAAGATCATGAAGAAGTCTTAGATTGATAAAAGTTCCAAACATGCTTTGATTCTAGATTACAATCCGAATACAGAACAAGTTCGAATTACAATACATAACAAGTTTGAGTTCTAACATGCTTAAATCTTAAACTAGATAACATGCTGATTCGACTTCTAAATCGAGTCCCACTACTAACTCTCCCTCTTGATATAACCAGGTCTTCGTTGACTTGATCCTGCCCCTCCTGTTGCCAAATACAAATACAAAACAAAGCAACAGCCGGATAATCCGATGAGAATAATATTCCCAGTAAAAGAGACAAACATGCAATATCGCATAAACATATCACAACATGATATGCATCAACTTCCACATAATATATCAACTCAAGATATACATAAGAAAGCCATCCAAATGCGGAATTAAAATGATATGCATGACTTTAAAATCCGGGATTATCAAGTCTGGATAATCAAAAGGTACTTCGGTTATTCTCTTTCTCTTATTGTGATCCCGATGATAAAATATCACATAGATCAGACCGACTCTCCCCTCGAGGTGGATAGTGCATATTTAAATCCTCTACTCTGCATTAACTATAGAGAGTTAAGTCGGTCATTGCAGTAAATCTCCTGCCAATGACCCCTGCTATAATTCTCATAACTTCTAAATCAAAATGAAATAAATCATTTGTCTCAATATGAATGCAATGCAAATCATAAATTATTCAATAAGTTCAAGTAATTCAATTATCATGCAAGTATGTGATTTCTTCGGAACACTCGAATCAAGTCGGATTTGAGTTACTCGTTCCATTCCAGTCTAAGTCATCTTATACCTCTTTCAAACGTCGATGCTCCAACCTGGAAACAACAACAATATACTCATTCAAGATTCAATCAAACTTCCTAGTCGATAATAAGAGAATCGATACTATACCGGCTACAATCTCTAAAACGATACAACTCCTGCAACCTCGCAACTCAACGGCCTTCAACCGAATCTACAAAAGAAGTAATAAAGGCTCGAGATCAATATCAACATTCAAACTCGACTAAAAGCGGCTCAATACAATCCAAACCAAACAATAGCCCAAAAACTCAAACCAGCGGCATAACGGCTATATTCTGATCAAATCGGAACGCAGACAACAATATAATATCGATACCAACTCCAATCAAGATCAAAACATCCATAAAAATTCAAAACTAACAAATCTCAAAACCCAAATTCTTGAAAATCATCTAAAAATTCATAACAAATCCGAACGACGCTCTATTTCGAAACCGATAGAGAATAAACGATCAGAACTCTGCCAAGAACAACATACTCGAAACTCAATCGATTCTAATAACATCCAAAAAATAGAAAGTGTCCGATCGAAGAAAACTTACGATATAACGAAGCTCTCGCTGCAGTGATCGTTAATCTGCCTTCAGAAATAAATTCTAACGGACGGATCGACCAAAAACTGAAATCGCTTGGGAAAGATTGGGATGCGCTACAATGGAGGAGAGGCGATGGAAGGGATGAATATGGAGTGTTCAATGAGTAAAAATCCCTTATAAATATCTAACAAAATCGAAATTTTCATTTTAGTCCCTAAAATTCAGAAATTTGTATAATAATCCCTGATCAAAATCAAGTCGGCTCTTGAACTCTGTAATCTCTGATTATCTCAAATAAGCTCAATTAAGATAAATTTGGGGCGTTGCAAGAGGTATCACCAAATCCCCTGGCTCAGGAGGATCAGAGCAAAGTTAGTTTCATCACGTCCATAGGAACTTTCTATTATGTGGTCATTCCTTTCGAGTTGAAGAATGTTGGGGTTACTGATCAAAGAATGATGAACAAAGTATTCCGGGAGCAGATTGGGAGAAATGTGGAGGTGTATGTGGACGACATACTCATAAAATTCTGGACCCGGGATTGCTTCATAGCCGACCTAGAAGAAACTTTCTCTACACTACGCCGGTTCGAGGTTAAATTGAACCCGACAAAATGCATGTTTGGGGTTAATGTTACGTCTTAAACGCATACAAATTTCTTAAATGAGATTAATGTTTTTAACGCGATAACTTATCTTGTGTTGATAATTACAAAACTTGGTTATTATTTCTAATCGTTTAAAGTGAGACCTTGCAGATTAGACTCTTATCAAACAACTAAATTCTTGTGCGGTATATTCTAATGATGGAGTTGAACATGCTAAATCATGGAGAGAAACTTGCAAAAATTACTGAGCATTTTTTATTAATCCAATTTCAATCTCCACCAATCATATTAAAGTTTAGGATGCTCAAAACCTACAGTTCAAATCTCAGCTCAATCCAACGGCTATATCATGAGATATGAATTTTTCAAAAGTGCCGCGTAGAACAAGAAGCAAAAATACGACAAAGTAAAATCAGGAAAATACTGGAATCGTTTGAAGAATCCAAATCCGATCTCAACCGTTCACAATGCAATTCAGGATATTTTAAAGCTAATGTTCAAATTTCAAGTAGATCCAAAAAACGGATTGTGAGTTATGAATTTTTGAAGTTTGTCGCGCAGTCCACAACAAACCCAAACAGACGCAACTTTCTTGCCAAAAACATGATCCAATTTTGAAGGAAGAAATTTGCCCGACCAAAGCTGCATTGCGCCGAACGGACGCAACGAACCTAGGAACGGATGCAACGTTCGCCACCAATGCCGAAAGAATTAAATGTGCACCGAACGAATGCAACGAAGGCCAGAACGGACGCAACGACCCTGCCCGAATTTTTAGATATAAATAGATGCATTCCAAGGCCATTTCAAACACAACTCAAGCAATCTTCTCCTCTACTTCTCCAATGTTCATTCAAGAGTTTCATACACATTTCTTTCAATTAGAGAGTTGATTGTAGAAATTGTTTGTGAGTTGTTAAGCTTTCGTTGTACTCTCGAGTGTGAAGCCCGAGTGTGTAATTGTTGTTGAGGCTATCCTTGGAGCCCTTAAGGCCAAGTGTGTTGAGTTGTATCAACGCAGTGATCGTGTTGTGTTGTACGGCTATCCTTGGAGCCATCAAAGCCAAGACGTTCAAAGTGCTAGTGAATCCTTGTTTAATCGATCTTAACCAATAAGGGGAGACGTACACGATTTATCGTCGAACTTCCATAAACATCTCTTATCCCTTTTATTGCTTTATTTACTTAACGCATTTATTTACCGCACTTATATTTGATTGCTTTAAGTCTTTCGCTTGCGTACTTGCATAATCGCTTTAAATTGCTAAAGTTGACAATAGAACCTAAATCCCCCCCTCCCCCCACTAGGTTCTAACAAGTGGTATCAGAGCCACCTTTTTACAAAATATTTTCAAAAAGGCTCTATGGCAAATCTAGCAAGCGATTATGCTCAAGGGCAATCAACCAATCGTCCTCCTTTTTTCAACGGCATAAACTACGACTATTAAAAAAATCGAATGTCCCTATATATCCAATCCGTAGATTATGTACTTTGAAAAGTAACTGTGAAAGGTCCCTACATACCTATTAAAGAGGTTGAGGGAGTCAAAATTCCTATGGAAATGGATGAATTTTCAAAAGAGGATATGAAATTAATATCTCAAAATGCTAAAACTATGAATATTTTGCATTGTTCTTTAGATATGAACGAGTACAACCGGATCTCGATGTGCTCCTCCGCAAAAGAGATTTGGGACAAATTGGAGATATGCCACGAGAGAACCAAACAAGTCAAAGATACGAAGATAGATCTTCTACAACTCAAATACGAGACATTTGAGATGGAATCCAATGAAGATATAGACACAATGTTCCGAAGGCTCTCTCAAATCATCAGTGAGCTAGCCCAACTTGGAGAACAATATCCAACCAAGCAATTGTGAAGGAGAGATCTACGCGCCCTACCCAAGGAGTGGGATGCCAAGAGAACGGCCATCATTGAGTCCAACAAAGGCGACACCGCATCCTATGATCTTGATCAACTCCATGGAACCCTAAAAACCCATGAGTTGGAAGTATCCACAAGGAAAAAATCTAAGAAAGATTATGAGAAGATCAAGGCAAAGGGGATTGCCTTATCCACCCAAGTCGAAGAAGAAGATGATGATGATATGGCACTCTTCGCAAGAAAGTTCAAAAGATTTATGCGATGAAACAACTTTAAGAAGAATACGGACAAGGATGTAACATGCTACAACTGTCAACAACAAGGACACTATGCAAATGAGTGTCCCCTCAAGAAGAAAGTTGACAAAGGTAAGAAGAAAGCCCTAATAGAGACATGAAGCGACAACGATGATGACGAGGAGAAAGCTAACATCTGCTTCATGGCTAGGAGTGATGACATCGTTTCTGACGACGATGATGAGGTACCTTCATATGATGAATTACTTCATGCATATAAACATATGTTTGATATGGCTAAATCACTTAGAAAGGAAAATAGAAACTTCAAAAATTAACTAGCAACTAAGGAGCATGAAAACCTAAGATTAAAGGATGACATAGCTCACTTAGAAAAATCAATTGATAAATTCAATGTTAGTAGTAATAAATTGAATAATTTATTAAGCATGCAGAAATGTAGCTTTGATAAGGATGGAATAGGGTATGGTAAGAAATCTATAGACTTTGCTAGTCTTATTGCTAAAACTAAAATGAGATCCTACATGCTCTTACTGCTGTAAAATAGGTAATGCTAGACATAAATATAGAACTTTGAAATATCAATATGATCAAAAGAGCTATATGAAATGGAGGCCTAAGAGTACTTAACAACTCATCAGTCGGCATTATGAGAACATGATCTAAGGGAATTCATCATAAACCGGTTTAAACTGCCTTGACTTGCGAATAGTCTTTCTGATGAACGCTGATCTGTCCAAGAAAATAGGTTTTTAAAGAGGCCATAGCCCTACCTACTACTGGGAGCACTCTTGGAAAGTGTCGATGATATCGCTATGAGAGACTGAACTCTTAGAAATCTATTTTGTATCTTTCTTTTCTAACACTGTGGACCCAAAAGAACTAAAGTGTACCAAAATCAATTTTTGTAGGGAAATAGGAAAAATGTTCTCCTTAGCATATGTTATCTAGACAGTGAATGTTCTAGGCATATGACGGGGAACAAGGAGCTACTCCAATCGGTCAAACCAAAGGAGAAGGGAATTGTCACCTTTGGAGATAACAACAAAGGAGTAATTGAAGGAATCGTCTCAATAGGTATATCTAAATCTTGCTTGATTGATGATGTCCTCCTAGTGAAGGGACTTAAGCATATTCTACTAAGCATAAGTCAATTGTGCGATAGAGGTTATGAAGTCAAATTCACTCCCCAACACTGCACTATTTCACTCACGATTGATAAATCCATAAATTTCAAATGATATAAAAGTGAAAATGTGTACAAAGTTTTTTTAAATAATTTATCTTTATCAAATATCAAAATCCTTGTATCTTTGAATGTTGATGACAACATTCTTTGGCATATACGACTAGGTCATGTTGGTCCTAGTAACATTGAAAAACTTTTTAAAATTGATCTAGTAGTTGGTATGCCAAAACTTAATTTAAAATTAGATTCTCTTTGTGATGCGTGTCAACTTGGCAAACATACAAAGGAATCTTTTAAAAGCAAAAATTTTGTATCAACTTCTATGCCCCTTGTACTTCTCCACCTAGACCTATGTGGTCCCTCGAAAAACGCTAGCCTAGGAGAGAAGCTTTATGCATTTGTTGAAACATCTACTACTAATAAATGCGGAAAAACTTTATTTTTTTTAAAAAAAATATATACTATACATATATGTATAAACATTAAAAATAATACTAACAAATAAATTCTTTTAATGATAACTTAAATAAATAAAAATATTGAAACACGTAATATTAATAAAAATCCGTAACCCAAAAATTCAAACTCATGCATGCGAAAATAAACATAAATAAAACTTTGAAATATGTTTTCAAAACCCTAATAAAGTATCTCAATATAATAATAACTCTTCCATGCGACGGTCACGGGGCCACTGTCATGCTTGCTCATACATCCTCGCCATCGGTAGGAGCTACAAATGAATTATCGTACTCACCTGCACCATATAAGCATAGTGAGCCTAGAGGCTCAACATGACTAAACCTTTGTAACAATGGTTAAAATAATGCATCACATAATCATACTAATACATATAATCATCATGAATATGCATGCATGCTCGTAAAATAATGCACCATGAATTCTTGCTAGCCATAATTATGATCATCATACATACATCATAACTAATCATACATAGTATAAATTGAGCATGTCATAATCATAAAAACTGTGTAGGTCATATCCATGAGTGTGGCTCGTAATCATGAGCGACTGATCAGTCTAAGAACCATCGTACGTGGCGGTGGATAAATCCACCTCTATGCTGGTAGTAAACTACCTCTGTGCCAGTGATAAAACCACTTCTATGCCAGTAGTAGAACTACCTCTGTGCCCGTGGTAAACCACCTCTATGCTGGTAGTAAACTACCTCTGTGCCAGTGATAAAACCACTTCTATGCCAGTAGTAGAACTACCTCTGTGCCGGTGATAAACCACCTCTGTGCTGCCACATCACTTCAATTTCCATAAAAATATTTTTCATGCTCAATTTTTAATCATAAACACATCATAAAATATTTCATGTATGCATGCACTTAAAATATGTCTGTAATATATATTTAATTAATTTTAATAATAAATATACTTATACTTAAAATAAACTTCATGCATAAAAAAAGAATTAAATATATATTCCGGACTTAGTTAATTTTTACGGGTTGGTCAGACTGCTGGCTCCTTAGACTTAAATCCATAAATTCTAAGACTGGCCCAATAATTCAACTTAAGCCCATTAACTTACATTTAAGCCCAAATAATTTATTCAAGCCCAATATGACATACCTGGCCCAATAACAAAACTCAAGCCCATTAATTACTTAGTCTGGCCCAATGACCCAAAAACCTAAAGACTGGCCCAATAATTTTCATGAGCCCCAAGTCCCATAAAAATTAATAGACTCACTTAAATAATTACTAAATCCCAATAACTTAATTCACATGTGGCCCAATTAATTAATTGAACTAGTCTTGGCCCATTTACACCCCAACTTAATAATTAACTTAAAAATAAAAAAATACTCGAGCCCAACTAATATAACCCAGACCCGGACCCGACTAACATGACCCGTGACCCAACGGACCCAACCCGTACCCAAAACACCAAGCCCGGCCCGCCTAAAGCCTAGACACAACCTTAGCCTTTCTTTCCTTAATCCTAACTCATGGCAGCCCTGAGCGACTTTGGAAAAACTGACCGTGCCGCCTACTCCGGCAACCTTTGGCCGTGAAACCACTGCCCATACTTATCCAACATCCAGAAGGTTCTAACCCAACAAATTTTACCTCAAACGGATCTCTGTAGAAGGAGAACGAACCAAAACAATCTACCCCTAGTTTCTGCTCACGCGCAGAACGCGACCAGAAACTTCAGGCCATTCGGCCGCCCATATCCGGCAACCACCGGCCGGAGCACCACCTGTAATATCTCCCCCAAGGTCTTGGGGTTCTAACCCCACTAGAATCAACCTAAAACACGCCCTGTGGACCGAGAACGAGCCAATCTCCCAACGCTGCGCAATCTGCGCAATCTGTTGCACCCAACTTCTTTGGTTCGGTTCTGGCCCTTCTTGGCACAAACCCCCTGCCTCACTCAATCCTACAGAACCTAGGACACGACCCTAACCACAGCCAATAGCCTGGACCCGAGCCACATGAGAAAAACGTGATCAAACCTTGAAGAAAACAAGAAAACTCATGCACGTGAAGGAGTCTATGAGATTTTTCAGAAGAAGTTCAGTAAATATCATGTCAAATCCATATAGTCTGATGAAAAACGTGAGTAGCAGCTTATATGGTGGTAAAGTAAAGGAATTAAACATGCCTTGTTAATTATAACGAAGATTTATGCGTATACGGGGCTCCGGGACGATGAACGGGCCAAAAACTTGAATAATCCTTGAAGAACTCGGCTAAGGAGGCTGCTATCTGCTGAAAAACGTGAGGGAGGAGGTGGAGGAGATGGGGTTGGCGGCTGATGGGGTTTGAGCGTAGGGTAGGGAGAGATTTTTGGGTGTAATGTTGGGTAGATTAGGATAATAACTAATATAATTTATTTAAAAAGATAATATACCATAAAATTAAAATTTTAAACTCTTAAAATACCTACCAATCTGATAAATAGACCAAAATTCCGAAATAAATAAATAGCCTATTTTTAAAAATTAATAAAAGTCATTAAAATGACTTATTTTGGCTAAAAATTAACCCTTAAATAAATATATAATTAAATACTAAAATTTTTTTGACAAAATACCATAACATATTATTTTTTTAAGGCTCATAATATCTCATAAAATATTTTTGGCTCAAAAGTTGATATCTCATCCGTCCACGGTCCCGTCTACGCGATCAAATCAAAAAAATTTTGAAAAATTTAGAAATTCTAAAATCACGGGTTAAATGCTAAAATAAATTTAAATCATGCATATAATTCACATAATAACACATAAATGTCATTTAACCCAAATATAAATTTTTAAATAATTATTTTCCTTAATTATGCAATGCGAATTTACGTATTAAAATTTTCGGGTGTTACAATTATCTCCCCCTTAAATTGAATTTCGTCCTCGAAATTCGACTGATCAAATTCTAATAACGAAGTCCCTCAAAATTCTAGTTTACTAACTCCACGATTACTTATCTAGTTCTCAAGTTTCAGTATCCCAAAGTCACGTAATCGCAATGCATAACTAAGTATTTTAAAACTTTGCTAACATAAAGTCTTAAGTTAACATATGCTCCTAATAAATCATAATAAAACATTTAAAACTTACAGACCGGTAGTGGGATTTCTGAGCTTCACGTGACAGATGGACACCCTCCAAGGACCGTGCTTTGATACCATTTGTAACGCTCCACTGTATCAAGACAGGTCTTTTCAGCGTGCTTATGTCCTCACTCACACGCACCCTAGAAAACTTCCCAGAGATTCACCCATCCTATAATTGCCCCAAGTCAAGCACGCTTAACTTTGGATTTCTTATGTGATGAGCTTCCGAAAAAAAGATGCACCTTCTTGATATGAATAGTACATATGAAATCTTTTTAAACTCTCCTCAACCATGTAGTCCCATACCTACACAGTCTCAGAATCCCTCTCATTCCGGCACGGGATCGGTTCATTCATGTCTCCCTCCGCCTAGAAGCCTACCAGGAGCCGCTCATTGTCCGTGCAACCTCTTGGCACCGGCGATCACTCCCTGCCTCTTCAGCCCCGGGCATCACAGTGGTGATACCCCGGTAAGATATCCCAGGCTATCACAAAACCCGAGTGTTTGTCAAGAGCTCGGGTAGGAAATTATTGTCGGGTAACAGGAAGGAGATTTGTGGGCAGGTGACTAGGATTTGGGCCTCGAGTTGTGGAGCCCAGGCATTAGCAGCACCCGGGTGGATGGAAGATAACCCGCTTATTCAAGGGACCGAAACTCTATGCCTTTAGCGGTTGGAGAGAGGCCACGTCACACTAACGTGTATTGACTTCCCCACAGAAAAGTAGCTCAGAAAACACGTTGCAACAACATGGTTTTTCCCAGAAATTGCGGGAGCCGTCACTTTGCATTAAATGTTATCTCCTCGTATTTAGTGCTGTCAGACAACCTGTTGGAACACGCGTTCTCTGATCACACGGTTGTGATACCCGGAGCAGCGAAAGTTTAAAAATTTTATTTTTCGATATGGAACGTTTCCATATCGTGGGTATCAAATTCTAACGATTAAAATCTTGCAAATAAAAATATAAATACACAATTAAATATTTTTACCTATTCAAGCAAAGGCTTGATTATGGACTCCAACAGAATTTAATCTGCTCTTCTTGTAAATCCCGGGAACCGATGACTATCACGATCAACCTTCAGAAAGTCCACGAATAGAAAACTAAAACCCTGTGATTGATTGCACTAGAAATCAATCAGATGTTTATCGAAGAGAATAAACAGATTTGATCTGTCAATTCAGAATGTAATTTTTCACAAAAATTACAGACTGAATTATCTCAAAAGGGAGCAGAGGATTTTCGAAAATTCCTCTTGAAAAATATATGTGTAATTCGAAAATTGCAAGACTTAAAACTTATGATTTTCGAACACTACACATGTATTTATAGATAATTTCTAGACTAGATTAAGTAATAATTGTATTAGGACTCTAACTCCTTAGGGCCCACAATCCATAACTTAAGCCCAACAAGCCAAGCCTGTTATTATAGAAATTAATATAAAATTCATCATGACTCCGATTGATAAACCGATTTCACCAATGTGCACAGAAACCATTTCTGCACCTTTTAAAGTCAAGATAATTTTTCTGAATCCGAATTCAGTGATTTCCAAAAATGTCCATCCCTATTTCATTTTAGGAAATTTCACTCCCTTTAGTTAAGAAGACCAACTTCTCTTTCATTAAATTTAACTCTTTAAATTTAACTATCTCAACGGGGTTTAGCAATCCATTACTTGTGTGACCCTCAATGGTTCAGGGATACAGCTAGCCGTGGGCTCACAACTCCTTGTGACTCGGAACAACAATTTCCGAATTACCCATCGAATTATGGTAAGAGCGCCTAGCAACATCGCCCCATGATTTCCTAGGTATCGCTGATAGTGCCTGCAAGAACCAGTAGATTTTGGTTAGCATACAGTACGGTCCCTTCATCCATATATCCCGATCGAATCAACAACCATTGGTACATCGAGAGTCGTTCGAGATTCGACAACTATGCAATGCATCTTGAAGATCAAATAGTGACATCGCATTTGCTACTAGGAAACCATTTCTTAAAGCATATCATGTACTCTGGCCAGATATTTGTCACACTAATATCTCCTCAGATCGCATAGGATATCCACACTCGCAAGTATGTGGTGAATCCTTGACAACAAAACATCATGTGTCGTAAATGTACTCAATCCCAACACCTGATGACCCCAATAGAGTCGGTAAATGAGTCAAAGTACAGTACTAGCATATAGAGTCTCAATGATGTTTCAAGTAGTAAGGACTAATGGTGTACAACCAAAACCGCGGACTTTATCCACTCGATAAATGATAAATACTTGAAAAGTCCGAATAGGTAGTTCGATCATTCATCATATGAATATCCATTTGCATGCTTTGAACATCTCCTTGTCCATTACCAACGAAACGTGGTACTTGGCATCACAAATGCTAGTCTCAATCTCGAGCGATCCTTATCCTTATTAGCGGACGGCTCAATTGACTAGGAACTGTTTAGAATATACAGTGACTATAAGATGTGTTTCATAATAGTGATCTCTCTTTATAAATACCTTGAATATACTATAGTGTAAGTAAGATGAGATGTGTTTCATAATAGTGATCTCTCTTTATTCACTATCTCATCTTACTTACACTATAGTATATTCAAGGTATTTATCAAAACAACAATAGTATATCACAATATAACAATATGAAGAAAGACAAAGAAAATGTCATTAATGAATGTAAATTATATTAAACAAAGATCGTTTATACATAGAGACATAAAAGCCCTTAGCCACAAGTTGGCTAACCGGGCACCCACTCTTTCAATCTCCCACTTGCCCTAAAGCCAACTAGTCATACTACGTAATCCCATTGCTTCGTGATGTTTGTCAAACAATGGTCCTGGCAAGGGCTTAGTAAGTGGATCAACGATAGTGTCTGTAGAGGCCACTCTCTCGACAGTGATGTCTCCTCTTTCCACAATCTCTCGGATGATGTGGTATTTCCTCAGTACGTGTTTGGATCTTTGATGAGACCTTGGTTCCTTTGCCTGAGCAACGGCACCAGTGTTGTCGCAGTACACCGGAACTGAACCAACAGCTTCAGAAATTACGCCCAACTCTTGGACGAAATTCCTCATCCAAACGGCCTCTTTAGCAGCAGCTGATGCTGCAATGTATTATGCCTCAGTGGTGGAATCTGCTGTGGTGTCCTGCTTGGAACTCTTCCAAGAGACAGCACCGCCATTGAGCATGAATACAAATCCAGAGGTTGACTTCGAGTCATCCACGTTGCTTTGAAAGCTAGAGTCGGTATAGCCTTCCAATTTCAATTCTCTTCTTCCATAAACCATGAATATATTCTTAGTCCTTCTCAAGTACTTAAGAATATCCTTCACGGCTTTCCAATGCATTTGACCGGGGTTGGCCTGATATCTGCTCGTGACACTCAGAGCAAAGGCTACATCCGGTCTGGTAGATATCATCCCATACATAATATTACCTATGGCTGACGCATATGGTATGTGTGTCATTTTCTCTATCTCTTCGTCAGTCTTGGGACACATAGACTTGGATAGAGAAACTCCATGACACATTGGTAGATGTTCTCTCTTGGACTCATCCATAGAAAACCTTTTCAATATGGTGTCGATGTAGGTTGCTTGAGTGAGTCCTATCATTCTCTTAGATCTATCTCTATAGATCTGTATCCCTAGAATATAGGAGGCCTCACCCAAATCCTTCATCGAGAATCTACCTGATAACCATATCTTTGTTGACTGCAACATCCCTACGTCATTCCCAATGAGTAGGATGTCATCAACATAAAGCACTAAGAACGTCACCGCATCCTTAACTACTTTCTTGTACACGCACGGTTCCTCCGGGTTTTTGATGAAACCAAATTCCTTTATTGTTTCATCAAATTTTTGGTTCCAACTTCTTGATGCTTGTTTGAGACCATAAATTGATCTCTGAAGCTTGCATACCTTATGCTCGCTTTCCATGGATGTGAATCCCTTGGGCTGCATCATATAGACTTCTTCCTTAATGTTTCCATTAAGAAATGCAGTCTTCACATCCATTTGCCATATCTCATAATCATACCATGCTGCTATGGCAATAAGGATTCTTATGGACTTGAACATTGCGACTGGTGAAAAGGTTTCATCATAGTCAACTCCTTGTCTTTGAGTATAACCTTTTGCTACCAATCGTGCCTTGTAGGTTAGTACCTTGCCATCAGGCCCAAGTTTTCTCTTGTAGATCCATTTACACCCTATTGGAACAATTCCATCGGGAGGATCTACTAAAGACCAAACTTGGTTTGTATGCATCGAGTCTATTTCCGACTGCATAGCATCAAGCCATAAATTCGAATCCGCATCAGAAATTGTTTTCTTGAAGTTTCTTGGATCACATCCAATGTTGGGTTCACTTTGATCCCCTTCAAGAAGAAGACCATATCGAATAGGAGGTCTAGAAGTCCTCTCGGATCTCCTAGATGTAAGCGTGTCCACTGAAGGTTCTTGAGGTGTGGGATCGTTATTTTTTATCTCAGGTTCTTCTCGAATTTCTTCGAGTTCCATCATCTTGCCTTTCTTATCTAATAAAAACTCCTTCTCCATGAAGGTGGCATTCCTCGAAACAAACACTTTTGTTTCAGTAGGATGATAGAAATAATATCCGATTGAATTCTTCGGATATCCTACAAAATAACATAAGGTGGATCGACTATCCAACTTATCTCCCACTGTCTGCTTCACGTAGCAGGACATCCCCAAATCTTCAAGTATGAATACTTGGAAGCTTTGCCATTCCATAACTCGTATGGAGTTTTATTCACTGCTTTGGTGTGAACATTGTTCAACAACAACACCGCCGTTTCAAGTGCATAGCCCCAAAATGAAGGATGTAGTTCAGTGAAGCTCATCATAGATCGAACCATGTCCAACAAAGTTCGATTGCAATGCTCCAAGACACCATTTAGCTGAGGTGTCATAGGAGGAGTCCATTGAGAGATAATCTCATTCTCTTTTAGATAGCTCAAAAACTCGGTACTTAAGTATTCTCCACCTCGATCCGATCGAAGTGCTTTAATACTTCTATCTTGTTTGTTTTCTACTTCAGCCTTGAATTCTTTGAACTTTTCAAATGATTCAGACTTATATTTCATTAAATATAAATACCCATACCTAGAATAATCATCAGTAAAGGTAATGAAGTAGGTGTGACCAAATTTAGTACCGATACTAAATGGTCCGCAAACATCTATATGGATCAAATCCAACAGATTTTGACTACGCTTAGGCTTTCCTTTGAAAGGAGATTTAGTCATTTTTCCTTTTAGGCAGGACTCACAAGTAGGTAGAGAGTTAATATCAGACATATCAAACATGCCCTCTCCCACTAGATTGTTCATCCTCCTTGAGGAAATATGACCTAGCCTAGCATGCCAAAGGTTTGCCGGGTTTTGACTATCATTTTTTCTTTTATTTGTTGTTACCGGTTTATCAACATAATTAATTGGAACGTCTTTTAATTTTAAGTTATATAGATCGTTTTCAAGTTGTCCATTTCCAATCAAACATTCATTCTTGTAAATATTACAAATCACATTTACAAAATTTACAAGAAAAACCATCTCTATCAAGCATAGAAACAGAAATAATGTTTTTAACTAAATCTGGCACAAATAAAACATCTCTCAAAAATAACTTAAAATTGTTCTGCAAAACTAAATAAACGTCTCCCACTGCTTTGGCTTCAACTCTGAAACCATTTTCGAGCCTCAGCTGGGTCTCACCCATCCTAAGCTTACGACTTCTTGTCATCACCTGCAAATCATTGCAAATGTGAGATCCACATCCGGTATCCAATACCCAAGAATTAGTATTAAGTGAAACATTTATTAATGTAAAACATACCCTTTGCAGTTCGCAACTGCTCGAGGTATTCCTTGCAGTTACGTTTCCAATGACCGGGTTTCTTGCAGTGATGGCAAACATCTCCAGATATGTTCACGTTTGAAGCTTTTGTCTTGGCCTTCTTTTGTGGTACAATTTTCTTGGGTGGGGCAGAACGTTTCTTACCCTTTTCACTTGGCCCCTTCTTGGAGTAAGAAGAGGAGCCAACCAAGTGTTGGAAAACTGTGTTCAGATCAATTAGAATTGATACCCGGTGCAGCAGAAGTTTAAAATTTATTTTATTAATATGGAACGATTCCATATCTGGGTATCAAAACTTTTACGATTAAATTCACACAAGTAAAACAAATAATCACAATTAATGTTTTACCTTAAATCTCGAAACGAGATTATGAACTCCAACAGAATTTAATCTGATCTTCTAGTAAATCCCGGGAACCGATGGCGTCAAGATCAATCACCGGAATAAGGTCCACAAATAGAAAACAGAAACCCTCTGATTGACTGCACTAGAAATCAATCAGAAGTTTTGCGTAGAGAATAAACAGATATGATCTGTTAATTCAGAATTGTAATTTTTCACAAAAATCACAATCCGAATTTTCTCAAAAAAGAGCAAGGAATTTTTGAAAAATCCCTTAGAATTATTTATGCAGTGTTCGAAAATTATAAGACACAATCTCACACAATTTTCGAACCCACTACATGTATTTATAGATAATTTCTAGAGTAGGTTAAGTTATAATTGTGTTAGGACTTTAACTCCTTAAAGCCCACAATCCATAACTTAAGCCCAACAAGCCAAGCCCGTTGTTATAGAAATTAATATAAAATTCATCGTGACTCCGATTGATAAACTGATTTTACCAATGTGCACAGAAACTATTTCTGCATCTTTTAGAGTCAAGATAATTTTTCTGAATCCGAATTCAGTGATTTCCAAAAATGCACATCCCTATGTCATTTTAGGAAATCCCACTCCCTTTAGTTAAGAAGTCCAACTTCTCTTTCATTAAATTTAACTCTTTAAATTTAACTATCTCTACGGGGTTTTAGTAATCCATTACTTGTGTAACCCTCAATGGTTCAGGAATACAGCTAGTCGTGGGCTCACAACTCCTTGTGACTCGGAACAACAATTTCCGACTTACCCATCGAATCATGGTAAGAGCGCCTAGCAACATCGCCCCATGATTCCCTAGGTATTACTGATAGTGCCTGCAAGAACCAGTAGATTTTGGTTAGCGTACAGTACGGTCCCTTCATCCATATATCCCGATCGAATCAACAACCATTAGTGCATCGAGAGTCGTTCGAGATTCGATAACTATGCATAACATCTTGGAGATCAAATAGTGACATCGCATGTGTTACTAGGATAACCCATTAAAGTAAAACACATCATGTACTCTGGCCAGAGATTCGTCACACTAATATCTCCTCAGATCGCATAGGATATCCATACTCGCAAGTATGTAGTGAATCCTTGACAACAAAGCATCGACTCATATATGTGTCGTAACTGTACCCAATCCCGACACCTGATGACCCAATAGAGTCGGTAAACGAGTCAAAGTACAGTACTAGCATATAGAGTCTCAATGATGTTTCAAGTAATAAGGACTAATGGTGTACAACCAAAACCGCGGACTTTATCCACTCGATAAGTGATAACCACTTGAAAAGTCCGAATAGGGTAGTTCGATCATTCATCATATGAATATCCATTTGCATGCTTTGAACATCTCTATGTTCCATACCAATGAAACGTGGTACTCGGCATCGCAAATGCTAGTCTCAATCTCGAGCGATCCTTATCCTTATTTGCGGACGGCTCAATTGACTAGGAACAGTTTAGAATATACAGTGACTATAAGATGTGTTTCATGATAGCCATCCCCATGTGCTACCACATCGTACATACACTATAGTATATTCAAGGTCTTTATCAAAACAACAATATTATATCATAATATAACAATATGAAGAAAGATAAAGTCAATACCATTATAAAAGTGTAAATTATATTAAACAAAAGATTGCTTTACATAGAGTCATAAAAGCCCTTAGCCACAAGTTGGCTAACCGGGCACCCACTCTTTCAATCTCCCACTTGCCCTAAAGCCAACTAGTCATACTACGTAATCCCATTGATTCGCGATGTTTGTCAAACAATGGTCCTGGCAAGGGCTTAGTAAGCGGATCAGCGATATTGTCTGTAGAGGCCACTCTCTCGACACTGATGTCTCCTCTTTCCACAATCTCCCGGATGATGTGGTATTTCCTCAGTACGTGTTTGGACTTCTGATGAGACCTTGGCTCCTTTGCCTGAGCAACGGCACCCGTGTTGTCACAGTACACCGGTACTGGACCAACAGCTTCAGGAATTACACCCAACTCTTGGATGAATTTCCTTATCCAAACCGCCTCTTTAGCAGCAGCTGATGCTACAATGTATTCTGCCTCAGTGGTGGAATCCGCTGTGGTGTCTTGCTTGGAACTCTTCCAAGAGACAGCACCGCCATTGAGCACGAATACAAATCCAGAGGTTGATTTCGAGTCATCCACGTCACATTGGAAGCTAGAGTCGGTGTAGCCTTCCAACTTCAATTCTCTTCCTCCATAAACCATGAATAAATTCTTAGTCCTTCGCAAGTACTTAAGAATATCCTTCACGGATTTCCAATGCATTTGACTGGGATTGGCTTGGTATCTGCTCGTGACGCTCAGAGCATAGGCCACATCCGGTCTGGTAGATATCATCCCATACATGATACTACCAATGGCTGACGCATATGGTATGTGTGTCATCTTCTCTATCTCTTCATCAGTCTTGGGACACATATACTTGGATAAAGAAACTCCATGACACATAGGTAGATGTCCTCTCTTGGACCCATCCATTGAAAACCTTTTCAATATGGTTTCGATGTAGGTTGATTGAGTAAGTCCTATCATTCTCTTAGATCTATCTCTATAGATCTGTATCCCAAGAATATAGGAGGCCTCACCCAAATCCTTCATCGAGAATCTACCTGATAACCATATCTTTGTTGACTGCAACATCCCTACGTCATTCCCCATGATTAGAATGTCATCAACATAAAGTACTAAGAATGTTACCGCATCCTTAACTACTTTCTTGTACACGCATGGTTTCTCCGGGTTTTTGATGAAACCAAAATCCTTTATTGTTTCATCAAATTTTTGGTTCCAACTTCTTGAAGCTTGTTTGAGACCATAGATTGATCTCTGAAGCTTGCATACCTTATGCTCACTTCCCATGGATGTGTATCCCTCAGGCTGCGTCATATAGATCTCTTCCTTAATGTTTCCATTAAGAAATGCAGTCTTTACATCCATTTGCCATATCTCATAGTCATACCATGCTGCTATGGCAATAAGGATTCTTATGGACTTGAACATTGCGACTGGTGAAAAGGTTTCATCATAGTCAACTCCTTGTCTTTGAGTATAACCTTTTGCCACCAATCGTGCCTTATAGGTCAATACCTTTTCATCAGGCCCAAGATTTCTCTTGTAGATCCATTTGCACCCAATTGGAACAATTCCATCGGGAGGATCTACTAAAGACCAAACTTGGTTAGAATGCATCAAATCTATTTCCGATTGCATAGCTTCAAGCCATAAATTTGAATCCGCATCAGAAATTGCTTCCTTGAAGTTTCTTGGATCACATCCAATGTCGGGTTCACTTTGATCCCCTTCAAGAAGAAGACCATATCTAATAGGAGGCCTAGAAATCCTCTCAGATCTCCTAGTAATAGGCGTGTCTTGTGATGATTCTTGAGGTGTAGGATCGCTATTTTGTATCTCGGGTTCTTCTCGAATTTCTTCGAGTTCCATCATCTTGCCTTTCTTATCCAATAAGAACTCCTTCTCCAAGAAGGTGGCATTCCTTGAAACAAACACTTTTGTTTCATTAGGATGATAGAAATAATATCCGATTGAATTCTTCGGATACCCCACAAAATAACATAAGGAGGATCGACTATCCAACTTATCTCCCACTGTCTGCTTCACGTAAGCAGGACATCCCCAAATCCTCAAGTACGAATACTTAGGAGCTTTGTCATTCCATAACTCGTATGGTGTTTTATTTACTGCTTTAGTGTGGATGTTGTTTAACAACAATAGCGCCGTTTCAAGCGCGTATCCCCAAAACAAAGGTGGGAGCTCAGTGAAGCTCATCATGGATCGAACCATGTCCAACAAAGTTCGATTGTGACGCTCCGAAACACCATTAAGCTGAGGTGTCATAGGAGGAGTCCACTGAGAGAGAATCTCATTCTCTTTTAGATAGTCCAAAAACTCGGTACTTAAGTATTCTCCACCTCGATCCGATCGAAGTGCCTTAATACTTTTACCTAGTTTGTTTTCTACTTCAGCCTTGAATTCTTTGAACCTTTCAAATGCTTCAGACTTATATTTCATTAAATATAAATACTCATACCTAGAATGATCATCAGTAAAGGTAATGAAGTAGGTGTTGCCACATTTAATACCAATCCTAAATGGACCGCAAACATCTGTATGGATCAAATCCAACAGATTTTGACTACGCTCAGGTTTCCCTTTGAAAGGAGATTTAGTCATTTTTCCCTTTAGGCAGGACTCACAAGTAGGTAAAGAGTTAATATCAGACATATCAAACATGCCTTCTCCCACTAGCTTGTTCATCCTCCTTGAGGAAATATGACCTAGCCTAGCATGCCAAAGGTTTGCCGGGTTTTGACTATCGTCCTTCCTTTTAATTGTTGTTACCGGTTTAGCAACATAATTAATTGGAACGTCTTTTAATTTTAAGCTATATAGATCATTTTCAAGTTGTCCATTTCCAATCAAACATTCATTCTTGTAAATATTGCAAATCCCATTTACAAAATTGCAAGAAAAACCATCTCTATCAAGCATAGAAATAGATATAATGTTTTTGACCAAATCCGGAACATATAAAACATCTCTCAAAAATAACTTAAAATTGTTCTGCAAAACTAAATAAATGTCTCCTATAGCTTTGGCTTCGACTCTAGAACCATTCCCGATCCTTAGCTGGGTCTCACCCATCCTTAGCTTACGAATTCTTGTCATCACCTGCAAATCATTGCAAATGTGAGATCCACATCCGGTATCCAATACCCAAGAAGAAGTATTAAGCGAAACATTTATTTCAATGTAAAACATACCCTTTGCAGTTCGCAACTGTTCGAGGTATTCCTTGCAGTTACGTTTCCAATGACCGGGTTTCTTGCAGTAATGGCAAATGTTTTCATCTTTTATTCCAATTGAAGCCTTAGCCTTTCCCTTCTTATTTGGTACATTCTTCTTGGGCGGGGCAGAACGTTTCTTACCCTTTTCACTTGCTCCTTTCTTAGAGTTAGAAGAGGAGCCAACCAAGAGTACCGGTTTATCCTTCTTTAGTGTGGCTTCATAAGTCACAAGCATATTGACCATCTCTTCAAGGGTGGCCTCCATCTTGTTCATATTGAAGTTCATCACAAAACCGTCAAACGACGAAGGAAGTGAAAGAAGCAACAAGTCCGCGCTAAGTTCATGCTCCAAAGTCAAGTTGAGTGTTACCAACTTTTCAATGAGCCCAATCATGCGCACCCCATGCTCACGGACCGAAGTCCCA